>NW_028318002.1:600000-1200000 GCF_062004578.1 Staurois parvus
ACTATAGGTAAACATTATGCTGTGATGGTGGAGGACATTAAAAGGAATCATTCAAAGGTTAAAAAAGATAAACTGATTTGTTAGAAAAATTTACTCTCTTACATTTCAATTAAGGCCTGACATAATAACAGAAACTATCATGCGCTGAATCCCTACAATCACCCAACTGTAAGAGATACAAGGTGGAGCCCACAAGCAAACTGTATTGGAGCCTTTCCCATGCCGTGCCACCTAGTGTCAATAATGCACATTTCTCTTGTTTGAAACTGCATTGAAAAGTACAGTGTTACTTGAACCTTATTCCAGTATTTCCTTGTCTTCAGCTGAGAGAATTTGCAATAATTTAAGACTACGTAAAGTCTCAGAAATATTTGAACAAGGTCTTCATGTTCTATAGTTTGAATGCCATGTCTTAAATACCATGTCAATGTATCATTGTAAAAGAACATATTCCACACTTCTCTTTTTTTTCCAGGAAAAAAACAAAAAATAAGCTTGGAAAAAAACATCCCCCCTCCCAATTTTTACGTTTTTTTTTCCCAGGCTTCCCCATCTCTACTCCTTACTACTTTGCTACAAAACTGAGGCATGGTGGTTGTGGACAGGGCTATCCTGTAATGGACAATGTTTTTTGGTTGCCAGTTTCCATTTCTCCTGTAGGTGCATTATAAATTGACAGTCTAAGAATTCATGTATCCCCCAATGGACCCCAAGAAAAGGATTTTGCAGTGATTACCCTCATCCTAGTTTTAAATACTGGATATACAGGTGAAACTCGAAAAATTAGAATATCGTGCAAAAGTTCATTTATTTCAGTAATGCAACTTAAAAGGTGAAACTAATAGATGAGATAGACTCTTTACATGGAAAGGAAGATAGTTCAAGCCGTGATTTGTCATAATTGTGATGATTATGGCTTACAGCTCATGAAAACCCCAAATCCACAATCTCAGAAAATTAGATTACATGCAATCAATAAAACAAGGATTGTACATAGAACAATATCGGACTACTGAAAAGTGTAAGCATGCATATGTACTCAGTACTTGGTTTGGGCCCCTTTTTCAGCAATTACTGCCTCAATGCGGTGTGGCATGGAAGCTATCAGTCTGTGGCACTGCTGAGGTGTTATGGAAGACCAGAATGCTTCAATAGCGGCCTTCAGCTCTTCTGTATTGTTCGGTCTCATGTCTCTCATCTTTTACTTGGCAATGCCCCATAAATTCTCTATGGGGTTCAGGTCAGGCGAGTTTGCTGGCCGATCAAGCACAGTAATCCCACGGTCATTGAACCAGGTTTTGGTGCTTTTGGCAGTTTGGGCAGGTGCCAAGTCCTGCTGGAAAATGAAGTCAGCTTCACCATAAAGCTCGTCTGCGGAAGGAAGCATGAAATGCTCCAAAATCTCCTGGTAGACGGCTGAGTTGACCCTGGACTTAATGAAGCACAGTGAACCAACACCAGCAGGTGACATGGCTCCCCATATCAACACAGACTGTGGACACTTCACACTGGACTTCAAGCATCTTGCAGTATGTGCCTCTCCATTCTTCCTCCATACTCTGGGTCCTTGGTTTCCAAATGAGATGCAAAAGTTGCTCTCATCAGAAAAGAGGACTTTGAACCACTGAGCAACAGACCAGGTCTGTTTTTCTTTAGCCCAGGTAAGACGCTTCTGACATTGTTTGTTCAGGAGTGGCTTGACAAGAGGAATATGACATTTGAAGCCCATGTCCAGGATCCGTCTGTGTGTGGTGGCTCTTGATGCACTGACTCCAGCCTCAGTCCACTCCTTGTGAAAGTCCCCAACACTTTTGAATGGCCTTTTCCTGACAATCCTCTCCAGGCTGCGGTCATTCCTGCTGCTTGTGCACCTTTTTCTTCCACACTTTTCCCTTCCTCATAACTTTCTATTAATGTGCTTTGATACAGCACTTTGGGAACATCCAACTTCTTTTGCAATTACCTTTTGAGGCTTTCCCTCCTTATGGAGGGTGTCAATGATGGTTTTCTGCACAACTGTCAGGTCAGCAGTCTTTCCCATGATTGTGATTCCTACTGAACCAGACTGAGAGACCATTTAAAGGCTCAGGAACCCTTTGCAGGTATTATGGCTTGATTAGCTGATTAGAGTGGGACACTTTGAGCCTAGAATATTGCACCTTTTCACAATATTCTAATTTTCTGAGATTGTGGATTTGGGGTTTTCATGAGCTGTAAGCCATAATCATCACAATTATGACAAATCACGGCTTGAACTATCTTGCTTTGCATGTAATGAGTCTATCACATATATTAGTTTCACCTTTTAAGTTGTATTACTGAAATAAATGAACTTTTGCACGATATTCTAATTTTTTGAGTTTGACCTGTAATATAGTCCTTAGATGGGGTAGCTGCATTAGGTTTCTTTTTTCATCTCTTGTACAATTTATTTCCATCTGGTAATCCTGGCTGCACTTCTCCATTGTTCTCTAGCCATGGTCATCACATAGGCTGCCTTTGTTCATCTCCATTACAGTTGATGGTATTAGTGCTTTACACAAGAAAGGTAATATTGTTTTATGCTTCCAGGTCAGCTCACAGAAAGTGACAAGGACACTGCATTTCTGGCAAGGTTATTTGTCCTTGCTACCACTTCATCTAACAGACTAGCAAAGCTGCAATATATTAAATGGATGTTTTGGGCTTTAGGTATGCTTTAACTAGGATAATCAAACTTGATATCTGCTGAAGGTAGGAAAAGAGCTTATAAAAGTCCAACTGTATTAATTTTTTTTTATTGCGTAGAGTTGTGCCTGTGAGGAGGTTGGGGAGATTTCCAAGTTTTTTGCTGGATTTGTGTTTTCCATTGCCTTACATGAAGTCTTCTAGTTCACACCAGCACATTGAGTTACAATTCAGTCAGCAAAAGTTGAACATGCTGCATTTTTTTTCAATCTGGAAAGCAGCAAAATGCTCCAAAATGTACATGCAGTAAATTGAGATAAGACTAAGAGGGGGAAAATGCACCAGAGCGCATCAAAAACATGCATGCAAAAATGCATCTGAACTGCAGAAATTGTGGTTTGAACCAGCCCGAAGAGTTCTTTCACACCATGTATGATGGGACTGGACTCAGCGGCTATTCAGGCGCAGTCCCACCACAAGTCAAGGCAAAGGTGTTGCAGTGGTTTTCAAGTGGTATACACTGAAAAAAAGCATGTTCTGCTGTGTGCTTTTTGACTGCAGTAAAAGGCAATCCACCTCCTCACCCTTGATGGCGGCCACTAGAATTTTAAAGAAATATCACTCTGTATAGTTTCAGTAAAGTTTGATTAGAACAGTGGTCTCCAAACTGCAGCCCGGGGACCAAATGTGGCCCTCTGTTTTCTTTTATCTGGCCCTTGGGACACTATTTCATCCATTGATACCAACAATGGGACATAATTCCTTCCACTGACACCAATGAAGCGGCACAATTCCTCCAAATGACACCAAGGACAGGGTGTAATTGCTCCCAATGACACCAATGATGTAACACAATTTCTCCTAGTGACACCAACAACGGGGCCCAATGACGAGGCACAATTCCTCCCAGTGACACCAACAATTGGACATTGTTTTTTCAATACTGACGTCAGGACCTTTTCTACTCCCAATGGTCACAGTCTGGCCCCCCTAAAATCTGAAAGACCGTAAACTGGCCCTTTGTTTAGAAAGTTTGGAGACACCTGGATGAGAAAGAAGTGAACAGTACTATGTGTTGTGATCAGAGCATTGGCACTGCAGTTATCCAACCAGATCGCACTGCCTGCACGCTGCGTTGTCCGTATGACCACAGTATTTTATGGTGGAGTTTGTTTGCTTCTTGCAGAAAAATATGTAACGTGCATTTATTGAAATGTTAATTAAGAGCTTAAAGCGGAGTTCCAGTCAAAAGTGGAAGCTCCGATTATTTGCTTCCTCCCCCCTCCACTGCCATGTTTGACACCTTTTGGGGAGCAGGGAGTGGATAATTGTTTTGGACAGGTATCTGCTCCCACTTCGGCTCAGTTCACCGCGACAAAGTGAGCCAGAAGTTCGGCACCCTCCTCCCTCCCGCAATCTCCTGGGAAAGTTATATAATTTCTTCATGGGAAGCTGCTATTTAATCACTTTTGCAATTCCATATCTTAAAGTGTTACTAAACCCACAACAGTAAAATCAATCTGTATGTGCATTAAAGCATGCTTGATATACTCACTGTGGAACTTAAAGGGTTACTACTCTGTATTGTGTAAAAAGGAGGTTTGATCTTGTTTTCTCTGATCCTCCCCTTCTTCTACATTCCCTATTTCATCTCCTGATGGAACACAGCCTTGGGGACACTCTGCTCATGCTCAGTTTGGTGTGCACTGCTATAGAGTTTTTTTCTTTTTCTTGGGAGGGTGCATGTGATCAGCACAGGGCCAGTCAGCACTGTCCAGACAGAAGGTCAGGGGTTATGTAATCTCAGAGGTGAAGTGAGAGCAGAATGAAAACTCCTCCTACAATCTTTAACCAGTGCTCAGCTGGACATTGATGGAAGTCACAAGACTGCTCTAACTGCTGATGAAAGTATTTAGCAGTTTATATTTACTAAAATAATTGCATTTCCATGTTCTGTGTACTATGGGAAACCAGATATAATGAATGTAGGGCCCTGGGTTTAGTAACATTTTAGCCTGGATTCACATTTCTGTGCTGCGGCATATCGTATGTGATTCTCACTAGAACTGCACTGCATTCCTGTGCAAATCACATGTGAATTCTGTGCAGTGCGATTTGAGCCATACATTTTGTATGGCTCAAATCGCACCACATCCACACCAAAAAGGTGCAGGACCCTTTTTTTTTTGTCCCACACTAGAATTGGATCACACCCAAGCGATCCGATTCTGCACATCGCACCGTGTTTTGCGAACCAGTTTCGGGGTGTTGTTAACATACACCCTCACAGTGGATCGCATGAATGGGGTGCGATTGGGATGCAGTGCGGAATTTGCACAGAAACCGGTGTGAATTCCGCACCGCATCAGTGTGAACCCAGGCTTAAAGTTACCCTACCTGCACCAAACTTGAGATGTTTTACAGCTAGGAAATATTTGAGGCAACTACATATCGATTTGTATGGTATGTTTTCATTGCGATTACAGAAGAAGTGTTCTTTGTGTTAGAAATAAAATATACTGTTTATTTTACAAAATATTTAATAATTCAGTCCCTGTATATAGGCCTGCAAATGTACACTATATATTTCTTCCCATATTGTTCTATTACAAAGAAACCTTGTCAAGACTGAGTCAAACATTAAACTTTTATTCATTTTAATTTTTAGGCTATGAAAGTTCTTTCAAAGAAAAGGTTATTGAAGCAATACGGTTTCCCACGTAAGTATATTTTAATGGGCTTAAAGGTGCTGTAAAAAAAAAAGTGATGTATAAAAAGGGTTTCATTGCAGACTTGGTGGCTAAAGCTAGATAAAGCTAGGCTAAAAAGTTGAACTTGAACAGCCAACCTCTGCCATGCCCTGCATAGTAATATAGCATGAATTCCATAAAAAAATGAAAGTCTAAATCGCACTCAAAGGTAGAATATGTAACTGGGTCACACAGGTGTCAAGTGTCTGGCAATTATTCTCTGTTGGAGGAAATAATCACTATAAAGTTATTTTTTTAGCATACTAGTAGGAAGGAGGGTTAACTGCAGGGTGCAATATGTCATTAATTAAACAATCAAATTAGAAAACTGAAATGCAATAGAAGAAGCAGTTTCAAAATAATTATATTATTCAATCTGGCAAAACAAATGGTATTGTGAAGGTCAGAAACGGCTATAATGTGCACCAGCCATGATTGATGTATGAACTTGGACTTGTATGTTGGACTGAATGAAGACACAATTTAGTTGGTTACAAAATTTTTAACCCCAGAAACATTTTGATACTCCCTGCATAAACAATTTACTATGGGATTTCTTATAAATACTAATTGCCAGTTATATTTTGTGCATTTAGAAAAACATGTACTGTATGTCTTCTTTACACAGTAGACCAATACAGTCTGGTGACCAATACGGTCCAATTCTGCTGCAGTTAGGCAATAAAAAGCTAGGTCACCATTACTATTGTAATATGGACCGATACACTTCACAGTTTGTACTGATCTACAGAATTGTATCTGTGCATGTGATTTATAATGTAAAGATGTTTACATGCTTATACTTGGTGTTTATGTAGATAATGGCCTATGCTCTTTCAATTTTTTTTATACCATACACAGTCTCTGTATTCTTTATGGAAGATTTCAATAAAAAAAGAAACCGCTAGGTCAGTTTCCTACCCCCAGTGTGTGAGCATAGTTAAGGAATTGCAGCAGTTCACCCCACTGCTCACATTGCTCTCTCCTCCTGTCAGTATTCTTCTAGTCAGCACATATATTATACATGATTTGCTCATCACTCCCTTAAAGCAGTATTAAACCCAAAAATGTAATATATTGCAGCTTACCAATCATTGGTGTGGTAAAATCCAATACAAATCCAATCTAAGCGCGCTGAAAAGTGTCTGCGAGGTTTGACATAATTACAGGAGAGGAAGATCAGGACTCCTGCTCTGCCAGTCAGGACTATGCAGTGTGGGAGAAGTATGTAAATCTTAGAATTTGGTGGCCCAAACTACAAATTATTTGGCAGGCTTGCTTTATCTGTCAGAGCTGCCAACACCACCTCACAAATATGGACAGTGTAAAGCCATGCTAGGGGTTCTCCATCTACTGGTCACAGGAAGTTGGAGCTGGAAGTTCGAGAGTCTTCCACCAAAATCCCTAAACTCCTTGTGAGCGGATACCTGTACAGAGCCCAGCCTGGAGAGAGGCCTTAGGTGCTGCAAGCTGCCCAGGGGAAGGGGATCCATAACGGTTTGTGACCAGACCAGGCTGACCTGGTTCAAAAGGAGGTTTCCAGCAGACATCCCTGAGCTTCACGTATACATATATGCGCATAAAGGTTGCGCATCTGGTGAGTGCGTATTCCTAACAATTTCACGGCACATCACCAGAATGTTGTAAAGTGCACTGGTCTGAGGCCTTCTCAGATGGATCATCACCTCCATAGCACTTTATGAACTATATATATAGAACTGTGTATGATCATGAACACTTAGCAAATTTACAGTGCTCACCTTTACCACTTATACCTTGTATTGTGCACGTTTGTCACTTTATATCCACATTTAAGGTATATGTACGCTATTTTATTGGATTTGTATTGGATTTTAGCTATTATTGTGCCGCACCTTTTTGTTTATTTCCTTGATTATTCTGGAGGTTTTTGGTTTACCTTTGGTGCATTGGCTGCTTATGATTGTTGTAGCACTCACTTATTTTACCATATTACTGTTTAATCATTGGTGTGGTGGCTGCATTAGTTTTCTTTCTAGAGGCTTTTCCCCCTCTGTTTTCACCTGGTGATCTGGCCAGTAACACACCTACTGTATTACAGTGCTCCCACTTTGGATGAATGAGCACAGGGACACCTTTGAATAGGCAGCATTGTCAGTTTGGAAGGGCGGGGAGTGTTAAATGTACTAGCAGATTTTGATACACTAAAAAATTGAAGTCAAACTCCTCTGTACATAAGCCATATGCTTTGGAGATAAAGGTTTTACATGAATAAATAAAAGCTGATCATTGTAAGCACCCCTGTCAGTGGTAAATGGTTTGTCCCAACACTATAACTGCTACATTTGTAGGAGAGCTTGCTCTGTTGAAAAAGTTATTGGCTGGATCACCAAATGAAAATAAACAAAAGAAAGCCTAAAAAAGTAAACTAATGCAGCTATCTCATCTAAGAGTTGGTAAGCTTTAATATAATGTTTTATTTTGGGTTTAATACTGCTGTAAACTGTTGCTGTACACCTAGAAGGAGGTGATACCAAGTAAAATTTAGGTACGATCTGTTAACCATGTTATATTTCCAAAAACATTTCATTAACCACTTGCCCTCCTGAGGATGTACCCCCCTTCCTGACCAGGCCATTTTTTGCGTTACGGCACTGCGTTACGCTGACAATTGCATGGTCATGCAACGCTGCACCCAAATGAAATTGATGTCCTTTATTTCCCACGAATAGAGCTTCCTTTCAGTGGTATTTGATTGCCTGTTCTTTTTTTATTTTTTATGATATAAAAAAAAGACTGGCAATTTTGAGAAAAAAAAACAATATTTTTAAATTTTTGCTATTAAACATGTCCAGTAAAAAAAAAAAATCAAATTTCCTCAAAAATTTAGGGCAAACTGTATTCTGCTACATGTCTTTGCTAAAAAAAAATCCCAATACGTGTAAATTATTTGGTTTTCATGAAAGTTATTGCGTCTACAAATGGCGTAATATATACTGGTATTTTTATTTTTACTAGTAATGGCGGCAATCACCAAATTATAGCGGGACTGTGGCGGGCATTCTGACACTATACTAATGGCGCTGGGCAGGAAGGGATTAACGTGGGGTGATCAAAGGGTTAACTGTATGCTGTTTTACTGTGGGCTATGTCTGTGTGCTTCACTGTAAGCACACTGCTTTGGATGGCTGTGCTGTGCACAGCCATCCAAAGCAGTGTGCACGGGCTGACAGGGAGGAGAACTGTTTTGTTTACAAACTGTTCTCCTCCCCGTTGGAGATGCTCATGAATCACCGGGCGCCGGCTAGTAATCGTCAGCTGGGACCCGGTGATTGACAACCGTGGCTGCAAATGGCGGAAATGCAAATTTGCATATATATACGTGATTTTGGCACCCCTGCCGTCCTGTAGCAGTACATCTGCTATAGGGCAGTCGGGAAGCGGTTAATGTGTACTGCATACATAAGTACAATTTTTTTTTTTGTCTGCCTGGAGTTTGGCTGTAAAGGACAACTATCACAAATATAATTACAAATTAATATCCATGTTCATCATAGATATCTAAGCAATATTTATTCAGTTTTAATGTACCTCTTTCAAGGGATATGACTATTAATGGTGGATCTTTTGTTAAAAAAACTAAAGAAAAAAGAAAAAAAAAAGCCTCAACTACTGTGGAACATCTTACTCTCCCCTTATCCGATCTACCAGTGCTATGTTACTGTCATACCCTTTCATGGTTTCTCACTGCAAGAAAGTATCTTTAGAATCCAATAAAAGCAGCAATAAGCTCCTCCTTACAGTTTCATTCTTATAGCAAAAAAAAACTTTTTTTTTATGGTTTGGTTACAGCACCGTCCTTTTTACAGTAGTATCTACCATGCTTGTTGCATGATTTGGAAACTGATACATAATGTAAGATAAAGAAACCTCTTTTAATTTTCTTTATAGTTCACCTGATTTAACACTGCTTAGATGTGTTTGTTGAACATCCTATTGTTCCTATAGTATTGATGTTGTTGCTCCATAGTGCCCACCTTCACCACTCCGCTGATGCGACATTTCCAGCTAATGCCTCTCTACAGATGCAGACATTGCTGCTCCACACTCCTCAAGCTCGTCCCTGCACACTCCACACAATAACACTCTGATTTCACTGCTCCATATTCCTCAGAACACCACTCCACGATCCCTGCTGATTCCACTCTACACAGTGCTGCTCTACAGTCCTTGCTGATGTCCTTCTACAGTACTGCTTTTGCCAATCCACATTTTCTGCTGATGCATATCCAGAGCCTCACGTTCACTAACTCCACTACAGTCCCTGCTGTCACTGCTCCACACTCCCCACAATGCGACTCGCCACTATCACAGGCTTCTTACTTTTAATTAATTGTTAATAATGTGTTTATTTTCCAAAATGTACCCATTTTGGACTGAGCACATTTTTGCTAGTATGTGTTTAAAAAAAAAAAAAATCTTCATGATAGTTGTCCTTTAAACATGATTGCTTAGTTAGTTTTTTCCCTAGCCAAAATTTTAAGCTATTTGAAATTGAGTATTTTTATTATATATTATACCTGTGCACAGGCTGTACAATGATTTTGTTGTTCAGAAACATCATATTACAACAGTGATATAGTGCTGAACAGCATTCAAATGCCTTATATTTTTTTTTATTAATTACTACTTCCGTTTGTGCTTAATATTTTAATGATGCTGTCTTTGTAGGTCGCCCTCCTCCTAGAGGATCAAAAACTGCATCTGGTGATCAGGCTAAACCAATGGCTCCACTGGATAGGGTTTATCAAGAAATTGCCATTCTGAAGAAGCTGGATCATATTAATATCGTCAGACTGATTGAGGTGGGTTTGAATAGGCTATCGGTGTTATTGCTTTACCCTTGTTATGCTCAGATTTTGTATGCTCCAGGTAGTTTGGTCAGTGCATCATTTTATATATTAGCGCCTTCATCCACACATAGAATATAGGCTCAGTATTTTTTACCAAGAACCTGCATGAATGTTATACTGTCTGAATAACCAAGGTAACTAGGAGTGAAGCACCCTAGTATGGGCTTGAGGAATTCACTGAGAATCAAGAATCTGCATAACTGTTCCCACATTTGGGAAAGTACTTTACTCACCGGAGGCCTCCATTGCAGTTTAGTTTCAACTAGAAGATAGGTACCCTTTGTATTAATTTTGGGATCAAACTGTTGAAAAATAAATGCAAGTTAGGCTTCAAGGCTTAATCAAAGTCCTTACTTGTCTTTTGCATACTGTTTGGGCTTCATTTTTAAACGAGAACTAAACTCTTGAAATTGCCCCCCCCCAAAAAAAAGCAGAGTAAAATACAGTGAGGAACAGAAGTATTTGAACACCCTGCGATTTTTGCAAGTTTTCCGACTTAGAAATCATGGAGCGGTCTGAAATTCACATTGTAGGTGCATTCCCACTCTGAGAGACAGAATTAAAAAAAAAAATTCAGGAAATCACATTGCATGATTTTTAAAGAATTTATTTGTCTTGCACTGCTGAACATAAGTATTTGAACACCTGAGAAAATCAGTGTTAATATTTGGTACAGAAGCCTTTGTTTGCAATTACAGAGGTCAAACGTTTCCTGTAGTTCTTGACCAGGTTTGCACACACTGCAACAGGGATTTTGGCCCACTCCTCCATACAGATCTCCTCTAGATCTGTCAGGTTTCGGGGCTGTCGCTGAGCAACACGGAGTTTCAGCTCCCTCCAAAGATTTTCTATTGGATTTAGGTCTGGAGACTGGCTAGGCCACTCCAGAACCTTGATATGCTTCTTACGGAACCACTCCTTGGTTATCCTGGCTGTGTGCTTCCGGTCGTTGTCATGTTGGAAGACCCAGCCACAACCCATCTTCAATGCTCTGACTGAGGGAAAGAGGTTGTTCAAAATCTCACAATAAATGGCCCCATTCATCCTCTCCTTAATACAGTGCAGTTGTCCTGTCCCCTTCGCAGAAAAGCACCCCCAAAGCATGATGTTACCACCCCCATGCTTCACAGTAGGGATTGTGTTCTTGGGATGCAACTCATCCTTCTTTTTCCTCCAAACACGACTAGTGAAGTTTAGACCAAAAAGTTCTACTTTGGTCTCATCTGACCATATGACTTTCTCCCATGCCTCCTCTGGATCATCCAGATGGTCATTGTCAAACTTCAGACGGGCCTGGACATGTGATGACTTGAGCAGGGTAACCTTCCGTGCAATGCATGATTTGAAACCATGATGGCGTAGTGTTCTACCGACCGTGACCTTTGAAACTGTGGTCCCAGCTCTCTTCATGTCATTGACCAGCTCCTCCCTTGTAGTTCTGGGATGATTCCTCACCTTTCTTATCAGTGATACCCCACCAGGTGAGATCTTGCATGGAGCCCCAGTCCGAGAGAGACTGACAGTTGTCTTTAGCCTCTTCCATTTTCTAACAATTGCTCTAACAGTTGATCTATTTTCACCAAGCTGCTTGGCAATTGCCCCGTAGCCCTTTCCAGCCTTGTGGAGGTCCACAATTTTGTCTCTGGTGTCTTTTGACAGCTCTTTGGTCTTGCCCATGGTAGTAGTTGGCATCTGACTGACTGTGGGGTGGACAGGTGTCTCTAAAGAGCTCGGACAGGTGCTACTAAGTTAGATTAATGAGTGGAGTAGAGGGGGACTTTTTAAAGGCACAGTAACAGGTCTTTGAGAGCCAGAATTCTTGCTGTTTCTTAGGTGATCAAATACTTATGTTCAGTAGTGCAAGACAAATAAATTCTTTAAAAATCATACAATGTGATTTGCTGAATTCTTTTTTTTTTTTTTAATTCTGTCTCTCAGAGTGGGAATGCACCTACAATGTGAATTTCAGACCCCTCCATGATTTCTAAGTGGGAGAACTTGCAAAATCGCAGGGTGTTCAAATACTTCTGTTCCTCACTGTAACTAGTCACTAGTATTGCCTGTGGTCTCCCTGCAGCTAATCTTTTCCCCATTACTTACCTTGCTCGTTCTGCTCCATGTCACTAGTGTTCCATTATCATAAGAAGCCGCACTGGATAACATGAGTAACTACTGGCAAATCCCAAGCTCAAAAATTAAACATATGAGATACAGATCACTTGGAATTTAGGCAACTCTTCATTTTCATTGACTGCAATTCATTTTTTCGGAGTAACAAAATTGCTAAGGAGAGCAATTATGTAGCTGCCACTAATTGCAACGACAAAATCAAGTTTTGCTTGCTCTCATACACTTGCCAGCTTAATTGCGGTTTATGCAGGGATATGTATCCGCAAAAATATTTTTTCTACATGCCTACTTTCAAGTTTCATTTTATGAAAGCTCAGTATTATGATTTTTTTTTTTCGTTATAACATTCATTGATCTGCACTATTCAGTGCATTTTGGTTTTATGCTCTTTCTTATTATTGAGTATTGCTCTTGGAATATTTGACACAAAGCTTGCATTGATCTTTTAAGCCTTGACCCTTGGCTTTCTTGAGATCCCCATGAGTGTTTTACAACTAGTGATTTCATCCTAGTGTGTCAAGTGTATGGTTTTGGTCTTGTTTTCTGGGTCATTTCCCTGCTGCAGAATGAAGTTGAATCCAATGAAACACTTAATGATGTTACTTCATGATGATGACCTGCCTGTATTTTTCAGCTGTGAGGAGGCCATGAAGTTTGATCAGATCACCAATTCCAAATTCTGCTCCAAACCTATGAAGAATACATGTGTTTTTTTGCCAGACTGTCAAATTGTCTTCTGGTGAAGACAAAAATTCTAGATTTTGGCTCTTTAGTTCAGAAAACCTACTACAGATATTTGGTTGTGTGGCTTTAATTCCACTGTGAAGACCACTTCTGTGAAGACTTCTTCAGACTATATATATGTGTGTGTGTGTGTGTGTGTGTGTGTGTGTGTGTGTGTGTGTGTGTGTGTGTGTTAGATATGTTCTGGTTTCAAAGGGCATTCAGTTTGATGTAGTTTTCATTTCTGTAGCCCACCAATGCATTGCTGGTTCTTAACCTGTACTGACATTTTTCACACCTGCCTACTACAAAAACAGTTCTAATACCAATAACTTTTCTCCAACCTCACCATTTATTATGATTGTCCCTTGTCCAGTTGCAGTATATTTCCTCTACACAGCTGTTAAGTCTCTAGGTTGGACCAAAGCAATTAACTGATACAATGTTATTCATCATTAGCACTTGTTTGTTTTATTTATTTTTTTCGCTGGGTTACATTGCTACAAGGATCTCACATTTTTCTTTTTTAACTATTTCTGTGCCGCCCTATAGCAGAAATACTGCTACAGGGTGGCAGGGGTGCGCAGGATCACGTATATATACATGATTTTGCCATTCCAGATAGGGGGTGTGCGCCCTACCTGTGCTGCCCTTCGCAACCTCAGCTGTCAATCACCGAGTACCGTCTTTTGATTTCCCGCCAGCACCTGGAGATCTCCTTGGATTTTCGAAGGGGAGAGAACTGTATGTAAACAATACAGGTCTCTCTCCTGTCCTGCACACTGCTTTGTATGGCTCTTCATAGCAGTGAAACAGACACACAGCCCATATAGTAAAACAGCACACAGTTAATCCTTTTATCTCCCCACATGTTAACCCCTTCCTGCCCAGTGCCATTAGTACAGTGTCAATGCTTTTTATTAGCATTGATCACTGTATTGGTGTCACTGGGGGTGTCAGTAACACAAAGTCAGTTCCCCCCCAGTGTCAGAATGCCCGCCACAGTCCCGCTATAAGTCGCTGATTGCTGCCATTACCTAGTAAAAAAATAAAAAAAAATTCCAGTATATATATATACTGCCATCTGTAAATGCTATAACTTTCACGTAAACCAATTAATTTACAAGACATGAAGCAGAATATATTTTGGCCCAAATTTATGATGAAATTTTGATTTTTTTACTGGGCATGTTTAATGGCAAACAGTAAAAAATACAGGGTTTTTTCAAAATTGTTGGTCTTTTTTTGTTTATAACACAAAAAATAAATACACAGGCAATCAAACACCACCAAAAGAAAAAGCTCTATTTGTGGGAAAAAAGGACATAAATTTCATTTGGGTGCAGAGTTGCATGACTGCGCAATTTTCAGTTGAAGTAACGTAGCGCTGTATCACAAAAAATGTCCTGGTCAGGAAGGGGGGTAAATCCTCTGGAGGGACAGTTGTTGAAGGCCTTTTATATATCTTATTGCTTTACTCTTTGAAAAGGGAACATTTGGAACACTAAAATGCACTCTTACTGACACTTTAATCCAGAAGACATGAAATTGTAACCTAAGAAAAAAATGTTTTTAATTATCGAAGACATTTGCACTGTTCTCTCATTGAATAACATGTCTGCAAACCTAAATTAACATTAGCCATTTATTATTTTCACTTACTAATATAAAGTCTGCCACTAATGCCCTTTAGTCCTATTCTTAGTCAGTAAGCATAAATTACCTGATGATCCTGCCAGCAGTCTTAGCTTCCTGAATTGTCCTGGCAAAGAAACCACAGGGTGTTTCCTGGTTTCTTTGTTGTGCCATCCAGCCTGCTCCTGTATCAATGTACGAGATGCCATTCTGATATACGGCGTCCAGTACACTATGGTAGTCAGGCTTGTGAATACATCTAGCTGTAGAGTAGCATACTGTAGGGACTATCGATGTCAATATAGCATGATTCTTCAAAGTGTAACAGCCTTTGCCCTATCTAACACAATCTAACACAACAGATCTGAGAGAGGGGCACTTAGTAAGGATGAATACGGCCTCATGCATACAGTACGTTAAAAAAAAAAAAAAAAAAAACACCTAGAAGCTGTTCTCCTGGCAGAAGCATTTTTTTAGAATAAATGCCTGACGCTTGTAAAAGTATCTAACGCTTTTACAAACGTTTAGGCGTGTTTACAAGTGGTCAAGTGCTTGGGCGTTAGTTCATTTAATTGGCCACAATGATAATTTATTCTGGCCACTGAAATTAACGCTCAAGCGCTAAACACACTTAGCGTTTAGCCGCATCAAGCTTTTTATTCTGCCAAAACTCTACTGCTCCTGGACGCACTGGCTGGTAAACGCTTCCTGCTGGTAAACGCTACTAAAAGCTTCTAAAAGTCTGTGTGCATTGACACATAGGATAGGCCATTTGGAAGCAGTAAAAAAAACACCTAACGCCCCTAAAAGTGGCTGCAAAAATGCCCTGTGCACATGAGGCCTAAAAATGTGGTAGATTATTATAACTGTTTTAATTAACCAGAATTTTTTTTTTTTCGCATGAATCCCATTGTTTGCAACTATATTTCTTCATTTTGAAAAGTCAGATTAAAACACTTGTTTTTGTTTTGAATCATTTTTTTAAAGGTACTGGATGATCCAGCTGAAGATAATTTATACATGGGTAAGGAATACATTTCTTGTTGTTTCTAATTTTGTATTCTTTTCTCGAAGAGCAATTTAAGGCAGTTAACTACCACTATTATCAGGTTAGCACCTGTTTACTGTACTAAAATCAGAAAACTCACTCAATTTAACATAATCTGAAATCTGTGCATTCCCTACTCCCAGAATTCAAAGAAACCCTAACAAGGTCTGTAGTAGGGTATTAGGAGTTCACTTCCTTGAGCTGTACTGTGTGACTTTCTATCTTTCTGCAATTGCATTAAGATTTCCAAAGTTGGTGGTTATGGGAGACTGCTTCATACTCTTCTTTTTTTCCATTGAGGCGATCGGGAAATATGATTGTCAGGTTTACTGCTGTCTTCAGGTTTGGACACTGTTAAACAGAAAAATTGTAAGCCACCCCCATAGAACCCCTCCTCAGAATTTTTATATCAGAACTGAAGAAAAAGGTGTCTAACTGAGGACATTATAAAAAAAAAAACCTAACTATTTTTGATAGCCTTCAGTGAAGATTTCCTGATATACCAATGCTTGAGCTGCACACTATTTACCAGCTATCCAGATCAGCGTGCATTCGACTTAGCTTTAGACTGGATTTGTAGGGCTATCCTGCAATGTGATCTTCAAGCACTGGGATCTGTATTGTGGTGCTTTCCAGGCCTGGGTGTTCTTTGTTAGCTGCGGAGCCTTTTCAGGGTTCAGACTTCTATTCCAGCAGTTTCTCTGAAGAGACTGTTTTTTGAAGCACCACAATCTCCCACTGTCACCTCAATTTTACAGGGGAGTATTTCAGACCTTGTTGGTGTACTACATAGTAGCCTGCATTTTGAGGATCAGCCTGTTGTTCCTCTATGTGGACTGGAAACACCCTGAAGGTTCCTGATACCCCATGTGAAATGGTGTCTGACATTTTTACTTTTGAAGAGGAATTTGCACATCAGTGGTCTATTTCCACTGGATACCCCAGTGACCCACTTTAACCATTGCCTTGGTTGAGGGCTTGCTCACCTTCTGTGTTTCATTGACCACCAGATAGAACTTCTCCTTAAACCTAAGTTTGAGTTTACTGGTCTTGCAATCCGTCCCATTTTGGCAGTGAATTTAATCTGTCAAACTCTGAAAGAATGGGTGGATTTCCTCAAAAGGGATCAGCCCACCACCAGGATAGGCCTGTTTCTGGAGACTTGTGCTTCAAATTGTGTCTTGCATAGGACTGATGTCCATACAGGTGTGTCATGCAGATGTCCATGGAGAACATATCTAACACTCAGCCCATAGAGCTCTAGCCAGGGGGCAGTCAACTCCTCTAAAAAGCCTTCTGCATGAAGGTACATCACTACATTCATAACTGTGAGGCCAAATATGCATCCGGATGGATGGTTTTTTTGAGTAGCTTGCCTTCTTGGTAACTGGGTGCAAAGGACACCCCTTTTAGCCCACAGGCTAACCTTGTGTCTCAGACACCTTCAGTTTCCCATCATTATCTCTCTTTTGCTGCTGCACAAAACAAAGCAACTTCCCCAGTTTCTTTTGGTTCTCCGCATCCCGGGAGCCCTTTTGCCTCTGTGGAGACTCCAGTTTTGAAGTCATCCAGATACACATTTCCTTCCTCAGGGCATTCCTCTGTCTATGGGTACTGTTGAATCCCGTGAGATACATAGTACCCCTCCGCCTTCCTCTTCTCCAGAGGGTCTCCTACAAGGTTCACTGGAGAGTAGAACATTGTGCACTTGGTCCCATTTTAAATTGTGGTCCTATTGTGTATTAAAAGACCATTTTTTATTTCTGCTTGTGCTGGGTGTAGCTGCACCACAGGTTGAAGTCCAATTTGTGGACATTCCCTGAGGGAGTTAGAGCCAGCTCTCTAGCCACTGCCCCCTTTCTTTAAAAAAAAACAAAACAAAAACGTGCCAGCACTAACTGATCATTCAGTACACTAGTAAAAGACTATTTATTGCTGGTTGCTTTATTAGAAGCTGGAAGATAGATCACACAGCCCTGCAGCACTTACTGATCATTTACTATTGTTAATGAACAGTCAGCCTTGTGGGGCTGTGTAGGTTTCCTGGCAACTGCAGATAGATCACACAGTCCTGCCAGCGCTGACTGTCCATTCCCAATGGTAAATGATCAGTCAGCACTGCAGGGTGGAGTGATCTAGTAAACGTCTTTCAAACATACACCACAATAACAGATCGCTCTTACAGTCCTTTAGTGATCATTTACTAGTGCTTCAGTTTTGAATGAAGCTGTAAAAAAAATAACACTAAACTTCAGTGTATGCCTGCTGCCAGTGATGGTAACTGTTAGCCCTTTCCTTGTGAGCCTCATGGTAAGTTAGTGGTGGTGGAAGGAGGGGGGAAAGCTGTTGTCAATGCTAGCTCAGGAATGACTGCAGATATTGAAACAGGACCAAGTGCTCCAAGGCTTAGTCCCAAAGGGATTTAATAAGGATTTTTAATATGTGGTGATTACATCTTCTTTAATCCCTTTACACCCTGTGTGCCACTGAACCCTTCTTCAACAGTTAGTGAGTTTACCCCTCATCAAGCATGTGTAGAGTGTTTGGGGAATCCTTTATCAGGATCCTTCCCTTCTCTCTAGTTTATTCTTTGTCCTTCACAGCTCTATTTTTACTAGCCAGGGCTCTGAGCATGATATCCACATTGTGTACATAGACCAGGTAGTATCCTCAAGATGCCTTGACTTGTTCTGCGCTTAATCAGGTGAATGTCCTTAACGTTGAGGCTAAGTTTCCTGTTCCTCAATGGACAAAGGGCTGGTATGGATCAGAAGATGCCTATAACCAAACTGTGTGTTAGTTAGGCAGGTCCTGACTTCTTCTCTCAGGCCCCAGAGACACCTCTGGGCCTCCAATAACTTCTGGTGCCAAACTTGGGTTGTGGTATACCTTGATCCCTGCCTACCCTTCTAGGGGTGTCTCTCATATAGGCTGAAGTCATGGAATTATACTTTTTCATTGCTCTACCTGTCTTGGGGGTCACTTCACACTCCTTATGGGGAACCTACTTCTTATTAGGAAATTAATCCTAAGAGTTGGGAATTTTAAGGTTTGGACCTTCCCGTGCAGCCCAGCTGGTCTTTTTTTGCAGACCTGGTTTTGTCTGAGGTTTTTTGTTTATCTTAAAAGAGAACCTCAGAATTACAAAAAAAAAACAAGTAATCATACTCACCTAGGTGAATGCAGCTTCAGTCCAATTTCGATTCTGTCCCTCATCGGCACGAAGACTGAGAACTCAGCAATCAAACCCTTCTGATCACTCCTCTTTCATTCTTCAGGCTGCAGAGAGCTAGTGACTGCCAGTCACCAACTCTCTACTGTGCCCCTTCAGCGCTCATTGGAGCACTGGGCCATGGAGGGTGGGAGCAATTGGCTCAGGCTCTCAGCAGCTCACTGAGAGGCTGAGCCAGCTGCTGGTCTAGGCATTGAGGTGGATCCCAACTAATTAGTCATGATCTTTTCAGAGTAGAATAAACTGGCTATACTTCTCCATTAATTAAATCATGTTGTGGGTCTGTTTCTCCCTTTATCAGGTAGTTATGATGTTCTACCTGTTTTGGAGGGTTTTTCATAAACAGCCTCTTGTTTCACAGGATGAAATCATTTTCCCCCTTACAGTGATCTCCTCTATCCTGGTCTTGAGAATCCAGTTGTTCCCTCTGGCCTTTCCGTGGTCATTAGCAGCTTCCCATACCTTACAGGGAGCTTACCTCAGTTGGTTCATATTCAAACATGTGCCCACCCAACAGTTTTGCTGCTTTTGTTGTCCTGACTGTCTCTGAATTCCTGTGTCACTCAACGGACAAGAAACAAAATGTTTTTGTACTTACCATAAAATCTTTTTTTGGAGTAGAGGAGGGGCTAAGCCTGCCATAGACAGTTTGAATCACGGACAATTCAGCAGGGAGTAGCCGAGATTCAAACCATGTATAGGCAGGAAGAATGTATCCAAGTTGATCAGTTGATCAACTTGGGTACAACCAGCCTATCAGATTTTACATGCGATTATTGCTAGTGGCTATTTCAGCCACTAGCTGTAATTGCTGTGTTCTCCCGGAGGGGACGCTCCCCCCTCCGGAAAAACACAATGGCTCCGCGAGAGGGAGCCATGTGCCTGTGTTGATGGGGGAAGGAGGAAAGAAATTTGATGCATCTATGGAAGCTTTACACAGCGCTGGTATACAATTTTTCTTTGTGTCAGTGTCCAAGCTCCCTGTGGGTGGAAGTATAACCTGACTGTGGCTGAATTCCTGTGCCCCTTTTTATAGAACTCTAAGTAACAGCTTTTACAGCAAGTACAAAAAATTTTTTGAATGTATTTATTTTTTATTTACATTAGGCTTTCTGTATCTGAGGGGATAATAAGGTTTTTGCAGTGGGTCTTCTACTATCACCTGCAGTGCAGTTGTATATCAAATTGAAGTTGGGGGAGGTTAAATGCTTAAAAAAAAAAAAAAAAAACAGAAAAAAAAACTAATGTAAGGAAAAGCTGAACTACTGAACAAGTGTATTCTCCCCCAGGCATTTCCCTCCAAGTCTTATACTAGTCTTTCTCACTTTGCTGGATCTTCATTATACAGCCCACTGGAGCTGCACAGCCTTTTGTCTTAGTCTTCTGGCTGGACTTAGATCTCCAGTCATACCTTTGAAAATGCTATGGGATGATTAAATAACCATTGGAATGGGTGCAGCTGGGAGACTGTCAGTAAAGCCTAGAAAAATGTATTTCAAAAAATAAAAATGTGAAGCTGGCAAATTTACCATCACCACCAACTAACCAAACTATACCACCTTCTGCCTCACTCTTGTTCAGTTGTACAAATCATGAATGTTATGTCAATATGTTGATGAAAAACCTGTTTACTCTTACTTTTCTACACTAATTTATATCCAGGGCTTCAATTTAATAGAGATGGAAATTTCAAAAGAACCTAATCCTAACAATAGTAATACATAGATAAGGAGTTTCAGGCTAGATGGCTGAAAATTCTTTTTGCATATAATCTTGCCACATATTTGAACTGGTGCTTTGTCTCAGTTTTGTATTATTGTGGATATGCATGTGGTAATTTTTGATGTCAAAATAATTTTCCATTGCAAAATTTCTCAGCTTCAACGCAGAATATATTAATGTCAGCTTTCTTGCTCATCAACCTTTCTAGCAATGAGTCACAGTAAGCAGAAATTGTAAATTTTTTAGTCGTATCTGGAGTTTACTTTGAAGAACCTGCTTTCTTTGCCTTCAGCTAGATATAGTACTTGCTGCCCTTTTTATATAGTTTATAGTATAATTCTATGTTTAGAATTGGTTTACTGACAAATTTTGGAGGAATATAGAATAACCCAGCACGCAAAGCAAGACCAAAAGGAAGCATAATAACAATAAAGTTCACGGTTAAGGTTTACATAAACTTTAAAATGCAATTGACTGATATTTTGTTGGCATTTATTATTTGGCTTTTTTATTATTTATTATTTTGTTATTATTATTATTATATCTTTATTATATTATTATTATTATATATATTTTTTTTATCATTATTTGTTATTTGGCATTTATATATTGGTGTTTATATTGCATCAAATTAACTAGATTTTAATTATTCCTTTTTTCAGTGTTTGACCTTCTACGCAAAGGGTAGGTAAGAGATTAAAGTTTTCCCTTTTGTTCTCAGTTATGTTAATTCTGTGTGCCTGTTACCTATATGGTACACCAATACAGTTAAATAGCAGCTTTTTTAATCCCCTGAGAAAAAATCAAAATGAGATAATATGTCTGTCTTTTCTTTGAATATGCATAGAGAAAGGTCCCAATCACCGCACACCTAGCAAAGCCATTTGTAAACAGGTGAAAGCAGCCTCAGCCATCCAACTTCATCCATAGCTATGCCCCCAACGTGTTTCACCCCACCCACAGGGCTTAATCATGGAGGACCTGCATGACCAAGCCCTGTGGGTGGGGTGAAACGCATTGGAGCATGGCTATAGATGAAGTTGGCCGAGGCTGCTTTCACCTGTTTACAAATGGCTTTGCTAAGTGTGCGGTGTTTGGGACATTTCTCTATGCATATCTGCAGTATGTGTATGGAGTATAGATGGACTCCTTCCTAGCCAGCACCCATTGCAGAAATCAACGGATGGACTTACAGGAGCTTAAGTGGAGACCTTAAGTTTTATGAGGTTACATTGGCTTTTCTTTATTGAATTTCAGTAATGGTGGCTCTTTTCATTCATTTTTATTTTGCTTTGCATCTGTACACTGTATCTAGATAATTTATTATTACCAGTGGTAATTAATTATCTACATTTTTCAGATGTACCAATTTGGGCTTTTTTTTTTTTTTTTTTTAATTAAAAGTATGAGCTGATTTCATCCTTACAAAAATAACTGTACTACTGCTTGAAATTTTGTACACAGTTATCCATGTTCAGTTAGAAGCTCTCACACAGTTTTTATAAATAAAGCTGCAAAGAAATTTAAGAAAACCAGACTGAATCGATATTTGTTGTGCTGTGGTTTTTTTTGTTTTTTTTTAAGCAAAAGTGAAAATGTAGTTAAACCAATGGGTGATCATGCTATTAAAGTGAATGAAGTGGAGTTAAAGGAGACAGATAAATACAGATAAATCTCTTTTGGCTGTACTTCCCCTGTGGCTCACAGAAGTGCAGTTCGTTCTGTCAGCTGTCACTCAGCCGGTCCAGGCTGCAGAAAGATCCTGACTTCAAAGTCGGTATCCACCACAGAGTCTGGAGTGGCACCTGGCTAAGCCGCTCAGTGAGGTGCTAAGTACCTGAGGCAGCCGCTCCCTCCCTGTCCACAGCCCAGCACTCCATTGAGCGCGGTGGGGGGCAGAGCAGACAGCAGTGACTGTCGGTCACCATTCTCTGCTCAGAGCAGGTGTGAGAACTCAGCGATCAGCAATTATATGATCGCTGTGTTCTCACACTTAGCGTTGATGGGGGACAGGTGCTGCATTGGCCCGGTAAGTATAACTGGACAAAAAAACCAAACCCCTACTTAACTTTCAATGCTTATTTTCTTCTGAAAAGTGTCAAGATGACAGTGTATGATAAAAAAAATGATAGTGGTACAGCTAATAGTATATACAAATGATACCAAATATTAATACTAGGTTATGATAGCAGTGAATTTGAAAGAGGATATTTTGGCGAGCCTGACAATTGCAGCAACACTTTGTACAAAGTTCAAAATGAAAGAGGAATAATTTAACTGAGAAACATTTGCAGCACTGCCAAGTTTCTCTTGCATGTTTGGATGACAGTTGATACAGTATAAATTGTATTGGAAGACAGTACATACAAATATATTTTTCAACAATAAGTTGCAAAAAAGAAAAACTGGTATAGTTCAAATGTATAATGTAGACATACTGGATCCTGGACGCAGATGGTATATAGCAAAACTATATATAGTTCAAGCCACAATCCAGGAGATACATAGGGTAACAATCCAATTATTGCATAAATAACAGACATTAAAAAACCCACAGGATGTATAGATAATCTCACATAGCAATGTAGTTATAATAGAAGTAATGATGTGCAGTAACCTCTAACAACAAATCAGTGAGTGGTAATAATGTGCAGTAACCTCTAGCAACCAACCAGTGACCAGTAATGATGTGCAGTAACCTCTAGCAACCAATTGGTGAGTGGTAAGGCTTTGCAGAAACCTCTAGCAACCAATCAGCAAGCAGAAATCATGTGCTGTAGCCTCTAGCAACTAATCAGTGAGCAGTTAATGTGTGCTCTAACCTCTTTCAGCCAGTCAGTAAGTGGAAATAATATGCTGTAACCTCCGGCAATCAATTTCGATTGCTGCGTGATCTGCTGCAGTATTTTCAGATTTTTGGATTGATTTTCAGTTTATCAGCAAAATGGTGGCAAGGAGATCTTCATTTACATTTTGGGTGTTTCACAATGGACTTGAAGATGTTTTATGGACTACATTTTATGTATGATGGATGTTTTGTTTATTGTTATGATATTCACGTGTTTATATTTGCACAGGTTCAAATAGGCTCTCCTTTTCTATTGATTGACATTGCATGTATATTATTTATGAGGTAGCTGCTAATATATTATTTCAAATTGTTTTTGTATTTTGCATGTATATTATTTGGGTGCAGCACATTATCCACTTGACCTCTGGCAGATTTACCCCCTTCCTGACAAGGCCATTTTTTTGCTAAACTGCGCTGCATTTCTTTAACTGACAGTTGCACGGTCATGCAACGCTGTACATAAATTAAATTTATATAATTTTTTTCCCACATATAGAGCTTTTTTTGGTGGTATTTGATCATCACTGGGTTTGTTTGCCAAAATGTATTCTGCATATTTTTGGTAAAAAAATCCCAATAAGCATATAATGAAGTTTGCCAATGAAGCGGAATCGGTGACACTAACACAGTGATCAGTGCTGAAAATATACACTGCCACTGTATTAACACTGGCAGGGAAGGAGTTAAACATCTAGGGCGATCAAAGGGTTAACCGTGTGCTTAGCTATGTGTTTTGTGTACTGTGTTTAGGTGTTTTTACTAGTCAATCTGCTAGATTTTCTTTCCCTGCAAAGCAGGGAAAGAAAATCTAGCAGATCGCCACTGACAGGACATAACTCTGCCTTGTTTACATAGGCAGAGCTGTCTCCTGTCACTCTCCTCGATGATCAGTGGGTGCTGGCGATCACTCATTGGCCAGCACCTGTTGATAGGCTTCTGCCGTGTCCAATCACAGCAGAAGCGGCACTCCAGCGGCTGCCACGTCCCCTACGGCGGAAGTGCAAAATCATGTTTATATTCATGATTTTGCACAGAACACCTGCCCTTCAGCAGTAATCCTGCTATAGGGCAGACACAAAGTGGTTATTTTTGTATTTATTGTGATACAGAATTGAAAATGGTCAAAGACAAATTTATAGGACATCTGAGGCAATTTCCAAGGAAATATACAGAATATTTCTTGGACTCTTTTGGGGGTTTGTATGACAGAGAGTTAAGGATATGTGTGTGTTAGATTGTGACTACTAGCTGTTAAATTTCTGGGACTTGTGGGCTGATTTTTGAAGACATGGATAGACTTTTTAGTCTAAGTGCAAGAGGGACTGGGAAGGCAAGTGCAAATGTTTGGAAAATGAATAAAGCAGGAATGCCTTGTCCAGAAGTGGGAAGAAAATTGTGTCAGAGGGACATGTGAATGAGATATTCAGGGGGGAAGAGGTGTAAGTGATTTTTTTTCAAGGAAATGAAAGAAATCGAAATGTGGCTAAGGCCTTAAAATAAACGCTATATAAAACATACTTATGAATCGCAGGGTTTGATCTGTTGTACTAGCTGCCTATTTGCAGGTTATTTTATTTTGGGAGTGAATAATACAGTACTTGCATCTGTTTATTACTGAAATACATGCTCCTTTTACATCTTTGTGTTCAATGAAGATTGCTTCCCTGATAAATGATTTATGGTTGTCATTGGTTTTTGAGTGACAGTTTTGTTTTATTTTTTCCTAAGACCTGTCATGGAAGTTCCATGTGATCATCCCTTTTCAGAAGAACAAGCCCGGATTTACTTCAGGGATATTGTACTGGGCATAGAATACTGTGAGTAGCAATGTTTTAAGTAATCTGACTGCTTTCCTGCACATTGCTTTTAGCACTTTGACGACAAGAGAAACCGACTTCTAAAATGCTTGTTAATTATTTATCATTTAATGGTTTTCTTTTTAAAAAATATGTTTATGTCACGTTAATGAAAAATACAATCTATTTTTTAGCCAGAATAGATTTTGCTGTAGGAAAGCAAATTTTAAAGGCGATACAATGCAAAATGTACTCCTTTAGCCAGTTGCTGTGCTGTCAGAGGAGTGCCAGTATCATTGTTCTGTTACTGTAGTTTCTGGTATACAAATATACTAACATTTGCTGGCTATATGTTTTTGTGGTATTAATTCAAAGATAACATTGTAGATATTTTGATCATGATACTAAATAACTATTGCAGCTTGTTATTTAGTATAGCTTTTTTATAAAAGAAAAAGACTGATGGTGAGAATTAGTGGTTGCTTCAGCTGCAGACTGTTTTAGTGCATTACCATACATGCTTTAACATGCGGTAAGGCAATCTATCCATTTTGAAAAAGCAAACAACATGCAACAACACAAGGCTTTGATTGACCCACAGCATTTTTTTAGTCCAGAGAACCACAACAAATATATTTTTGCGTTGTAGTGTGCAAAAAGATGTGTTTTCTGTGCTTGCTAGGTGTGAAGGGATGCTATGCTAAACATTAATTAAAAATTCAAGCTGCCAGACAGGCAGAATGATGCTCCAGTAAGAATCTCTAAAGGGAGAAATGTAATGATGCTGCTGATAATGCAGTCTACTGTCTTTTGAAAGGCCCCGAGAAAATATGTTGTTACATTTGGTTCATACCAGTGCGGCTTTGAAATCACACTACTTTGTGCAACTACAAAGCGTATTGTTCAGTGCGACTTCATAGTGGTTTGCTGACACTCTGTGTGACTTCATTTAACAGATGTCAATGCAAGTTGCAAGTTGCAGCTACTTGGCCAGTTCCATTGGCGCTAATGGAGTTTGACTTTGGACTCCCAAATCACACTGGTGTGAACCTGGGATTATTTTATAAGGTATTATCTTTTCCCAGTAGGCCATTGTGTTGGTGTAGTACATACTGTACATCATTCACCTCATCGGTAATGAATTTCATCAGTTTCTGCATTTTCCTACCCTATCCAGGAACATTGCAGAAAGCAAATATCCCCTTTTTTTTTTTTCATTCTTTCCAGAAAGATCAGGTATGAGCCCACTGTTCTCAGCCATATACTGGCTGGCCCATCTAAAATAAAATTGGGGGGAGAAGCCTAGATGCTGATGCTCTCAACCTATAAGGCAGATATAATAGCCTTCCAAACAGGTGTTCTAAATTGACAGATCCTTTGTTCCCACTAAATGGTTGACCTTTGCACTTCTGCCTACCCCTATAGATGTGATATTGTTGCTCAGTCTGACCATAATCTGTCAGATCTGGCAGCTTTTATGTCATGTGGCTATGGATAACTTTAGTAAGGAGTACTGTGCCTATTAGGTAAGGTTACAGAGAGAGATGTGAGCAAAGCTACTGTAACGGAACCGGACCTAGTCTGCACTTGAGTATTTCCGTTATACTATCGCTTCCCTGTCCGAACACCCTCCACTGACCCCACCGCTGATCGAGCAGGAAATAGACAGCACCAGACTCTTCTTAAGACAGGAAGTCAACTGCTTTATTTTAAGACAAACACCAAATATATACACAGGGCGGGGAAATACAACCAGGAACAGGAAATACATCAGCAGGCCATCCCATCAGGGGGAAGGGCTGCTGGAAACACCCCCCACCAAACCAAGACACACAATAGAACAAAGGGATACACCACATGGCAGGAACACATACATCCCATAATAGTTTGCTGGCAAGCAAGACACAATAGAAAAATGGGATGCAGCACATGGCAGTAAACAATGGACAACCCCCACACCAATACACAATACTAGGACATTCCCACCCTGTACTCCTAACAGGCACAGGGTGGCTCACACATAAGAGTAATTTAGGGAGCTGAGACAGGGGTCTCCCCACCCCCAAAAGTCAATCCCATCACAGCTACCATTTGAATGACCACTGGAGAAGGGAAAACTGACTTGGCTGTAGCTCAGGTAACATGTATCTATTAGTATTGGTGCTGGATTAAGTAATGTGGCTCTGGTGGTGATAACAAGGCTATGGTGACATGTTTCTTTTATATAATGAAGACAGAAACGTTACTATAACTAATATATACATTTTCAGATAGCTATCCATCCATTTTATCAAGCTTGAGGGTATATGATTGTCTGTTTGATCATACTCATCTGATTACAGCTATGCCTAGAAAATACCATGATCATTTTTTAGTTTTCTTGTCTTCTGCTTTGCAGCTAGGGTCTGCCATAGCTCTTATAAAATATATCCCTCAATGTGTAAAATAAAATTCAGCATAGTCCTATTTGTGATTAATTTAGGTGTTAGGTGCTTTGATTTTCCTCCAGCTGTTTGCGGTGAAAGCTAAGCAAGTGCCAGGTACAAGATAGTTTTCCTGGTCTGCCACTTCCTCGGAAAATATCTTCCTGTGACTCATTCCTTTTCCTTTACTACCTGCCAAGCTTTCACACTAAATTAATAGCTGGCTTAAGAGGAGGATAGCCAGCACATGCATGAAAGAAGAGGCAGACAACACAGTAGACAAAGCAAAAGAGAAATTACAGAGCATTGGAAACGAGAAGTGAGGAGTGCAGGCGTGCCATCATCATATCCTAGCTGTAAGCCAGAAAAAACAAAAGTTACATACACAAATAAACATTGTATTTCATGTTCATATAGCAAAAGACTGGAAATTATGTTTACATGTGGATAATTACAACATGTGTCCAGAAACACCACTGACTGCCATTATGTGCATTTGCTAGCCAAGTAACAATACTGTTTCAATGTTTTTCTAGTAGACAGATATGCATAGCAAATGACACAGTGGTAACTTTTTGACAAGCTCTGGAGCAGCCTTTTTCAGCCAGGATGCCTTCTGAGTTCTTCAAGGGTGCCTTGACAGAATACCTAAAAATTGCCCAATAATTGTGTACAAGCCAGCGGGTTGGTAAAGCCTGCCTACTTGTTACACAAAACACAAGGCCACAGGTTTTCACTGTGCAACATTAGGGCTTGGGCACTGTGTGGGCCAGCCACCAACATCCTAAGAACTGCTGACGTGGCCAGTTGATATGGAGGACGTCTGGTACCTGCACAACATCTTGCTTGATTTCTCACTCCCCCGTTAGCACTGGAGCAGGAGAACAAATGCTGGAATATTGGTCAGTGCCAGTGCACATAAGTGTTTGCTTTGCATGAATAAATGATCTCAAACTTTGGTTGTCCTGTGTGTGCTGCTGCAGTATGTAAAACTGTTAGGAGTGCCTCAGAATTATACATCATTTTAAAGAGTGGCTTGACTGCAAAAAGGTTGAGAAACACTGTTCTTGAGTAATGGTTTTCACCTTTACCAAGCCTTACACTCCATAGCTGGATGGTAGATGTGTAGACTTCAGTTGTCCTTTTGGGGGCTGGCCAACAGATGTTTTTGCTGTGAAAAATATATGTTAACATAGAATTGCAGGTTTGTACCTTACTCTGCTGTTCCTTTCACCTGGGAATGGTCATAAGTGGTTTCCTCCTTTTTAAATATATTGGTGGCTTAATATCGCAGGTCTGCTTTAATTTTAACACAATGCACAGCAGAGTAACCACTTCTCTAGTTGTGGCCATAGATAATTGAATAATTGATCTATAGTTGATGATACATTTGATCTACATGCCACACAAGGGAAAGTTAAAATTTGTTAAGATTCAGTCATAATTTACGATTGTAAATTAACGATCACATCCTTCTTTCCACCATGTAATCTCATAATCTGCTCTAAGCCGAGCTGCACCACTTCACAAACTAAAGCCTTTTCTTTACTGTGGATACTCTGGGTTCTGGCAAAGGAGCCCATCTATGCTTCAAATCCCCAAATATGCTCCTTAGTCCATACAACTAAACCCACCATGGTGAAACACTTCAGACAGGGGTTGTCCCTGGGCAGGGACATCCTGTATGTTGTTCATGGCTCAGTAAAGGATTTATGAAGAGGTGAAATTATTGGTGTTCAGCTTGTGTTCTACTTTTTCCTTATAATCTGATCGATTTGGAATATGATCATCTTTTTTGAACAAAGTATGCTGATCAATGCAAAAACCATCAATAATTTTCCATCCTAGGCGATTGACTCCATTTGATTAAATCTGATCCAAACAGAATTTAAATTGATCAAAAGGGTGGTTATGGCTATTCAATTGTTTTCTTATATCATTTTGATCGAATAGAACATCAATCAGGTAATATCGAAGCATGTGTTGCCACCCTAAGACTCTTTCTGCACTACACCTCAATACATTTGCACCAGAAAGAAGCAATATTCCCAAGGCACAACTATGCACTAGAAATGCCATTGTTGATGATCATGACAGAGACCCTTGTATACCGTACTTATTTTAAAGGCCATGTAGTTGGAGAAGTCTCCAAAGTCTCTCCTGGCAATATGTTTTGTAATGAGATTATTTTCCTTTTAATATAGAAGTAAAGATAATGGTTTAAAATTCCACATCAGCAACAATTCTAGTATATTACTTTTTCTATATATAACACTTTCTGTTCATTCATTTTATTTGCAAATGCTGAGATTGTAGTTTGCTTTCTTCTGCTGCGTCAGGCAGCTGGATGTATTGTTGAAGCCGTTCCAGGCCGGTATTAGAGAAACATTTGAAAGAGACAATTTCTACTGCTTCCATCACTTTGGATTATGTTTCCTGGCTGGAGAGAATAAATCACATTGCAGACAGGAAAAATCAGAGAGCACTGCTGTGAATTAGGAAATTGAATAGCAGAATGATAGCCAGGAATTAAATAGGATATTCGTTCCACTAACAAAAGAAAACATTTCACCTGATTAGAATTTCTGCCAGTCCCTGGGGCCTTTTTCTACCTGAAATCCTCTTACGCTGAGCAAAAGCTGTAATGTTTACCAAATGGAAATAAACTAGTATATTGTGTTTTGATTTCTTTGTGCTTTTGTGGACATTTGCAAGTGTACTTTGGTGTTTCTAAATGCTATGTACCTTATGTACAGAAGGTGCATAAATGAAATATGGATGTGATGTTCACGACAACCAATCAGAGCCTTAGTTCATTTTCTCATTTATTTTTCAAAAATCGGATATTGGCTGTACTACGCAACCGTTACACATTGTTCTCCATCATATTTCAGGGCAATATGGAATTACAGAGACCTGAAATTCTGAGGGTTTATTATGAAATGTTTTTACATTAAATTTTGGGAACCTATTCATAATAAGTCAAAACTGACACTGTGCCTTTCTGTAGAAAAAATGGAAATTTTAGTTGGGAGGATTATGCTTGTTTATGAGCCTGCTTTTTACAATTTCTCTATTGAATTTTCCCCAAATTTTTAAAGGAGAAAAATTAATCCAATAAATTTGTTTTTTATTCCTGCACATTTTATTATTTATTTTTTTAATGCAAGCAATGTAGTCACCTTCATTTTAATATTGTCATTCAGGATTTATATAGCGCCAACAGTTTGTGCAGCGCTATGCAAAATGACTTGGTGTCAAACCTTGTACAGTCCCTGTACAGCAGAGCTCAGAGTGGGGTAGCAAGAAGCAACATAAAGAATCAGATGTATTGCAGAGCAAAGACCTTGGAAATAAAAGGAAGGAGCAGAGTGAGAGAGAGATGATTTCATCAGTCTGTTTCTATTTCTCTGCATAGTCAGAGTGGGTGGGAGACCTGTAAGTAAAAGTAAAACTGCAGCAAAAAAAAAGTAACATGTCCCCCTCCCTGCTAGTCAGAATGGGCATAAATACATAGACTTCAATGGCTCCCTTACAGATTCTGTCTGTGTTACATAGTCTGGCTGAAAAAAGACAAAAGTCCATCCAGTTCAACCATTTAAAAAGAGTTATAATCCTATACCCACAGTTGATCCAGAGGAAGGCAAAGAATGATCCAATTTGCTCCTGCACGGAAAAAATGCCTTCCTGATCCCCCGAGAGGCAATCGAATATTCCCTGAATCAACTTTACCTATAAATGTTAGTATCCAGGTATATTCTGTGTATCTAAGACAGAATCCAGGCTTTTTTTTAAAGCAATCCACTGAGCTGGCCAGAACCAACTCTTGGGGGAGTCTATTCCACATTTTCACAGCTCTAACGGTGAAGAAACCATTCCATGTTTGGAGATTAAAATCTCTTTTCCTCCAGAAGCAGAGTGCCCCCTTGTCCTCTGTGGTGACCTCAGGGTGAATAGCTCTACACCGAGTTCACTATATGAACCACACGGATGTATTTATACATGTTGATCATATCCCCCCTTAATCTCCTCTTCTCAAGAGAAAATAAATTAAGATCCTCTAATCTTTCCTCATAGCTGAGCTAATCTATGCCTCACATCAGTTTAGTTGCCCTTCTCTGTACTTTCACCAATGTTCTTTTTGTGAATTGGTGCCCAAAACAGAACTGCATATTCCAGATGAGGTCTTACTAATGATTTGTACAGGGGTAATATGATCTCTCTCTCTCTCTCTCTCTCTCTCTCTCTCTCTCTCTCTCTCTGGAGTCTATACCTCTTTTAATACAGGAGAGGATTTTGCTCGCTTTAGAAACCGCTGCTTGGCATTGCATGCCATTATTAAGCTTGTGATCTACCAGAACCCCCAGATCCTTCTCCACCATTGATTTCCCCAGTTGTACCCCCCTAGTATGTATGATGCATGCATATTCTTAGCCCCCAAGTGCAGAACCTTACATTTATCAACATTAAACCTCATTTGCCACGTTTGTGTATTTAGCTATTTGCCTGGAGTTCAGTGGAGGAAGCTGAAGAAGGCGCTCTCCCCTCCCTAGGTGGTATGTTTTTTTTGGGGTTTTTTTCAAAATAAAAAGTGGCTTTGTAAATATGCCCTTTATTATATACATATTTCTGTCAACAATCATTGCATTAGGGCATCCCATGTATTTTTTTGGGGGCTGCCAACACACCATAACACTTCCAATGTTAGACCTGTTCCTCGGTAATCTGTGATTTTGTAATTAAATCCTACCAAAAATATACTTTATATAAGTCTATACAAACCCTAAAAAATAATTTTGTTTCCTTTTAGTTTGTTAGATTTACATCTATATACAGTCTGTGATATATATAATCTCTTTAGTGTGAATTCAACCAGAAACCTTGTGAGCTGAAAACGTCTGGAGGGGGAATTTATCAAAACTAGAGGAGCCAGAATCTGGAGTGGATATGCATGGCAATCAATCAGCTTTGATTATTAATTTTCAATGTTTAACTGATCAAGCTAAGGGTAGAAGCTGATTGGTTGCCATGCATATCCACTCCAGATTCTGTCTGCTCCAGTTTTGATAAATTGCTCACTCCCCCCCCTTTCCCAGTGCTCTCTGCCTGTACTGCACTTATATCAGTTATATTGTTCCCAACTAAGGTGACACTGCTTTCCCATAGACAAAGTGTAGTGAGTGTGGTCACCCTAAAACAGGAAGTGGTACTGGCAGGATCACCAGGTTAATTGTAAAAATAAAAAAAACCTGAAAAAAAGAGAACAATTACAGCCACCACACCTAAGGAACTGGTAAACTGTTAGGGTGAGTTGAAAAGTTCTTTGCCTCATCACCAGAGGGGTGGAGCAAGCCACATAATTCTATATAGGGAAAATCAGTAAAGTGTTTGTTGTATGTGTGCTTGGTTTCATTGTGATATGTGCATTATTTACACCGCTGAAAGAATTTAAACACAGCCTACACGCCACATTGTTGCTTTTGACTGCTGTTCAACAACGTGTGTTTCCGGACCTCACCTGACTTACAAGACCCATGACATCAAATCTGCCCATGGAGTTTGCAAGATCACGTTGAAAATGGACTAACAAGCAAGTCAAATGATGCAAATACAATAAATTCAATTTTGTTTTTGGTTTGGATACACATCAAACTGACTGTAGCCACTTTTTTAGTTAGTGGTGAGGTATTAGAACCTCTATCAGATTTATGTTACTCTCTGTCTTCCCTGATGAGATTCTCCCTCTCCATTTTTCCTGGTGACCATTCTCACCAAAATTGAAAGTGAGGCGAAATCTAAAAGTTTGAGTTGCTACAGGAACAGAAATGGTGAAGAAAACTTTAAATGGGGTCATTTGTCCTAATTACAACTTCTTCTTAAAGCAGAACTGCACTGCAACTGAGCACAACAAACCAAAAGCACTATTTTAATGTTTACTATTCAAAGCAAACTCACCCATCCACCCATATCTCCATGCTTTAGTTTGCTGAGAAATTTTTTAGAAAAACATCCCCTACCATTTCTGGCTGTGACTATCTTCAGTAAGTGTAGATGATTTATGTATTATTTACTTCCTGGAATCCATCTGCCCTTCGCTCAGGCATACAGACAGGAGAGTGTGTTTAGCTGAGAAAACCCCTCCTGAAGACTCCTGGGATGTAGGAAATCAGTTGCCTAGGTATGGAAACTCGGAAATAACGAAAGAAATGTAAAAAAAAAAAAAGCTGTTTAAAACAAGTAAATATGATATACAGTAATACCTCGGTTTACGAACACCTCAGTTAATGTAATTTTCGGTTTATGAATGAAAATCCATTGAAAATAATGCCTCGGTTTACAAATTTTTTTTTCGCAATACAAAGCAAGTTTCCGCAGGATGCATTGCGCCTGGGAGGTTTATAGCGCCGCCCCATGCATGCTGGAGTCTGTGGGTAGCACATGGCGCCGAGTGTGGAGGTGTTGGAGTGGTTTTTGCATCAAGTTTTGGAGCCATTCTGGAAATTTTTTAACATCTCCCTGTACAGTATTTATGCCTTTAAAGTGCACTTTATAAAGCATTTTGAACAGATAAGACTTTTTTTTTTTACTTTTTTCTGACCACAGGAACGGATTAATTGGTTTTCAATGCATTCCTATGGGAGACCACGTTTCGGTTTACGAATTTTCCGCAATACGAAACGTCCCACAGAACGCATTAAATTTGTAAACTGAGGTACCACTGTACTTTCTACTTTTTACTACTCTATTTACTAATGCTAGCAGCATAAGGATTCAAAATAGTCAATGTTGATTGAAAGAGTGAAGTTCTACTTTAATTTGAAGTGATGCCCTCTTCTTGTTATATCTATGAGGTAGGAAAAAATGGCTTTGGATATACTTTATTCCAGCTCGGCTGTGCTGCACATGGACACACCATCTTGTCTTTCCACACCCTTATATACTATCAGAAGAAGATCACATGACCATGGTTTGGTGAGCAACATCACAGCCATTCTTCTTTTGACCATTGTAGTATTGAATGTCCCTTGGGTGTGTATGTGTGTGTGTATGTATGTGTATATATATATATATATATATATATATATATATATATATATATACACACACACACACATCCTTGTGTACTACTGCTCTTTAATCATGGATGGGGTTTTGATTCTCGGCTCCTTATGGTGACCCCAGTGGCATTGGCGGACAGCAATGTACCCAAACAACATCAGTTCTCAGCACTTCTGCATTACCTTTATTTTTCTTTTAAAATACCTATGTGGTTATATCAAATGATCTTGAATCCATGGAATATATTCTTAGTCATGTATTGCATCCCCGAAGAAGAAAAGTTCTAATCTCGAAGCGGGCTGGATGTATGACTATCAAACTGATCATGTACAGTATTGTGCATGCAATCTCTTGTAACCACGCTTGCTGAATATAACTGTCATTTTATCAATTGTGTACCAATACATTATTGGGGTTTTTTTTCAAATCCTGTGTCTTTGATATCTTGACTCATTGATCAGTGCTGCCCTTTAAAGTCCCACTTCTGGGGGGGGGGGACAATTCTTTTCTCAGTTATTCCAGTTTGGGCCTTCTAAAACTGCCAAAAAATCAAATGCTGTATCTTTTAGACCATGAAATCTAAGTGTGTTGTGTGCATGTTGTGCACAGCATGCCCCAAGAAATCTAATTTCCTATATACTGTATGTCAGTGGCTCACTGTCTTTCTGAGCATTTTTCTTTGTTTTACAACACAGTGATTATAGCAGATGGACCTCTCCCACTTGGGATGAAGGAAAGGACTATAACGCTGGTGTCAATTTCCACCATGCAGGAATAGAGAGTCTGCTCTAACATGTGCTGAAATGCTTGTGATGCATATATTTGAGAGAGGAAAGTTGGCGTTTCACATTAAACTACTTTTTGCTTGGAATTAATTACCTTATACTGGATTCTGAGCTGACAACACCATTTTTAAAAATTTAATTTTTCTAAACAATAATAGATGTTATAGTGCGGGTCTGTCTTGACTTTTTTTTTTTCTGGTATAAGACCCTGTCCTATATTTGCAAGATGACTGAAGTCCCTAATTGGTACCCATCATATATTCCACAAATACATGCTTGTGCTCATGTTAGTCTAAAGTATGCACTTCAGTGCCCTGCGGAACTTGCTGTCAAATTCCTTTACGTTAATGTACCCAAGGACTGAAGATGAACATACTTTGTTCAGCAAATTGGCTCGGAGTAAGGCTTGCAGCTATGCTGCTCTGTTTAGCGTCAACATATTTCTGATTTTTTTTTGGGTCGTTTACAGCTGAGCTCCGTTTTGACTGGAAAATATGAGATGTGATTCTTGCAAGCCAAAAAGATGAATTTCTGTCAAACTATTGTCATTCAGATTGAACAAACTGTCTGACTCATGGTGAAAAAGTATTCAGTGTTTGCTGTCCTTATAGTACCTGAGCACTTTAGACATTTTTATTGACATAGACTAAAAATTACAGCTCACTGTAACAAAGTGATATATATGCAGAAATTGATAATATACTGTATATGTTTGTCTTTTTAAACTGACATGTACTTTTCCCATGCAGAGCACATCAACAGGGTTCTTCCCTGCAGCATATGCTCCCCTTCCCTTCACACCTCTACTGCTCTATTCAGAGAACAGAGAAAGAACGCAGTGCAACTTCTAAAGCTGAACACCAGGAACAATCTTTTTTTAAAACTTACCATGGTCCAGCTTACTTATATCAAATTCTTATCTCACATCCAGAGTGCAACTGGGGGGTGCAGAACTGTAGTAGTCTGTGCTGCATCAGTGCTGTCTCTTCCAGGTGCGGTTTCAGAAATTTACCATCTGTATACTAAATACAGGGGGTCGTTCGCTCAACACCGCCACCATTTAGAGAATGTCTTGTAATTAGGGGTGCAGAAAAAAATCTATGGCTTGCCTTACTGTTATGTGAAAGTGTATATTGAATTGTTAGCACATGGGGCAGGGAAAAACTGAGCTCTGTGTAGAGTTCCAACTAAAGAGTTGTAGCTCCTCATGCTAGCAGATACCACAAGCTATGCACAATTGTCCTCCACAGAGCACCAAGAATGCCCTGACAACTTTGATTGACATTGGCTGTTCCAAAGGTTGGATGTTCTGTGAGAGTTTCTATCTGGTGAACACCCTTGGTTCCCAGTCATCTATGGGCTACCCAAAATACACAAAGGTACCACAGCCCCGAAGTTCAATCCCATTATATCTGGCTCTAGATCCATCACTCAGGCACCAACCCATTTAACTGACTTTTACTTACAGCCTTTGTAAATAAAAGACCACATAGGAGACTGTATTCTTTACTTTTTCCAGGTTTGGTGTTCAATTCAGAAATCTCTAGAAAGTATGACCTAACTTGATGTTAGGATTACAGATGTCCAAGTTTTACTCAAAACATCTGTGTAAATGAAACCTATGGATTGTAACACTCTTCTTCATGATCACAGTGCACATTCAAAGTACCGTTTAAAAAGCTTATCGGTCTTACATTTTGCAACAGTCCCACACATTTGCTCAAATGACATCAATAGGAAGCAACAGTTAGACAAAATGTATCACAAATCTTTGGAACGGGGATATCCCACCATGTGCTTGACCAGGTCCTAGCTAGAGCTTCAGAAGAACATAAAAAACCCCCAAGATGACTGACAGACCAATATTTATACATAGGTTTAACTGTGAGTCTGAAAACATTTAAGGCTGGTTCACAGCTTTGTTCAGTGCCATTCTGGTGCTGAAAATTCTTGCAGTGTATATAACATCCCAGACCAAATTTTATTTCTACCAGGAAAAGCGGAAATTCAATTTCAAACTTCCATGTGGAAGTCTGCCTTTGTGGTATATGTTTTTGTTCCTTCTAACTTTTTTTTTTTTTTTTTTATATATCCCATCGTGTGGGTTCGTCAGTAGCATAGACTTGTGGGTAGCTCTGCAGAGGTCAGGTCTAACATACACTCACCGCCCACTTTAATTAGGTACACCTATTCAGTTTCTTGGTAGCACAAATTGCTAATCAGCCAATCACATGGCAGCAACTCAATGCATTTAGGCATGTAGACATGGCGAAGACAACTTGCTGAAGGTCAAACTGAGCATCAGAATGGGGAAGAAAGGGGATTTAAGTGACTTTGAACGTGGCATGGTTGTTGGTGCCAGACAGGCTGGTCTGAATATTTCGAAAACTGCTGATCTACTGGGATTTTCACACACAACCATCTCTAGGGTTTTACAGAGAATGGTCCATAAAAGAGAAAATATCTAGTGAATGGCAGTTGTGTGGACAAAAATGCCTTGTTGATGTCAGAGGTCAGAGTAGAATGGGCTGCGTGGTTGCTGTAACATTCAGATGGAAGGGTCAGAATTTGTCGTAAACATCATGAAAGCCAGGAATATATATTATGGTTTCTCGCCTGCTATACCTTACTAAAAAACGTATTGCCAGATACTGAATGACATCCTCCTTTCCAACTTATAAACAATGGATAGAAAATGTCAGCACCCTGCTTCTAAGAGAACAACTCATTTATCGCCACTGGAACGCCCAGCGTAAATTTTATACAGTCTGGCGGAGTTGGCTAGACATATCGGGGCTGGCCCCATCTCCACTAGTTATGCAGAGGCTCCTTCAATTGTAGACCTAACTTGTCACTATAGAGCTATATTCTTTTTATAGCGTTCTATGCTCTGCAATCTATAAGGTGCATATTGTAGTCCCACACTGACTTCCTTAGTACCTAGATAATTCCACCTGTTTGTTTATTGGTTAAATTAAACCCTATTTACTAAATGAAACTCAGGATCACATATGTACTGATCTTTTTCACATTAGGACCTTGAATTGCAAGATAAAAGTTTATTCTTGTTTACCTGTTTTTGTAAATATGCCACTCATTGTAACTTGTGATGTTGTTCTTAATTAGAGATGAGCGAATCGAACCAGGCGAACCGGAATTCGAGTCGAATTTCAGGAAATATTCGATTCGCGTCGAATCCGAAATTTTGCCTACTTCGGGTGCGCAAATCGAATATTTCCCGATCAGCCGGCAAAAGTGTCCCTGCAGTGAGCTCCGCTATTTCTGACAGTTCTCTGACAGAAGGAACACATGTTTAGCGGTTGAAACATTGTATCTATTAGTTTACATTTAGGATACAGATGTTTCAACCACTGTACATGTGAAGAAGCTGTCGGAGAACTGTCAGAAATAGAGGAACTCTGCACATACACTTTTTGCCGGCTTGGAATTATTCTTATTTTCATCCTACTTCTTCTTCTTCTTCTTCTTCATCCTCATCCTCTTCTTCTGAGGATGAGGATGAAGAAGAAGAAGAAGAAGTAGGATGAAAAGAAGAATAATTCCAAGCCGGCAAAAAGTGTATGTGCAGAGTTCCTCTATTCTGCAGATACACTTAGAGGAGCTCTGCAGATACACTTAGAGGAGCTCTGCACATACACTTTTTGCCGGCTTGGAATTAATCTTATTTTCATCCTACTTCTTCTTCTTCTTCATCCTCATCCTCAGAAGAAGAAGAGGATGAGGATGAAGAAGAAGAAGAAGTAGGATGAAAATAAGAATAATTCCAAGCCGGCAAAAAGTGTATGTGCAGAGTTCCTCTATTCTGCAGATACACTTAGAGGAGCTCTGCACATACACTTTTTGCCGGCTTGGAATTAATCTTATTTTCATCCTACTTCTTCTTCTTCATCCTCATCCTCATCCTCATCCTCAGAAGAAGAAGAGGATGAGGATGAAGAAGAAGAAGAAGAAGTAGGATGAAAATAAGAATAATTCCAAGCCGGCAAAAAGTGTATGTGCAGAGTTCCTCTATTCTGCAGATACACTTAGAGGAGCTCTGCACATACACTTAGAGGAGCTCTGCACATACACTTTTTGGCGGCTTGGAATTAATCTTATTTTCATCCTACTTCTTCTTCTTCTTCTTCATCCTCATCCTCAGAAGAAGAAGAAGAAGAGGATGAGGATGAAGAAGAAGAAGAAGAAGAAGTAGGATGAAAATAAGAATAATTCCAAGCCGGCAAAAAGTGTATCTGCAGAGCTCCTCTAAGTGTATCTGCAGAGCTCCTCTAAGTGTATCTGCAGAATAGAGGAACTCTGCACATACAGTTTTTGCCGGAAACCGCTGTATGGAGGGAATGTCCCAGAACTGTCAGAAATAGACTATTTCTGACAGTTCTGGGACATTCCTTCCATACAGCGGTTGAAACATTGTATCTATTTGTTTCCATAAATGGATCCATTTATGGAAACAAATAGATACAATGTTTCAACTGCTGTATGGAGTGAGTGTCCCAGAACTGTTAGAAATAGTCTATTTCTGACAGTTCTATGACATTCCCTCCATACAGCGGTTGAAACCGCTGTATGGAGTGAATGTCCCAGAACTGTCAGAAATAGACTATTTATGACAGTTCTGGGACATTTACTCCATACAGCGGTTGAAACCGCTGTATGGAGGGAATGTCATAGAACTGTCAGAAATAGACTATTTATGACAGTTCTGGGACACTCACTCCATACAGCGGTTGAAACATTGTATCTATTTGTTTCCATAAATGGATCCATTTATGGAAACAAATAGATACAATGTTTCAACCGCTGTATGGAGTGAATGTCCCAGAACTGTCAGAAATAGTCTATTTCTGACAGTTCTATGACATTCCCTCCATACAGCGGTTGAAACCGCTGTATGGAGTGAATGTCCCAGAACTGTCAGAAATAGACAGAAACTGTCACAGAACTGTCCTTCTTCTCATCCTTCTCCTTCTTCTCATCCTTCTTCTCATCCTTCTTCTCATCCTTCTTCTCATCCTTCTTCTCATCCTTCTTCACATCCTTCTCCTTCTTCTCATCCTTCTCCTTCTTCTCATCCTTCTCCTTCTTCTCATCCTTCTCCTTCTTCTCATCCTTCTCCTTCTTCTCATCCTTCTCCTTCTCTTTCTTCTCATCCTTCTCCTTCTTCTCATCCTTCTCCTTCTCTTTCTTCTCATCCTTCTCCTTCTTCTCATCCTTCTCCTTCTTCTCATCCTTCTCCTTCTTCTCATCCTTCTCCTTCTTCTCATCCTTCTCCTTCTTCTCATCCTTCTCCTTCTTCTCATCCTTCTCCTTCTCCTTCTTCTCATCCTTCTCCTTCTCCTTCTTCTCATCCTTCTCCTTCTTCTCATCCTTCTCCTTCTTCTCATCCTTCTTCTCATCCTTCTCCTTCTTCTCATCCTTCTCCTTCTTCTCATCCTTCTCCTTCTCCTTCTTCTCATCCTTCTCCTTCTTCTCATCCTTCTTCTCATCCTTCTCCTTCTTCTCATCCTTCTCCTTCTTCTCATCCTTCTCCTTCTTCTCATCCTTCTCCTTCTTCTCATCCTTCTCCTTCTTCTCATCCTTCTCCTTCTCCTTCTTCTCATCCTTCTCCTTCTCCTTCTTCTCATCCTTCTCCTTCTTCTCATCCTTCTCATCCTTCTCCTTCTTCTCCTTCTCCTTTTCCTTCTTCTCATCCTTCTCATCCTTCTCATCCTTCTCATCCTTCTCCTTCTCCTTCTTCTCATCCTTCTCATCCTTCTCCTTCTTCTCATCCTTCTCCTTCTCCTCATCCTTCTCCTTCTCCTTCTTCTCATCCTTCTCCTTCTTCTCATCCTTCTCCTTCTCCTTCTCCTTCTTCTCATCCTTCTCCTTCCTCATCTCCAAGGGCATTTAAATTAAAGGTACAGTGTTCTGCACTAATTTAAAGGCTCTCTGAAGCCTAGAAACCCTTTTAATAAGTTAACTTCGTAGCGAATTAATTCGCATCGAATCGAATTTCATACTGGAATTCGCCGAATCAGCCGAATCGAATTTTTGAGAAATTCGCTCATCTCTATTCTTAATAAAAGAGTTTGGATTTAAAAAAAAAAAAAAAATCATGAAAGCATGGATCCATCCTGCCTTGTATCAACGGCTCAGGCTGTGGATGGTGGTGTAATGGTGTGGGGGATATTTTCTTGGCATTAGCAAGGTGTACAGTGGGGATCGAAAGTTTGGGCACCCCAGCTAAAAATTTGTATTAATGTGCATAAAGAAGCCAAGGACAGATGGCCATTTTTTTGTTTTCTGTTATTTTGAAAGTGGAAATGATGGAAACAAAATCTAACTTTTGTTGACATATTATAAGAATGTCTAATCTGTAATTTGATGCCTTTTGGAGATTTTTCCATCTTTCCTTGGCTTCTTTATGCACATTAATACAAATTTTTAGCTGGGGTGCCCAAATTTTCGATCCCCGCTGTACCTAATAAAGTGGCCGGTGAGTGTATGTATTATAATTAGATCTGTTATTTAAATCAATCCTGTCATTTTTTTTTTCTTATTGAGCTTTTTTTTAACATACAGCTTTTTGATTTGCTGAGATATTATACCAAAATGTGAACATATAAAATTAAAAAAAAAAATCTTTAAAATTCTACGTTCAAGCCACCATTAGGATGCCAGGCCTATATACAGTTTAATTCAGCTACTTCTTTTTAAGAGCATATCTACAAAGTGTCATTTATTTAGTGTCTGATATTTTCTTGGGAGCAAAATGAAGAATATATGACTACAGACATGCTATGTGTGTCATGTATGCATGGTAGTATATAATTAAAATAACTTCAGGACAGGGTTTTGTAAAACGGGTTAACCTTAACTGAAGCTATAACCAGGTGGCTTAAACTAGTATCATAGGAGCCATATAAAACTCTCAACTAGCACAGATGAGCATATGTGTAATAGTCCATACCTATTAGTAAAACTCTCTCACCAGCACATCATCCTTACATTTTTTTTCTTTTTTTACACTGACATGATCCTCATATTAAAGGCCAATGTTTCAGGACTATGCCAATGCCCTTTTATCAAGGCAGCATGTGATCTGCCATAAAAATTGTACTCAAGACAGTCCATTCCAGTTGCTTGCATATGGAAGTCTAGGGGAAGAATGAGAGATCACTTCTTAAGAAGTTGATTATAAACCTTTTTATATTGCAGTTAAAAACCTGTGTGGGGTTGGAAACCAACATGAACGGTCCTATTTTTGGAGCAGAATCCTATGAAAATAATTATTTAATGTGAAAGAAAATATTTGGGCCATAATTTGTTAGTATGGGTATTCAGGTATCCACTGTAGTAATCAGGATTAGTTAATTGATGCATTAAAGTGTCTCATTTAGTCAGCAGACTCGTAATTTATGGGTCACTCATAAAAGCAGAGCAGGAATTCTATGTATTTGGAATGAAAAGGTATCACTAGAACAATCCCGCTAGTAAAACCCATACAGTTTATTAAAACTACAGGGAATAAAACAGACAGTGAGGTTTGCTAGGAATAAAATAGAGGTCCTTCAGGGAACAAGACTCTGCATTGTAAATTCATGGGCCCTGACAGTATTTTGTACACAATCTCTCTACTCTTTGTTAGCCCTTTATATAATATATACTGTAGAAGTAATAAGTGTGTACTTGGACATTGAAAATGGTGTAGAATATACCTAAAAGTTAGTCTAAGTACGAAGAAATGTCTTTCTTACAGCATGTACAATATGATGTACGGTATATACTGCAAGCTTCTGCATACAGAACCCCCCGCCCCCACCACCACCACCACCACCACACCGATCGGGCACTAACATGTTTACCTAACTTCCTATTTGCTAATGCAGTTGTACATCACCTGAACACGGTAGCAGAATTGCTAATGATGTTACATTATCATTTCGGTAATAACACTTCTCAGGAATTCTTCTTAGACAATGATTTTCCCCTTCTTCCCAAAGGTCTTGTCTGTAAATCAATCCTATGGAGAGACATCTCACATAGTATGCAGAACATACGTTTTGTTATTCAGATCTCTTGTTCTCACCCCATAAAGAGGCCTGGTATTGTTATAGGTAGAATAAGCAGTGTAATAACTGGACATACAGATGGCCATTTTGTCTTTAACCACCATTTTCCTGCAAAGGTTTTCTTTCATGACCCTAATTTGACGACCGTGGCTTGTGGTTTTTTTTTTGGTTTTTTTTTTAGTTGCAAATAGATATTCCAGACTGGCCCTAGTAAAAAAAAATGAATAAAATGTAAGCAGTGGTTTGTAGCAAGTTCTGTTCGGTAAAATGTCAAATCAGGTCTTTCACAACATCACTTGGCTTAATAGGCAAGTGCAGCTAGGTATTAATATACTCCCCAATTAATCCATTCATGTACATGAAAAATAGTTAAATTTTTTAGAAAGTACTACTATGCCTTTGTTCTAGCCTTCTGTAATTTCCTGCAAGAGGGAGACACTCGGGCTATACTGCAGGAGCCTCTAAACTGTTGCCCTGGGGCCAGATGTGGCCCTTTCCTTATCTTTATCCAGCCCTTGGGGAACTATTCTTCCCTCAGATAACAGGCACCATTCCCCTCAGTGACACCTACAATGGGCCATTATTCCTCCCACTGACGCCAACATTGGGGACACTATTCCTCTTACTAACACCAACAATGGGCCAATATTCCTCCCACTGGCACCAATAATGGGGCACTATTCCTTCCACTACAGCAATGATAGGGCACTATTCCTTCTACTGACACCAATGATGGGGCACTATTCCTTCCACTGAAACCAATGATGGGGCACTATTCCTCGAACTGACACCGATGATGGGGCACTATTCCTCCCACTGATACCAATGATGGGGCACTATTCCTACCACTGACACCAATGATGGGGCACTATTCCCCCCACTGACACCAACAATGGGCCAATATTACTCCCACTTACACCAATGATGGGGCACTATTCCCCCCACTGACACCAACAATGGGTCATTATTCCTCCCAATGATGGGGTACTATTTCCCTTACTGGCACCAACAATGGGACCTAATTTCTGCCACTGAAACCAACAATGAGCCATTATTCATCCCATTGGCACTAATGATGGGGCACTATTCCTCCCATTGATGGTAACACTGGGGTACTATTCCTCCCACTGACACCAACGATGCGGTACTATTCCTTTCCCTAATACCAAAAATAGAACATTATTTAGTCCCACTATTGCCAAAATATTTTCTACTCCCACTGGCCACAGTCCAGCCCCCCTTAAGTCTGATAGATCGTAAACTGGCCCTTTGTACTGCACAGTGAAAGGAATTCAGCAGGCTGATAGGAGGAGATAGCAAAGCTGTATATTTATCTCAAAGCCTACACTCACACTACAGAGTGAGAATATGTAAAAATCAATATCCATTATCCAATACTAACCTACCAGGTTGCATCTCTTCGTTATCAGATGAAGTAACTTTAAATGGCATTGACTGCCATTGGTTTCAATGCATTTGTTTTCTCTCCTTGAATGTGTATAAATAGGATTTAGGTACACAGTACTGTCTAAAGACTGAAAATTCAAACTAATTTAAAATGCACTGAAAGGGTGTTCTAACAGAAGATATTATAGTTACCATAGATACTGTATTAGCTATTTATCTGTGTCTATGGCACTGGCTGCAAACCTTTGTTGTTGTAACTGGGTCACCTAATGGATGACTGCCATGACGCCTAGGATTTTATAACCAGTGCTTTTTTTCTATAAAGAATTAAAATGACTTGCATTAAAGTAAACCTGACATATTATAATAAAGGAAAAAAACCCACCTCTGCATCCAGTCCTAGACACCCTTTGGTGCTATAGTGTGACGGTTGTTCAGGCCCAACTAGGGTTGCCACCTCATCCCCTTAAAACAGAACACATTGATTCCACAGGTTCTGTGGCTGGTTGAGGTGGTAATTAAACTCACTTAGTGCCTTATCTGCAATAAATGTGCTTCAGAAGCTGTGTAATTATTATATTATTATACAGGATTTATATAGCGCCAACAGTTTGTTCAGCGCTTTACAATTCGGGTAATGAATGTGTTTGGTTTTAAAGGGATGAGGTGGCAACCCTAGGCCCAACTGCTGTATTTTGGGTGGGCAGGTGATGCGTCACATGCTTCCATATACACAGAAGTACTGGAGACTTAACCCAGGCCAGTGTAATCTGATCAACACCATAGGGAAGTATGGGCACAAGAAGGTTCCAAGGGTGCTGGGGTGAGCTGGAATTTTTTCTTTTAATATGATAGATTTGGTTAAAATTTATTGAATATAATAACACAGACACACAGGGGTTTACTTACTAAAACTGGAGAGTGCAAAATCTGATGAAGTTGTGCATTGTAGCCAATCAGCTTCTAACTTCAGCTTGATCAGTTAAGCTTTGATGAAAAAAAAAATGGAAGCTGATTGGTTTCTATGCAGAGCAGCTCCAGATTTTGCACTCTTCAGTTTTCCTAAATCAACCCCACATTCTTATATATTCATACTGTGAAAACAATTATTCTTGGTAGGCGCCTCATCTTGTAAAACATAACTTCAGATTAGATGATGAACTCAAGTACGTTGTAAATTACGCCACATTTATTGCAGGTCAGGCCTTCCGTGACTGTCTCTGAACATTACCCGGCTACACTAAACACATGTGATGTGGTTTATTACTTTTCTGATAGATGGTTGTTGCTCATGTTTATGCATATGCAATAATGATCAATATATATATATAAAACATTATTTGTACTTAGTGAAACAAACTCCAACCATAAAAGTGTTGCTCCCAAAAAAGTTGAATAATAACCTTATAACAATATAAACGTACATTTGGTGTGCATCTCTTCTTCTATAACTATACAATGTACATTTATGAAACCTTCTTAATAAGAAAAACTAACACACAACTTTATAATGAATAAATGCAATGCGTCATGTGAAAAGTGAAATTGGCCATATAAAAAGTGAAAATTGCTTAGTCTAACATTTATTTCCAGAGATTCAATTAGATCTTGAAAGATGGTGTTCAAATGTGATTCCTCCACCAAATAAATGATCAGCCTCTTAACCAAAAGTATTGATCTCACAATCCAGAGATCAATACATGCTTGTGTGCTTGTACTCGGCACTCATCTCACTGGTAGGATACTTTCACCGCCTCCTCAGCATAATATGACAGACCCCAGAAGGAATACTCTCTATAGTGGACAGATAATCCCTGGGGCTAGGTACAGGATGTATCCAGAAAGAGCAGCCTTCGTCCGGCGCTGTGTGATCTCTGGAAAGTGAGATCAATACTATTGGTAAGAGGCTGATCATTTATTTGATGGAGGAATCACGTTTGCACACCATCTATCAAGACCTAATTGAATCTCTGGAAATATATGTTAGACTGAGCACTTTTTTACTTTTTATATGGCCAATTTCACTTTTCATATGGCACATTGCACTTATTCATTATAAAGTTGTGTTTGTTAGTTTTTCTTATCAAGAAGGTTTCACAAGTGTACATTGTATAGTTATAGAAGAAGAGATGCACACCAAGTGTACATTTATAATGATCAGTATAAATGTGTAAAACGTTTTTGATTTATGTGCATAAACACACTTTTTATATAAGGCCTCAACTTTCAAAAAATACTCTGGTCATATCTTAGATTTTTATTTGAAGTTTCTATATTTTTCGATTCAGTATGCATACATTCTTAAAAGGATGGTGTCTTACAATGTTTTAGGATATCTCTAGCTTGCTTTAAAACATACTTTTTTTTTTTTCTTTGAATTCCAAGGCATACTTTTTTTTAAAAGCAAAGTACAGATAAGGGTAGCATAAACACTTTCAAATCGCCAGATCAGATATATTTTTCATGCATGCAAAGTAATGTGCAATTTCTTTTAGTTTTTTCTTTGTTCACAATCCTATTGCAGGTATTACAAAATTACACACATAGCTACATAAATTCATGTACAAAATCATACTGAGGAAACCTGAGGTGGAATATGCAATGGGGAGAACAACAATACAGTTCAAAGACCAGCTGGATTGGCAATAGATTGGATATATGACCGGATAACCGGCATTATCTTCCTTTTTAACAAAAAAAAAATAGCATCTTCTCTGTTTAGATATGATCTACGTTCTTGACCAAAATGCTGGACTATGATGACACATTTTTGCATGATTTTGTTCTAAGCTCCATGTATGCAAGCAGTTTCACACTGCACAAACCCTCTCCTTCACATTGTACAGTTTAATATAATGACTGGGAGAAAACTATGCTACTGCCTGTAGCTAACTAAAATGACCTGATTCTCAGATCTTTTCTCTAGTAGACTTGAAAGATGGTGACTAGGTGTAAATGTTTTTAAATTGTTAAAAGGTAGTTTAAAAAAAAAAAAATCATACTACTGCTTTATATTGTGAAATGTGAGTAACTTATTCACACTGATTTGTAAAGATACTTATTGATGCACTTTTAAGGCAAATTATATTGGGTCAGTATGTTTCTTAAATATACATTAAACATTGTTTTATATTTTTCTTTTTACTGTAACACAGAAAAAATAGCTTTTATTTCATTGTGCACTCTTGACACTGGTGTCACGGTGCAGAAGCTTTTTGATTTTAAATTTTCTCTTTCTTATTAAAACTTTGTGCAGGGAAGGATGAGTCACACATTTGACCATCTGCATGTAGTCTGAACTTAAGCTGTTAGGCTCTGTATATGGGAATTATTCAACAAAGCAAGTAAGACTTGACTTGTGCCCATGTAAGAATGTATTTTTATCTGGCAAAGAAAAAAAATCTGCTTTACAGAATTACATTTGTAATAAATGTCTGATTAGAAAACCATATCAATAACTATCTAAGTAGACCCACCAAAATCCAAACAGTTTTTTTTCTTTTTTGCTTGCATCTTAGTTGCTGATGTCAACTATTAAGTGTAGACAATTTAAAAAAAAAAAAAATTATACCCCATAAAAAGACAAAATATATGAAAAAAAAATTTGCTGCAATACTCACTTTCAACCCATAGTTTTCCTCTACAGCTTTATGTCATCAGTCCTCAAGGCTGACTGACAGCCAGCATCCTTTAGGACCTGTTCACCCTAGTCAGCGTTCCTGTACAATTCCTGTTCAACTCAGTGTGGTGAGATTTTCAGCCCATTCATTTGATTGCACTGGTTCATACCAAAAGGAGTGCATGCACTTCCTTTAAAAAAAAACACCATCAGACTGCAGTACCATGCGATCTGGAGCAGGGAAACACACTGTGTTTTGGATATGCGGTTTGGGTGGTGTTGATTATATTGACATCCGCAGCAGTAGACGCGTTTCACATGAACACATGTTCGTGTGAAATGTGTCTACTGCTCCTCTGTCCTGTCTTGGAGCTGTCATGTTCTTATTATATTGCATGTAAAGGATTCCAAAAAAGGATTTCATCCACCACATTGCTGTTTGTGCAGCTAGCCATTCTGTTTTTCCGTTGCATCTGTGATCACTAATTGGGCCAGCACCTGTGTGTCTGTGGAGGGGTTATGCAGATTTGGCACTCACCTGGAGCGGATCTTTTGCTCCACCAAATTTAACACACCTGCTCCCCATTCACACCTGAGACCTTGTGACACTAGCGAGTCACATGACACCAGGGAGGGAAAATGGCTAATTGGGCCCAGTTTGGACATTGTCACTTAGGGGTGTTGTGATGAGAGCGTAGGCAGGACAGAACACACAGAGAAGATGATAAATACACAAAGGTTTATTGAACTATGGCAAGCACTCAATGTGGGTCTGAGGGTAGTGTCCAAGTACCCAGAGCAGGGAATGAGAGGGGGAGGGGCCAAAGTAATTGGAATCCAGCCCCAGGTAGGGCAAGTTTGAGTCTCTGGCAAGTACTAATCCAGGAAGGGTAATGGAGGGGGGTTCACAGACAGTCCAGGCAGGGAAAAGCAGGAGTGTGCAAAGACAGTCCAGGCAGGGGGGGAAAGTAGGGGGGTTCAAGAACAATCCAGGCAGGGGAAAGTAGGGGGGTTCACGGACAGTCCAGGCAGGGGAAAGCAGGGGTATAGACACTCACAGTTCTGGCGGGGGTCCCCTCTGGCTCGGGCAGCAGGCAACAACACTCCTTAGTACACAGCAGATACTCCCACAGAGTATTTCCGGACACATGGCAGCGGGTATCCTGGCACAGGGTAGGCAGAGTATCTTTGGGCCTGCAACGGGTACTTCTGGCACACAGTGGCAACGGGTATCCTGGCACAGGGTAGGCAGAGTATCTTTTGGGCCCACAACGGGTACTTCTAGCACACAGCGGCACCGGTAATCCTGACCCAGAGTATTAGGCAGAGTGCTCAGCGGGGATGGCTGCGGGGGTCTGGCCTCAACTCAGACCTACCAGCAGCTTCAGGGACCAGCAGCAGGAACAAGAAACCGGCCGGGTCCCGCTCCAGCCTTTTTAAGGCCGGAGCAGGATGCTTCTCGGTTGCCCCGGCAATGTCTGGCCCAGCGCTGCGTTGCCGGGGCAATGAGGCACGCCACCCTGACTTGGGCTGTGCTCTCATGAGCGCGGCCTTTGTCTCCGACGGGCGCAGAGTGCGGGAAGCCTCGTGCCTGCTCTGTGCCCACTGGGGGGATGCGCTGAGACATCCCGTCAGCCTGCGTCGGAGGTCTCCTGGCGGGGGGGGTCGCGATTCTCCGGCAACATTGCTGGGAGAGGTGCGACCCGCAACACAGGGGCCACTTCCTCCCATCCTCCACAGCCTTTGAAGTAGGCTGTGATAGGATGTGAGGAATCTGCAAGGGGGGGGCGGAGGAAGGGGTGAAGGGACAGGCAGAGGGACAGCAGGCACAGGGGGGGTGGGGGCATGGGTCACACCGTGACAGGTGTACTCACTTTTGTTGCCAGCGGTTTAGACATTAATGGCTGTGTGTTGAGTTATTTTGAGGTGACCGCAAATTTACACTGTTATACAAGCTGTACACTCACTACTTTACATTGTAGCAACGTGTCATTTCTTCAGTGTTGTCACATAAAAAGATAGAATAAAATATTTACAAAAATGTGAGGGGTGTACTCACTTTTGTGAAATAAATAAATATATATATATATATATATATATATATATATATATATATATATATAACAATTTTGATTTGTAGGACAATGTGGTATTCATAATTGTCAGACTAGTGTCATACTCAGAAGATCCAGTGAATTTTAGGGTTCACATGATTTATTTTTGTACCCTTCCAATACAACAGAAATAAGCTTCTCCTGTGCTACACATCCAGTTAGGCGTAATAGCTGGATCTTCTGACACTCCCTAAGGCTCCATGCACACTAGTGTACTTTTAACCTCCTAGAAACTGTTATCAGCATTTTTTGTTCTGCTCCTAGAAGCTAAATCATGTTATGGTATGTGTCCATGTACACACTATTTTAGGCTAGTAGCTATTTTTCAAGCTTCTGCATTTATGAGCAGAAAAAAAAATGTTTTTGGGAGCTGCTGGCTGAAAAATACATTAAACAATACTAAAGCACTCCTAACTGCTTTTTTCTAGCTTTTTTTTTTCTTTTTATACATGTACTGTAAAAATGTTAATGAAACACCAACATTCCTAAGTGCTTCTAAATGATCCCAAGCACTACTAAAACCCTACTACAAGCTGGCTTTTATCAGCGTTTTTCATCCAGCTTTTTTTTCTAGTGTTTTTGAGCTTATGAAAAACGCTAGTGTTCATGGAGCCTAAATGTGTCCTTTCAAGCCATGAGATCTGCTGCTTGATTATTCAAGAAAGATCAATCACATCCCCTCATCTTTGATGTTGAAAACATTTTTGTATTATGTAGACCAGTTTAGACAATATTCAACTAGTCACAAGCTGTGTAAAGGGCTGACCATTATTAATGAATGACTGTGAGTGCCCATTCTGGTTATTTTTCACATGTGAGAATGTCTTATTAATTCCTGAAATAAGCAACCTCTGGTTCCTGCGTTCAAATCTATTTCATGAAGATGCACTACAAAGATGATGGCAGTTTCAAGATGTATTCAGGGTAGTCCAACACTGATCTTGATAATGAGCCATAAAGAAGAGTTTTGTGCCATTAAGTAATGGCTTGCTATTTGCACTGCATTTACAAAGTTTTAATTCCCATGGAATAGCTTGGGTATATGTTGATAAAAGGGTGTTCTTTTTTGGAGGGGATATTACACCTAATTCACTGTGGCACCATTTTTTAATGTACAGTAGATATTGTAATGTATACTGATATATGTTATATTTTAGAATGTGTTCCTGATTAGGTGAGGGATTTTAAGCTTTAAAAAAGCCTATTGAATTTTTTCATGATAGAGGTTGCTGTTTCATTTCTGCAGTACCCTTCCATAGCAACATACAATATCCAAACACATAAGAATAAGGATTTCTATCTAGCTACTAACATTCTCCGATAGGTAGACACATCAAACACCATGAAACATGACAACTGCATGAATAGTTTATTGACCTTAAATTGCATATAATTTTCCCCATAATTTAAGCAAAGTGACTGCAGTTTCTGGTGTTCACAGGTCATGATCCAATGGTAGGATAACTGTTTATGATTGCTACATTCTGTATAAGAAGATTATTTGCCAACCTTCCATCCTGTTGTGTGTTTGGTGTAACCTTTGTTATTTTCTCTGTACTGCAGCACCTTCCTTTCCAGGTTTCATTTGGACTAAACGCACCGACTTGCTCTGCAAATACATACTTAATCCCACCCACTATACAATTTGTAAATCAATTTATTAGAGCATAACATTTTCCACACCCCCTCATGTTTTAGTCTTCTGAATAAAGAGACCTCTTTGCTGTAAGTACTATGCTTTCATGATTATCACTGATTAGATTTTAGGTCTTGAACATGTTACTGAATGTGGCATAATCACCAGGGAGAGCACTCCATAAATATGTGGTTAAATCATTAATATTGATTTTGAATTATGTGTAGTGAATTTTTTTTTCACAAAATGCAACTGCTGCCTTTTTAGATCTGAGCAGTTTGGAGTTGATATGTGCATAGCAATAAAGGTCAATGAAATGTAAAAAATTTATGTAAAAAAAAAGGAAGTGATGAAAAAAATGAGTCTCAGTTTTTTAATCACTGCGGCTCCAATCTGTTGATAGGAAAGCCACATATTGTCTCATGTCAGATGAGCTACAAATGTCTCACAGTCCTAAGACTAGTAACACAGCAGCAAATCATCCCCAGAAGGAGTTCTTTTCTAGCAGTTCTTTCCTGGATGGTTTGTAAACACTGGTTTACTAGCTGAAAGTGTCATGGAACTGTTTACTATTTTGTGACCATTACGTGTTGAAAACATCATTGAATGCCAGTTTCCAATAGTGAACTAAATTTACCATGGGTTCTAGGAACGGGTTAGATCATTGACCTACCTTTTGGAAAGAAATGGTCATTTTAATTTAACACGTTCATATACTACATAAACTATGCTTTTGCAATCAAACCAAATGTATATCAAACACAAGCATCCAGAGTAGAAAGCGCAGCCATTCATATACAAGTTTAAAGGATAAGTTCAAGGGGACATTACATGTTATCCTCATTTTTAGGGTGGAACATGTAACATGTTCCCACTGCTGGAGTCTGTCCCCAACTCATCAGCGAGAGAAAGCTGTGGATCTTCTCCCCAAACTCACTGCCACAATTTAAAAAAAAAAAATTGCAGCTGAGTGGTACTCCGCTCACCCAGGCACATTATTAATTCACAGAGTTCTGTGAATGGGGGAACTACAAGTACTGTTGGCTTGTAGTTTCTCAATGAACTACCAGGGTGCTGTTGAACACTCTAGGTAGTTCATTGTCTCTTCCTGTCATTGTGTAACTGCTTGCCAGGTACGAGCTGACAGCTTACACCAAAAGTCAGCAGGAGTCCTGCATTGCATCTGCAATCTGATCACAGGTGCAATGCTTTGGAGGCTCCTAGTAAAAAAAAATGAACATCTTTTATACCTGCGAAAAAAGATATCTTCTTCTACTTCTCCTCCTTCTACTTCTTCTTCTCCTCCTTCTCCTTCTTCTTCTCCTCCTTCTCCTCTTCTCCTCCTTCTCCTTCTTCTCCTCCTTCTTCTCTTCTCCTCCTTCTCCTTCTCTTCTCCTCCTCCTCTTTTCCTTCTACTTCTACTTCTCCTCATCCTCCCCCTCCTTCCCCCTTCTTCCTCCAAACCTGGGGTATGATTATTGTACTTCTTTCCGTTATACGGGTCATATCAATGCAGTGGACTATAATATACTGTATAACTGGCTTCTGCAGAGTGCCTACCTAAACTATAAATGTATCTTCTATTTAAACACAAGAACCTCACACTACCTTTTGGGTTTTAAAATCCATGGTCTTAGATAATTTCCTGGTGGGGGATAATGGGGGCTACATGAATAATGTACCATTGGGAGATGCAGATCTGCAAAATTGAGCTCACAGCAGGAGAGGCTTAAAACGTGAGTTTTAAGTTTTTGTGTAGAGGGTAGCATTTTGCAATAGTTATTATACCCCAAAATTTTCTTTAAATACTGTGGCACAAGCAGAATTCTAACAGACGCATAAAAATCTCCGCACAATCATTTTGTAAAAAATGAAACCCTTCCATTACATATCCTTTTCTGCACACAGCTTACCTTAATAAAGAACTTCATTAACATAGTCACTGACTACTGAGCAACCAACAATTGATCAGATAAAGGAGTGCGGTGGTCAGGAGTATGAAATACACAGCATAGTGTATAGAAATCAGGGAAGAGGAGTGTGTAATGCAAAGAGCTTAGGGGTCAGGAGTGCCTAATGCACAGAACACAGGGGTCAACAGTGCATAACATACAGAACACAGAGGTCAAACGTGCACACACCATGTACCCACAAAATATACTTCAAAAAGACCTTTGCTTTATCATTAACAGTGTGCGTCTCTCGAAAGCTGTATGCAAGCTGAATCATACCTGTAGTAATGGCAGTAGCTCTCTGCAGCATTGCACACTGACAGTGCAGCGGCTAACCGCGAAAAGCGGCTTGCATATGCAGAGTAAGCTGGAAGATATTAGATCCTGACACCCCCAAGGTGTCAGATTCCTTGTCATTTTGCAGAGCTTAAAAATAAAGGAAATGGCCATCAAGTAAAAAAAATAGCAAAGGTATCTGTTATACATGTTTTTCACAAAAGCATTTAAATAGCTTGATCTGCTGATAGGGTCTCTCTAATTATTGTGCCACAAACAAGAGTTTCAAAGACATATACACTTTATTGGCAAAAGTATTGGGCCGCTTACCTTTACACACACATGAACTTTAATGGCATCCCAGTCTTAGTCTGTAGGGTTCAATATTGAGTTGGCCCACCCTTTTCAGCTATAACAGCTTCAACTCTTCTGGGAAGGCTGTCTATAAGGTTTAGCAGTTTGTCTATGGGAATGTTTGATCATTCCTCCAGAAGCACATTTGTGAGGTCAGGCACTGATGTCGGACGAGAAGGCCTGGCTCACAGTCTCCGCTGTAATTCATCCCAAAGGTGTTCTATTGGTTTGAGGTCAGAACTCTGTGCATGTCAGTCAAGTTCCTCCACCCCAAATTCGCTCATCCATGTCTTAATGGACCTTGCTTTGTGCACTGGTGCAGTCATGTTGGAAAAGGAATGGGCTTGCCATCCCCAAACTGTTCCCACAAAGTTGAACTTGTCCAAAATGTCTTGGTATACTGACACCTCTAAGAGTTCCCTTCATTGAAACTAAGGGGCCAAGCCCAACCCCTGAAAAACAACCCCACATCATAATCCCCCCTCTGCCAAACTTTACACTTGGCACAATGCAGTCAGGCAAGTATTGTTCTCCTGGCAACCACCAAACCCAGACCCATCCGTCGGATTACCAGACAGAGAAGCGGGATTTGTCACTCCAGAGAACACGTCTCCACTGCTCTAGAGTTCAGTGGCGGCGTGCTTTACACCACTGCATCTGACACTTTGCATTGCACATGGTGATGTAAGGCTTGGATGCAGCTGCTCAGCCATGGAAATCCATTCAATGAAGCTCTCTACGCACTGTTGTGCTAATCTGAAGACCACAGAAAGTTTGGTGGTCTTTAGCTATTGACTTTGCAGACAGTTGGCGACTTCTGTGCACTTCAGGATGCCCTGACCCCGCTCTTCTTATTTTAGGTGGCCTACCACTTCGTGGCTGAGTTGCTGTTGCTCCCAGTTGCTTCCACTTTGTTATAATACCACTAACAGTTGACCATGCAATATTTAGTAGCAAGGAAATTTCATGGATGGACTTATTGCACAGGTGACAACCTATCACGGTACCATGCTTGAATTCACTGAGCTCCTGAGAGCGACCCATTCTTTCACAAATGTTTGTAGAAGCAGTCTGCATGTCTAGGTTCTTGATTTTATACACCTGTGGTCATGGAGGTGATTGGAATACCTGAATTAAATGATTTGTAGGGGTATCCCAATACTTTTGTCAATTTAGTGTATGAACCTCAATATAACCTGCAATGCAACCTCTTCTTCTCATATACATACAATGCAACCCCCCCCCCCCCCAAAATGCATACATATGTGTGCCTCATTCTTTGCACATATATACATTGTAGCCCCTATTCCCCACATGTACACATGATGCAGCCCTCCTGTCCCAGCTAACAAATATACATACAGTGCAGACCTCTTCTTCACATGGGCATACTATGCAGACCCCCTTTCCCCTCACACATGCATACAATGCAGCCCCCCATTAGTCACTCATACATACAATGGAACCTCCCCATTCCTCATGCATACATACAATTCAGCCCCTCTCCATTATTCTTATATACAATAGAGCCCCCCATTCTTCACACATGCATACAATGCAGCCCCCCATTAGTCACTCATACATACAATGGAACCTCCCCATTCCTCATGCATACATACAATTCAGCCCCTCTCCATTATTCTTATATACAATAGAGCCCCCCATTCTTCACACATGCATACAATGCAGCCAATGCAGAGGAATCTGTCCTCTCCCTGGTCACTGTCCATTTTCATTATTCTTTACCAAGGTTTCCACACCAGTCAAACAAAGCTGCTGGTAAGCTGATACCCAGGATCAATACTGTGCACACTGTCATGTCTTAACTGGGTTCCTCCTAGAGTTAACCAGCTCTATTCATGTTAGGCTGGCCGTACATTATACAATTTTCTGTCCAATTTCTGCCCAATTTCCTTTAGATTTACCTTCAACTGTGTAGTGTAAGGGCCTGCCTAATTGGATACAACTGAAATTGTTGCTTGGCTTGACCTCCTATTATATGGTTTTTGGTAAATCTAAAGCAAAAATCTCAAGAAAATTGTATAATGTATGGCCAGCCTCAATGTTACTAAGCGAAGGACCCTGCATTCACTATATCTGGTCTCCCACAGTACACAACATGGAAATGCAATTATTTTTAGTAAATATAAACTGCTAAATACATTTTCTCATCAGCAGTATATAACAGTCTTGTGACTTCTATCAGTGTCCACCCGAGCACTGGTTAAAGCTTGTAGGAGGAGTTTTCATTCTGCTCTGACTGTCCTATGAGGCTGCTTGACCCCTGACCCTCTGTCTGGACAGCGCTGATTGGCCCTGTGCTGATCACTTTCACTCTTCCAAAGAAAAAAAAAAACTCTCTAGCAATATACACTAAACTGAGCATGTACAGAGTGCCTCCTAGGGCTTTGTACTATCAGCAGATTGATTGGGGACAGTAGGATAAGAGGAGGACCAGAGAAGACAGGATCAAACCATGTTTTTACACAATGTGGAGGATTAACCCTTAGGTTCCACAGTGAATGTAGGAGGCATGCTTTACTGCATATACAAACTGATTTTACTGTTGTAGTAACACTTTAATGGCAACCTGGCTACTTACAGTGACTTATGATGTTGGTGATGTCTCCTCCATATTCAGCAGCACAGCATATTGCCACCTTAGAAGCAGGACACTACTGAAATATTCTGTAACATTAATTAAGTCTTGTGGCAGAAGACTCAGAGCTTTCTAAATGTGTAAGCTGTCTTTTAAAATCAATAAACATTTAACTGTTTTAACATTTTTCTTATTCCTCGTCCAGGCTCTAGCAGCTAGGCTTTTTAAATGCATCTACCTTCCTTTCCTGTGTTTAAAGGTGGTTGATTTTATTTTTATCTCTATTTGCACTTTGTAGCTTGGAAAACCTTTCCTGTTTCAATCATTTTTTTGTATTGAATTTTCAATAAATATACAATAGGCACACTAAATAAACGTACATAAAGATTTACAATTTCCTATTCATTGTCAGAGTAAAGTAGAAGTCCATCAGTGTGTAATAATTGTTGTACACTACATTTTGGTAATATAATAGTTTTGTTAGAAGAGCTGTGTGGTATGTTTTTTTTTGTCTTTGTACCAAATAATTGTTATATTAGAATGAATATCAATAAATTGAGCAAAAAGTCAAAATTAAAGTTAGGCCGTCAAAGTTTGGAAACGAAAAATAACAGCAAGGAAAATGGGGGGTGGGGGGGAGTAGAAGGGATAATAGGATGGAGAAAAAGGTACCTATTGTCATTCATAAAAAATCAATTAATAGTTACTTTTAGCCCAAGATGCCCACAATTTCCTGAATTTGTTCCGTGGGACTTTTTATCCCCATGTAGATTAACCACTGCTCATCCATAGTACATACCCGAACATCCTTGGATGGGAAGGGTGATATATCTGAGATGTCATTTTTTAGTGCCACTGGATTACTTTTACAAGCAACAGAAGGGGATGTCTTAGTAAAGAGGACCTGTCACTGCTTATTGTTATCACAAGGGATGTTTACATTCTTTGTGATCGCAATAAAAGTGATTTAAAAAGTTTAACATTTTATTATTTTATTTACACTGTCCCTTTTAATTTTCTTTTCTTAAGTGCCTTATGTCCCACCGTGCACGCATGCAAAGGCGAACGTATGCATCCTGCATGCATATGTAATCGGAGCTTGTACCACACATGTGCGGTATCACCATGAACGTCAGAGTGAGAGCAAAAATTCTATCACCAGCCCTCCTGTGTAACTCTAAACTGGTAACCTGTAAAGGTTTTTAAAGTGTTGCCTAAGGAGATTTTTAAGTACTGTAGTTTGGCGTCGTTCCATGGGCGTATGCAATTATATAGCATGACATGTTTGGTATCTATAGTTACTCGTTGTAGCATCCGCTTTTTATATTTTACACAAATAGGGTATTATATTGTGTTTGTGCATTAACATTCATTAAAGTGTATTTTTTCCAAAAAGTTTGCGTTTGAAAATCTGCTGCGCAAATACCATGTGACATAAAAATATGCAACACCCACTAGGAATGTCAGAATTGTCCCAGGCTGGAAGCGGTTAAAGCGTTACTAAACCCATAACCGTAAAATCAGTCTGTATATGCAGTAAAGCATGCTTGTTATACTCACTGTGGAACTCAAGGGGTTAATCCTCCACATTGTGGAAAAAGGCTGCTTGATCCTGTCTTCTTTAATCTTCCCCTTCATCTACTGTCCCCAATCCATCTGCTGATAACACAGAGCCCTTGGAGTTGCTCTGCACATGCTCTGTTTGGTGTGTATTGCTAGTTTGTTTTTTTTTTTTCTTTGGTAGGGTGCATGTGATCAGTACAGGGCCACAAATCAGAGCTGTCCAGACAGGGGGTCAGGGGTTAGACAGTCAGAGCAGAATGAAAACTCCTCCTACAAGCTTTAACCGATGCTCGGCTGGACACTGATAGAAGTCAAAAGACTGCTATATACTGCTGATGAGAAAAGGTATTTATTAGTTTATATTTACTAAAATAATTGCATTTCCATGTTCTGTGTACTGTGGGAGACCAGATATAGTGAATGCAGGGTCATGGGTGTAGTAATACTTTACTCTTTACAGTGTTCAAGACCAGAGTTGCGTACTTTCATGTTCTCGCTGTTGTTTGCTTTATTATTTTAAATAGAAAGATTAATAATCATAAATGTATGATGAAGATTTGTGTTTTCTTCAGGCTTTTGTTTTAGTAGGATTATATGTGGGTTATTTGTTCTAAACAGACATTGAAAAACTATGTGGATTAATTACTAAACTGTTGTCCATGGTCTGTGTGTGACAGGGTACCTCCACCATAATTGAAAGTATGTAGCACTACCTTTGCAGCAAATAGAAAGCTTTTCTTGATGCATCGTTCCTCCTCTGAAGATTTTTTTTCCAGTATCGTCTGGTTTTTATTGTTATCTGTATCCTCACTAGGGAGATGTTACTTCACTACCTGTGCTGGTAAGTAGTATTAACATGACAGGAAGTATCTGAATTTCTACAAAGTGGTTAAAGAGAATATATCTACAAATATATGAAGAAAAAGCTGAATTTTGGAGTTCTTTTTTTGGTATTAATACATTGTAATATAATACATTTGCACAAGACATTTGTAGCAAACATTTACTCATAATAAATGTAATTTTTTTTTTAAGTTATTACTTTAACTAGAAAAGCTACAATTTCTGGGGAAATTGTGTGAAGTATTCTTGCCTCCACCAGTAGTCTACAACTGGAGTGGGCGGAGTAACTGGGTGGAGTGGCTTGAGTAACTGTTGTGTGGTTGGAGTGGCTGGAGTAACTGTGAAAAGGTTGGACTGGGCAGAGTAACTTTATGGAGTGGGCAGAGTAACTGTGTGGAGTGTTTGGAGTGAGTAAAGATAGTAAACATTACACTAACCAATTGATTGATCAAATTTAAGGAGTGCACATGGCAAGCTTGATAGTGAGAAATGCATTTCAACTTTTATTTTTCAGCTCACACTCTAGCTTTTGTCACTCTGCTGCCTGCTCACACACCTGGGTTCCTATGGCAACTCACTCTACAGCAAGGGCAGAGAAGAGCGGTTGAAAACAAACTGCTCCAACTTGCTCACTTCACTGGCTGTTGCCATCTTTAAACGGTTGTAGTTTAAAAATTATAAATCCTACACCGAAGAGCTTTAGATTGTGAGAATCACAAGACCCAGACCTACATTTTGATGCATAGTATGTCTCTGAAATATTACAAATGAAGGCACAGTCGCAGTTTAGAAATTGCCCTTCAAATCTGAGGTGGCTAGAGTGGAGTTTCAATGAATGTCAATGGGCGGCGTGAGTTGCAAACAAATGGTCATATTGTGAAAACTATCAGGACTATGGCTTAGCAGTGGACATTTTTAGTGGCAGCAGGGATAGCTGAATGTTTTGATATAAGATTTGTGTAGGTGGGCTTAAAAATGAGGGAGTGATGGCAGTTTAGAAATCATGTCCTGATTTTTCAGCTCACACGCTAGCTTTTGTCAGCGCCATTCATTCCTATGGGACTAATTTCACCACAAAAACGCTGATATTTCGTGAACCATTCGGCGAAACGTTCCACAAAGTAATAGCACAACAATTGGGAACAATCCGCACGTTTCGGTATATTACTGTCTATGTAGTGTAAAAACTGTGGGAGGAGTTAGGGTGGTAAATTTGGCTATAATAATAATATATATATGTGAGATAACAGTAAGTGGTCTTGCCATGCAAGAACACTTAATAACACAATGTCCAGGCAATAGGAGGTGCAGTCTTAATTGAGAACCTGCTCAGAGAATATTTCTGGCTGTCATTGTTAAGGCCTTGCTTAGAAAAGCAGCACAGTGGCTAAATGGTTAGCACATCCGCCTGGCAGTACTAGGGTCGTTGGTTCGAATCCCAACCACAGAACCACCTGCCTGGAATTTGCATGTTCTCCCTATGCCTGTATGGGTTTCCTCCAGGTACTCTGGTTTCCTCCCACACTCCAAAGACATGCTGGTAGGTGAATTGGCCCCTGTCTAAATTGGCCCTAGTAAGTGTATGTATGAATGTGAGTTAGGGACCTTAGATTGTACACCCCTTGAGGGTTATGGACTGATGTGAATGTACAATATATATGTAAAGCACTGCGTAAACTGACGGTGCTATATAAGTACCTATAATAAAAGCTTCTATTCGTAGGTATAGAATGCAGGGTCACATTTTATCTGCAAATATAATGTGACTTATATAAAAACAATGTGAATTTAGTATGATGTAATTTAAATGTTGAAGGAGCTCATTAAATTAGTCCACACTTCCTTTGAGATTATCACTGGAGGGTAAAATTCCCTGAATATATGATGAACCATTTGATTACTTTTGCTCCTTTGCTGTGATTAAAGTCTCTTGCCTAAAGCTGCAGCACTTTACAGTGTGATCATTTCCTCATTGTATTTTGTTATTGTGTACCTACTTACACATATTTTATTAATGTCAAAACAGAAGTGTCAGCCTCTAATGTCTAGCAGAATCCATATACTGCAGTAGACTATTCCAAGTCACAGTGCTGAAACGTAGCAAAGATAAAAGCAGTAGACTAGTTAAAAAATATATTGTCGTTGCAAAAAGTTAAATTGCAGTGCTTTACCTGAATACATGCAGTGAACTGCTATGACTGAAACCTTACTCTTGTGAAAAATTACAAAATATTCTGCTTCTTTATCATGTAGCTGATCATTCAGGAGTGGGGTCTGTCAGAGCTACAAACCTTGGAACCTTTTTTAGTCCGCACTAGAATCGGATCGCATAGGTGTTCACATCTATGCGATCCGAATCTGCATATCGCACTGCATTTCACAGACCGATGTGGGGGTGTAGTTAACTTAACATACACACCCGCATCGGTCCGTGTAAACGGGATTGCGATTGTGAATTCCGCACTACATCAGTGTGAACCAGGGCTGAATAAACTGTACCTTAAAGTGGATCTTCACCCTCCAATACATAATCCCTACGCTTCCGCTCCATCCCTCCTCTGGTCCCCTGCCGGAATGGGGCTGTTGTTTCATTTTTTTACCTGTGTTTTTTTTTTTAATAGGCATTAACTGTGTAATTGTAGATAAGTGGTATGTGATGTACCTGTGTGTGTCATAATGAACATCAACCAAAGGCAGCCTGTAAGAGAAATAGATGTATGCTTACCTTGCAGATCTTCAGTCACTGCAGGTATCCAAACAGCTGCACTTCGAAGCATTCTGTCACTTCCCTTGCCAGCCAGAAAACCCTAACTATAACTATTCTGAAAAATTTTCCACTCCCCCTTCTTCTCCTACATATCCTGTCTAGGCTGTATAAAAAAAGATCTGTGTAATTACCTATTTTTAATCCATTCCAGTCCAGTGATCCTGCAGCTCCCACTCCCCTGTGTCATTAAGCAGCAGCTGCAGGGGAGCGTCATCAATGGCTGTGCCATGGGAGCCTATGGGTGGCATCCATGGCTCCTGGAATTCACAGCTGCTGTCCAATGCTCCTTTACAAGAAGCTGCAGGATCAGGTGAACAGAGTGTATTGAAAATGGGTAAGTACACAGATCTTTTTTTATATGTTGTACAGGTTAGGCAGCATAGGTAGGAGGAGGGGGTAGAAACTGTTTTAGGAATAGTTTTATAGTTAGGGTTTTCTTCCACTTTAAAGTAGAACTTCACTCTCTCTCAATCAACATTGATTATTTTTAATCGTTCTGCTGCTAGAATTCATAAATTAGATAGGAAAGTATATCATATTCACTTGTTTTAACTGCTTCCCAACCGCACTATAACATAACCACTGCTACGGAGCAGCAGGGCTGCGCAAAATCACATATATTTGTGATTTTGCATTTCCAGGTAGGGTGGCGCGCGCCCTACACACACCACCGCTCACAGCCTCGGCTGTCAGTCCCGAGGTCCCGTCCTTTGATTGCCTGTCAGCACCTGGTAATTGTCGAGGAACACTGACAGGGGAGAGGTCTGTATGTGAACAATACAGATCTCTCCCCTGTCAGCACCAGCATGCTGCTTTGTATTGCTCTGCATAGCAGAGCAATACAAAGCAGCATGATTATATAGTAAAACACACACAGCACATAATGTGAAATGCACACAGTTAACCCTTTGATTACCCCAGATGTTAACCCCTTCCTGCCCAGTGTCAGTACACTGTCAGTGCTTTTGATTAGCACTGATCACTGTATTCGAGTCACTGGAGATGTCAGTGGCAGTTAGTCAGTTTCCCCCCCCCAGTATCAGAATGTCCGCCACAGTCCCACTATAAGTCACTGTTTACCACCATTACTAGTATAAAAAAAAAGTAACAAAAATTCCAGTATATATACCGCCATTTGTAGACGCTATAACTTTGACATATTGGGATTTTTTTTCTTCGCAAAGACATGTAGCAGAAAACATTTTGGCCTAAATTTATGATGAAGTTTGATTTTTTTAAACATTTTTTTCACTGGATATGTTTTTAAGTAAAAAAAAAATATTTTTTTTTTTTAGGATTTCAACTGATCAATTTTCAAATCTATATCCCATAGTTTGTAGACTCTATAGCTTTCACACAGACTAAATAATATAAACTGTTTGGTGTTATTTTTACCCCAGAAATGTAGCAGAATACATTTTGGCATAAATTTATGAAGAAAATGTATCTATTTGCAAAATGTTGTAACAAAAATCACTGTCTACGTATTCCTGCCATGCACAGGGGAGCTTAAAAAAACATGTTTTTTTTTTTGGGGGGGGGAGGGAGGGCAGTGACAGGTACTCTTTACTGAGGGGTTTGGTGACTTTTAGACCCCAAATCTCTCCTCTGCCCTTAAAAGCATCAGATCAAACCAAGATTGGCTTGATCCAATGCTTTCCCAGACCAACAATGGCTTGCTTACAGCCAGCAAAACCGGGAAGTGGAAAATACTCGCAGCTTCTGGTTCTTTAGATCATAGAGATGATCAGGGACATTCCAGTCCACGATCACCTCTGTGGTCAGCTGGTGGGATGGGAAAGCCCTGGAAGGCAATGGTGGGGAAACACCTTCCACTGCCTGAGCGATCCAGTTGCTAATTAGCACCTAGGATCAGTTTTACAAAAATAAATATAACGAAACTGGGATAATCATGATATAACCACTTAAAGTCCCGTAACATCCTGGTACGTCGCTGGGGCTGAAGTGATTAAATTGATATGATCTACATTTGTTTTTATAAATGACTAAAACTAAAATTCCCTTGAGAGAGAGTACCTGCACTGTTAGTCTACAAATCCCTATATTTAATACAATAACACAATATAGTAGAGCAAACCTGAAAAAAATGGGGAAGGTATATGTTAAATAACTGCTTTCAGCTAAATACTGCAATAAGAACTGCAATTAGACTAGGAAATAATTTTTATAGAATGAGTGGTCCAAACTCTAAAGACTGTGGGGACAAGGTCAAAGAGATCTTTGGTTTTTAGGGTCTAGAGGTAGTGCCAAAGTGCCTTCCTCGCTGGTTCTCTATCGTGGTGTGAAACTGAACAACTTCAACCAATTCCTTCTGTAGGCTGGCCATGTCTTTAGCGCCAACAAGTGCATGACTAGCTCTTCAATAATGTGGTCACAAACTGCCAATTTATTTTGGACCTACTGAAGGCTGCGCTTTGATGGGAATAAGGACTAAAGCAAGTAGACAGAACATAGAGAAGACTATTTACAGTATCTCACTAAATGTATTATATACAGGGAAAGAATAACACCTACGTTTTTGCTTGTCCTTGTTATAAGGCTAAACTGGTAAAATGAAATAGTTGCTTAGAGATCCCTGCAGGCTTCTCCAGGAGACTCAGGTTGCCTTTTTATGTGAATACTGACTTGCACTAGGAAATTCTGTCCCTCTTCCCCTACCTTCTTATTACTCCAGCAAATTGGTGAACATCCTCAAAGACAACAGAGGATAAAAGAGGCCAAAATTCAGACTTTCAAGGTGAAATCATATTTGCAATATTCTCCACGGCTTGCAACGCATCTGGCATGCTCTAAAAAGAAAAAAATCAGGAATGTACAGGGAGGTTTACTTTAAAGTGTTAATATGACTGAAAACTATATTGGTTGAACATTTCAATTGTTTGGAATGTATGTGACACTATTCTATAGAGTAGCTAGCTGGAAAACAGTTTATCAATAGCTTTCACATCAAGTGAAGGTTAGGTTTGCTCTTTAGTTTATTAAAGCGAGGTCATTTAACAATTTCATAACAACAAGATGTAACCTTGTGTTTTGTACTAAAAGAATTCTAATCTAAAATTATCAATAATATATTCCTCTTAGATTTGAGGTTTTTTTTGGTTTTTGTTTTGTGATAAAATCATGCCTGACTCTGCTCTGAAATTCAATAATTGGCATGTGTTCTGAGCAGTAGCTTGAAGCTTTTATAGAGTCTGGTTACCAGTCATACTTGGTTTGCTGGCTCTAAGGCTGCGCTCACACTTGAACTTGAGTGCCTTTGGTCATTTTGCAGTTTTTTTTTTCTCAATCTACAGTTCAGGCATGCCTCTCAAGCACACTTTGGAGCTATCTGGATCTCTCCTCTGTCAACCAGATTGAAATTAATGTTAAGAGATGATGACATTATGAAGGCATTGTCTACTATATACAGTTATGGCCAAAAATATTGGCATCCCTGCATTTCTGTCAGAAAATCCACCACTTCACTTAGAAAATTGTTGCAGATACAAATGTTTAGGCATTCTCATGTTTATTTATTTTATTTGTATAAGTATGACACACAAAAGTGGAGAAACAAAAAGCCAAATCTGACAAAACCCCAAAAATGGACTGGTCAAAATTGTTGGCACCCTCCATTTAATATTTGAAGGCACACCCCTTGGAAAAAATAACTGAAGTCAATCGCTTCCTGTAGCCATCAGTGAGTTTCCTACAACACTCTACTTGGATTTTGTACCACTCTTCTTTTGCCAACTGCTCCAGGTCTCTCAGATTGGAAGGGTCTCTTTTCCCAACTGGTTTGAGATCTCTCCACAGGTGATCTATGGGACTGAGATCTGGACTCATTGCTGCCCGGTTCAGTATTCTCCAGCACTTTGTCTGAAACCATTTTTGGGTGCTTTTTGACGTGTGCTCTGGGTCATTGTCCTGCTGTAAGACCCATGACCTCTGACGGAGACCCAACTTTCTGACACTGGGCCCTACATTGCACCCCATAATTCTTTCGTAGTCCTTCAGATTTCATAATGCCATGCATACAGTCCAGACATCCAGTGCCTGAAGCAGCAAAGCAACCCCAAAACATCAGTGAACCTCCACCATATTTGAATGTAGAGACTGTGTTCTTTTCTTTACAGGTCCAATTTCTTAGAATGATGTGTTTTACCAAAAAGCTGTAATTTTGTTTCATCTGTCCACAGCACATTCTCCAAAAGGATTTTGGCTTCCTCAGATATGTTTTGGCAAACGCCAATCTGGCTTTTTTGTATTTCTTTGTCAGCAGTGGGGTCCTTCTGGGTCTCCTACCATAGCGTCCCTTTTCATTTAGATGATGACATATAATGTGAGCTGACACAGTTGTACCCTGTGCCTGAAGGTCAGTTTGAATTTGTCTGGAAATTGATTGAGGTTCTTTATCCACCATTCAACAATCCTTTGTTGCAATCTTTGATCAATCTTTCTCTTTCATCCACATCCAGGGAGATTGGCTACAGTGCCATGAGCTGTAAACTTCTTGACAATGCTGCGCACAGTGAACACAGGAATATTAATATCTCTGGAGATGGACTTGTAAACTTGAGGTTGTCCATGTTTTTCCACAATTTTTGTACTCCAATCCTCACACAATTCTTTGTTGCTGCTCTTTCTCTTCCCCATGCTTCATGTGGCACCAGCGGTGTATTTATGTTTTGTGCTGCCCTAGGCAACAAAAATCACTGCCCCCTCCCCAGTGCACCCCCACTGTCTCTAGTTCACCAACGTTTGCTGGTTGGAACTTAGTGGTCAGCCACATCTTTCTGTGAAGGTGTCAGTTAGTGGTATGAGCAGCGAGAAGGTATCAGTTAGTGATATGAGCGGTGTGAAGGTGTCAGTTAGTGGTATGACTGGTGCCTAGGTGTCAGTGATATGAGTCAGTCACCTGGCAGTTTCTGGTCAGTCACCTAGCAGTTTCTGATCAGCCTTTCAGCTCTCACCCAATAGTATACATCGTATACACAGCAGTAGGATGGAGATCACTCACCAGGCTTGGCGGAGAGCAAGGGGGAGGGGGGCATGTACTGCTGGTGTGTATCATCCTCTCAGCCGCATTTCCCTTCCCTCTTCCACCTCTGTGACAGAGATCCTTCCCTCCCATGGACACTGCCATCCTCCGGGATCATCTATCAGCCCTGGCTCCCCACCACCATCCACTGCAGAGAGCTCCGACCCTCAGAGCAGCCTACAGCCTGTCCGGGCGTACTGCATGCTGGGGGTTGTAGTTATTCCCCCATACAGCCTGCTGGGATTGTAGTCTTCTGTAGAGGCAGCAGGTTGGAGGCGGGGAAAGGACTAAAACTCCCAGCATGCAGCACGTACAGCCAGACTGTAAGCTGCTCTGAGGGTTGGAACTCTCTGCAGTGGATGGTGGTGGGGAGCCAGGGCTTAGAGATGATCCCAGATGACGGCAGTGTCCAGGGGAAGCCTGATACTTCTCACTGTATTCCTCTGCTGAAATGACATCACTGACATCCCTTCTTCCTAAGGCGTGGCACCTCCCCCCTATACAGTGCCGCCCTAGGCAGGTGCCTTGTGTGCCTCACGGCAAATACACCCATGTGTAGCACAGAGACACACAACAGAAAGGTTGTCAATTTTTCACCATTTTAACTGGTTGCTGATGTGATTTCTATATTGTCAGCATCTGTTAATTGATACAGGCGAGTTTAATTACAAATTACAGGAGCATCACAAACTTGGAATGCAATTATTTCTTACAATTTTGAGAAGGTGCCCAGAATTTTGTCCAGTCCATTGTTGGGGTTTTGCGTGGAATGTGTCAGATTTGGATTTTTGTTTCTCCATTTTTTTGTGCCATACCAATACAAACAAAAGAAATAAACATGAGAATGCCTAAATATTTGTAATTGCAACAATTTTTTGGGCAAAGTGGTGCATTATCTGACAGAAATGCAGAGGTGCCAATATTTTTGCCCATGACTGTGTAAGCAATTGTTTCCTGAAATGGGTAGACTGCTGCGGGCTTGTGGGACATTATTATTATTATTATACAGTATTTATAAAGCGCCAATAGTTCGCTCAGCGCTGTACATTACAAAGGGGGACAGAACATGTGACAGAACAATACCAATACAATGCAAAACATGAGGGGATTGAGGGCCCTGCTCTTTCGAGTTTACAATCTAGGAGACATGACTTGGACAATGATGATTGGGACAGATTATGGGAAGCCTCTCACGAGATTGGTATCCTATAGTAGACCAAATGATCCACTATACATTTCTGCACAGTCTATTTGACCCCGGCCAAACTTGCAAAAATTTGTAGGGATCAATCTTCTTCATGCCAAATTTATCCACATTTTCTGGCATTGACCAGCTATTACTACTATCTCTCTCTCTCACCACTTCGGTTAGAGAATGCTTCCTCAGTTTAGTGGATACTATAGTATTTATGATTGCCATTCATAGATTACTCACACTGTTACTTCATTATGCTACAAAACTCATCAGTTTGTCCTGGAAGAAGTCCTCGGTGCCTGCTCTTTCAGCTTGGAAAGCACGGGTATACAAGGCTATGCCCTTCTACAAACCTATTTACTCTTAGGGCTCATGTACACTGCAGCTGATAAACTCACATTTAGAGTCTGTTCAGTGTTTTTTTTTTTTTCAGCAGCCCCTGAACTCACCCTAATGTTTTTATGTGTCCATGTACACATCTTTGTTTACAGGCATTTGAGTTTACAGTTGTTTTTTTGAACGCAGAAAACTTGCATTCAGCAGTTGATTTTATCAGCGTTTCAAACGCAAAACACTTGTAAACGTGGCAAATCGCGTTTATAAGCGTTTGCATCTGAACATTTTTTTTAACTCTTCCAGTTCCCGATGCTGTCCACAGCCTTTTTTCATCATGAAAAATGCATGCGAAGCGTGTTTAAGGTACTCAGATGGACAAACACTGAAAACAGGATGTTCCTACCAAGCTTGTCACACATTGTAATGACCAATTCACACCTCAGACCTCTCCCACCCGTGGAAACAAAAGATATGTCAATGACCATTCACACCTCAAATTCCTCATGCAGACCCCCTGCCAGGTGACTTTAATGACTCACTCCACCAGACACCTTTCTCACCCTTGGTAACAAAAGAAATGTTAATGAGCAACTCACACCTAAGCTAATCTCACACATACTGCTGTCTCTGCTTCTACTCTCTGTATTTCTCTGAAACAGTCTGAAATAGTTAATAATTTACCACTTTTCAGTGCATTCTGGGCATTTGGGAGGTTCTCCTGCTTATCTTTAAAAAACGTACATAAACGCGTTATGCAAACGCGGCTAAACAGACGTTTTTTAACCTATATTTCCAGCAGTCAGTTTCCATCATTCAGCAGCAGGGGCGGACTGACCATTTGGAAACTCGGCCGCTGCCCGAGGGCCCGGGGGTCAGTAGGGGGCCCCATGAGATGCCCCTGGTACCTTTTTCATAGGCTTTTTTGAGTTTGGGCAAGGACACAGGGGCTCCATGATCCCCTATTGTCCGGGGGCCCCATGAGTTGTCAGTCCGCCTCTGTTCAGAAGTGTTCTGTGTACATGGGGCCTAAAAGAGATGTGCCTTCCAAGTTTGATAAAGTCTGGGGAGACTGAATTAATTCCACGTCTGCTGCCTTCAGATTAAATCTGTTTTGATATCCTAAGCGCTCACTACCATTTTTCATTCTGTGCTATGTTCATTTGAATGTCTAGTCCTTGACCTCTGTGCAAGTTTTGTTATCTTGGATGCTTTGGCTGGTCTGACTTCCCAGGCTACCCTTGGGATAGACCTTTCACTGTTAGTGTATGCAATTAGGATGAAGAGTATGCTGTACTAGTCATAGGTGATCATTTTGATTGGTTTTCATTGTCTATACCTTGTATATGCACTTTCGAAACTTATACTGAAGTACTGAAAAATACATGGCTAGTCTGCAATAAATCCAGCAAGCCCCTATCTTTCTGTGTACTCTGCAGTGTTATATGAAACTGTGTTATCAACTCTGCCAAACTTACTTCTGTGGACTAGAAAACACTCCCTCTGCATGTTATGGAAAGAGGTGAGTGTAGCCTAGAGTTAGGCTGGCCATACATTATACAATTATCTGGAGATTTTTGGTTTAGATTTACCAAAAACCATATAATAGGAGGACAAACCTAAACAACACTTTCAGTTGTATCCAATTAGGCAGGCCCTTGCACTACACAGTTGAAGGTAAATCTAAAGGAAATTGGGCAGAAAATTGGAAGATAATTGTATAATGTATGGCCAGCCTAAGTGCTGTTCCTTCATAGATACAGTACAGTGTGATTTACTAAAGCTGGTGCACATATGCATGGTAGCTAATCGGCTTCTAACCTCAGCTTGTTCAGTGAAAGTGTTACTAAACCCAGGACCCTGCACTCCCTATATCTAGTCTTCCACAGTACACAGAACATGCAAATGCAATTATTTTAGTAAATATAAACTGCTAAATACTTTCTCATCAGCAGTATATAGCAGTCTTGTGACTTTTATCAGTATCCAGCAGAGCACTGGTTAAAGTTTGCAGGAAGAGTTTTCATTCTCCCCTTATTGTCCTATGAGACTGTATAACCCCTGACCCTCTGTCTGGACAGAGCTTATTGACTCTGTGTGGATCACATGCACTCTCCCAAGAAGAAAAAACGCTCTAGCAATACACACCAAACTAAGTATGTGCAGCTTGTCCCCAAGGCTCTGTTCTATCAGGAGATGGACTGGGGACAGTAGAAGGGGAGAATCAGAGAAGACAGGATCAAACAGCCTTTTACACAGTGTGGAAGATTCCACAGTCAGTATAGCAAGCATGCTTTACTGCATCTACAGACTGATTTTACTGTTGTGGGTTTAGTGACACTTTAAGCTTTCCAATAAAACCTGGAAGCTGATTGGTTTCTATGCAGAAGTGCACCCGATTTTGCACTCTCCAGCTTAAGTAAATAAACCCAGATAGTATACTTGGTCACTAGAATACAGGAAGTTTGTTACTGTCAGGATCACCAGGTGAAAACAAAGTCGAAAAAGCCTGAAAAAAAGAAAACTAATGCAGCCACCATTTCTAAGGCATGCTGACCTCAGTTCTTTAAAAAAAAAAAAAAGTAACAGAATACATATTTACCCTGTCAGCTACCAGCGTCTAGGCTACATTAGTATTCCCATCAGCAGATGCAGCTGTATCTGGTTGAATTAGTATATAGACTGTATGACAGAAGCGCTTAAGAAACGTTTGCATTGTAAATCAAGTGTAACAATGCATGATAAAATGATAAATATGTCATCCATTAGGACTTTGTTCAAAGGGAAAGTATATTTTCACCATGTCCACATTTTGAGTTTATAAATTTTAGCTTCTGTTTGTCAGCTTTTGCCATTGCTGAAGAACTGCTGCCAGAAAACCAAATACTTGATAAGACACATAGGGTTTATTTTACTAGATGTGTGAAGCATGTTCACTTTCAGTCCTCATGCACACTGGACGTATTTACAGCCGCTGTTTTTGGCTTTTGGCGATTTTTCTACAGCCAGTAAACCCTCCAACATATTATCCTATGTGTCCATCCCCACATAGGCTGTAATTAGCGTTTTTTGGCTGGAAAACAAACCCAGAACTAATGGGTTTCTATAAAAATGCTCTAACACTGAATAATGCTGAAAAAACATGGCAAAATGTGGTAAAACATGGCAAACTGGCATCTTTGGACTTATTTGGAGCAAAAAACCCCCTTTTTTTTGGTAAAAAAAACGCCGCTAAACGCTAATGCAAAAACGGTGAAAAACTCACATTTTTAACGTGACTTTACACAGCTAGCATTACCAGCATTATTAAACTGCCCAGTGTTCATGGAGCTTCAAAGTGATTTTTTTCATTTATCTTAGTGAATGAGTTAACACAAAATGGAAAGCCACTTTGCAGAAAATAGCCAGTCATGTATGGCACAAGGTCAATTAAACAGGATTTTGGTCGGACATGATTAAATGATTGAAGTCAGCAAAACTTCACCTCATTCACTAAGAAAAGTGAAAATTTTCTTTGCAAAGAGAAAATTTGCTTAGCTCAGTGAAAGAAGTGAAGTTGTGCTGATTTCAATCATCCAATCATGTGTAAGCAAAAGTCTGGGTTTTTTTTTTCTTGTATATAATTAGGCATTCTTTGCAAAGTATATAAGCATAAATCACCAGCGCCAAATTTAAACAAAATAAAACCAATAAATGCTTCTGCTCGTCAGTGCAAACCTACACCAAAAAATATATCTAAACAACACAAACCGTGCAAAAAAATATATATATTAATGTGTTACATCCCAAACAAATTCGGTCATGACATATATGAATAAGATATAAATAATAATAAAATTTTAATAGAACAAAAGTTCCACTTCAAAATAAGTGAAATATGTGAAAAACTCTTCTGAATGATGGAAACTGCTGGAAACCGTAGGTTAAAAACCGTTAGTTTAGCCATGTTTGCATACCGCGTTTATGCACGTTTACGTTTAGAAGCATTTTTAAAAGATAACCTCAGGAGACCCTCCCAAATGCCCAGAATGCACTGAAAAAAGTAACAAATTAACTATTTCAGACATTTTGAGAGAGCAGAAGCAGAGAGATCAGTATGTGTTGAGATTACCTGTCTTTTCTGGTTGTATTCACTATGGATCCCATCGTGAGCATAATGCAGCACATTCTACCATTTTTTCCTTCATGTGAAACCTGGAACTGACTGCACTGGTGTACTAGGTCCATTTGCATACATGGAAAACGCTTTGCATGCATTTCTGATGATGAAAAAGGCTCTGGACAGCATCTGGACATGGAACAGTTAAAAAAACGCTTCTAAATGCAAACGCTTATAAACGCGGTTAACCACATTTACAAGCATTTGCCATTTGAAACACCAGTAAAATCTACTCCTGAACGCAAGTTTGGTGCATTAAAAAAAACTACTGTAAACGCAACTGCCTGTAAACGACTGTAAACGACATAGTGTACATGGACACATATGAAAACATTAGGGAGAGTTCAGGGGCTGCTGAAAAAAAGCTGATTGGTTTCTATGCAAAGCTGCAACAGAGCTCCAGTTGTAGTAAATCAGCCCGAATGCCTTGAAATGGTAATATAACTCAATTGAAGGAATAGAAGATGGCATTTCCTACTCTACTAAAACTCATTTTTGCACTTTTGGTTGGGCAAGATTTAAAATTGAGCTTGCATATCTCGGCTACCTTTTTCCTCATCTAATAAACCCTGGTACAGATTGTGGAAATCTATTTTCAGAAATATATAAGTATAGCAATAAATTTGCTGAACACACAAAGGCATTTTCCCAAACACTGCTTCCAGGTGACATGGATTATTTGAACTGGGCATAAAATGTCATTTTTTTTTTTCTTTCTTTTTACTTTTGCTGTCAACAGACAGCTCCTAAAATGAACAGTGCTGGCTGAAAATGCCGGCCTTTGCTGACACAGCTTTCTTGGTTGTGTTAAATGATTTCTGCTTGCTGGATGATGTGAGGGTAATACTAAACAGAGACTGCAGCGGAGCCATATGGATTGTGTTTGCCCTTGAACAGTAATGGGCTTCTCTTCTAATCGAGCATATTACAGCTCTGGCTGTTGTAAACAATTTGATGTGCAGGCATCCTTTTGTGTCTGCTGGCTGTTTACAGATCAGCTGGCTAAATACGTGCGCAAAATTCCCCCGGCTCTGTATAATCAGTACATTCAGTTAAAAGTAGACACCAATAGAACTAAATATGTGTTTGTGTGGCTTGTGTTTTTCATAGAGCTAATTTGCATAGAGATTGGAAAAAATTAAGTGTGACATTTGGCTATACTATTCATTTTTACTGATCCACACCAGTATGTTTCTGATAACAGCAATATAAGCAATGGAAATCATTCTACCAATGATTTGTGCAGTTTATGGATTTTTTAATATAAGTTGCTTTATTTGTGCCACAAATATCTGCATATAACTGTCTATATTTCTTGCTTTGTCTAATGAGCTATTATTTTTAGAGGAGCATAGAATACTAGATTTAGCTTCTATGAAAATACAGTATGAATTTTAATTACCAGGAGCTCAGGTCTTAATAGTGCTTTGTATGTTAGGCCTTCTGTACAAATGAACAGCCAGTTTTGAATGGTCTCTGGCTGAAACTCAATTTCTACATTCTTTTTTTTTTTCCCCTTTTGTCATAGCTGAGTCATTCCTCACACGTATTTATACTGATCAATAGAGTCATCCAGGCTAAGCTGGAATATGCATGCATGTCAGTAGAGAATCTAGCACAAAAAATACAATTTGTACAAAACTATAATAATACACAAAGCAACATTTTCTTACATAAAACAAATGATCTGATCGTAAATGATTTTTTTTTGTGTAAACCCTTGTGAAGCAAGACTTGGTAAATAAGGAGCAGCACTGTTTGTCAGTGAGGATTGCTGAGCACAACCTAACATATAAAAAGTCAGGGCACTGGACTTGATAGTTGTCTGTCTTCCAGAAGCCTGGAACATGTATGAAGCATGTAAAGTTAGATGACCTGCTATGCATATTTGTTTAGGTCAGTGACTCAGAATACCTTGAAGAGAGACCCAAAGAGGAGCTGAACCTGTAGAAGCGCATATCACCATACTTCCACTACACACGTGGTGGTAAAATGGGTCACCAAGTCTCTTTTGTATATATGCTATAAGGGATGTTCGATCTGTGGTATTGGTTGGTTGTTGCTGTTTTTTCCTAACATGCATTTGTTTGATTATGCTGTAGGTCAGGCGTCTCCAAACTTTCTAAACAAAGGGACAGTTTTCCGTCCTTCAGACTTTAGGGGGGGGGGGGGCAGATTTTGCCAAGTGGAGAGTGAACAGTGCCCCATCTTTTGTTCCCCATTGTTGGTGTCAGTTGGAGGAATAGTGCTTCCTCATTGGTGTCAGAAGGAAAAGTTCCTGATTGTTGGTGCCAGCGAAAGGAATTGTGTCCCATTGTTGGTGTCAATAGGCATCATAGTGCCCTATGTTTGATGTCATTGGCAGGAATTATGCCCCATCATTGATGTCAGAGGAAGGAAAAATGCCTCAAGGGCCAGATGTAGGCAAGCAAACTCACATGGAAGAAATATATACTTGAAATATATTTTTAAAATATTCTTCCCAAATATATAAATGACATATATTTGAAATACTACAATTTTGGCCATATTCAATATATTTAAAAAATATATATATATATATCAATATCATGTTGAGATGCATTTTTTATATATTGAAAAATATTTTTAAAAATATAATTTTTTTAAATATATTCAGATTTTTTTAACATAAAAAACAAAAAAAATGTTTTAACATATATTTTTACATATATTTGTAAATGCATTCCAAAAATGTAGAATTGTATTTTTTAAAGACATACAGTATATTTGAAATGTATTTTTAAAAATATCCTTCATATATTTTGTAATAAAAACACATTTCAACATAGAGTGTGTGTGTGTGTGTATATATGTGTGTGTGTGTGTGTGTGTGTGTGTGTGTGTGTGTGTGTGTGTGTGTGTATATATATATATATATATATATATATATATATATATATATATATATATATATATATATATATTTATATTGAATATGGCAAAAATTGTAGTGTTTCAAATATATGCTAATATATTTGGGAAGAATATTTAAAAAATATATTTCAAATATATTTTTCTTCCATATGGGAAGGGCCACATCCGGCCCCCAGGCCACTGCTCTAGGTATTGGGTCACAGTTGCACAGGTGCCTGTGGCCATACAATTCAAGATTCATATGTATTTCCCCACCTGGCAGCCAGAGGTGCTGCATTCAGCCGCCAATAGAAGTCAATGACTGTACACCAGTATGCACCAGTACATGCATAAACATGCATGTCAGTATGGACATATGCCCCTGGATGCAGAGAGCCTGCATTCTATGCTAGAATCTCCATTTCTCACCAACCAAGGTTACTGAAATTAATTGTATGTGGACAGGGTGACACCACAGCTCATGGGGAAAAAAAAACAGGAAAAACATTCTTTAACATTATGAGAGCCACGTTTTTTGCTGATTCACACCTACTTAATTTTGGTCTGTTGAATCTGCAATTGAAAGTGTTTAGTTAAGGGCCAGTGTCAACTTGCTTTTGAGCTGCTTCTCTTTCCATAAAATTCTATGCAAATACAAAAGCAGCTTGAAGCAGGTCAAATGGAGATGAACTGACCTTGCAATGATTGGTCTCAGAAGCACCTCAAACCGTTGTCGTACTCACTGCATTTCACTATGCAGGACCTGTATATGTTCCATAAGTGCAAAACAAATTACCTGCTTGTCCTGGCAGAAATCTGGAGAGCTGATTACTTCCTCTGCACCTCTGCTCAGGGGTGTATCTACCGCAAGGCAAACAAAGGCGTTTGCCTAGGGCAGCAATTTTTAAGGGGGGGGGGGCGGCACCACCCCCTAGAAGAAGGGACCTTTTTAGCAGCGGCGGGCAGCAGGAAGGTCGATGTGGTTGGGCGTGAGGGGGGGCAGTTGCAGAGCCACGGTCGTGTACCTTTCCCTCCAGCAGCTGACAAGCCAGGACCAGGGGACAGCCTGGAGCATGGAGAGAAGTGGCAGAGATGAAAGAGCCTGGAGGAGGTGAGCTGTGTTGTCTTCTGTGGGCTCTCCCTCCTGTCATCCATCCAGTACATTGTACCTCCCCCCCTTCCTGCTGCCCAGAGATCAGCAGCCCTTGGAGAGGGGGGGTCCCCATTCGATCTGAGGAAGAGGGGTGGAGAAAGGGAAGAGAAAGAAAGAGAGAGGGAGGGAATAGAGAGAGAGGGAGGGAATAGAGAGAGAGGGAGGGAATAGAGAGAGAGGGAGGGAATAGAGAGAGAGAGAGGGGGGGAGGGAATAGAGAGAGAGAGAGGGGGGGAGGGAATAGAGAGAGAGAGAGAGGGAGGGAATAGAGAGAGAGGGGGGGAGGGAATAGAGAGAGAGGGGGAGGGAAGAGAGAGAGAGAGAGAGAGAGAGAGAGGGGGGGGGAGGGAATAGAGAGAGAGAGGGGGGGGGAGGGAATAGAGAGAGAGAGAGGGGGAGGGAATAGAGAGAGAGAGGGGGGAGGGAATAGAGAGAGAGGGGGGGAGGGAATAGAGAGAGAGGGGGGGAGGGAATAGAGAGAGGGGGGGGAGGGAATAGAGAGAGGGGGGGGGGAGGGAATAGAGAGAGGGGGGGGAGGGAATAGAGAGAAAGAGAGAGGGAGGGAATAGAGAGAAAGAGGGAGGGGATAGAGAGAGAGGGAGGGAATAGAGAGAGAGAGAGGGAGGGGATAGAGAGAGAGAGGGAGGGGATAGAGAGAGAGGGGGGAAGAGAGAGAGGGGGGGAGAGGGGGGTGGGAAGAGAGAGAATGATATACTGTATACATACACACACACTTATTGAACTCTCTCACTCTCTCATTGGGGAGAGGGAAGCAACATTTTTGTGTTGCCTAGGGCAGTACAAAATCTAAATACACTACTGCCTCTGCTGCACTAGTTTTAGTTGGCATTCTTCCCACCTCTTTCTCGAAACTACAGAACACATCTTTTCTATGACATGGAGGGGGGAGGTGTTCTGTAGTACTAACACACTTCCTGTTCTGGGGTGACAATGATGTTCCCCAATAAATACAGTACAGTGAGTGCCACCATAATGGGACAGGAAGTGTGTTACTGGTAGGATCATCAGGTGAAAATAAAGAAAAAAATATGCCTGGAAAAAATGCAGCCACCACACCTAAAGACTGATGAAAAATGACAAATTGAGTATCCACGTACAATAATTTTAATGGCAAATATGTCTTTTAAATGATAAATAATATATATATTTTTTATCAGCTAATTGTATGTTCTGTAAACATCTTTTTAGAGGTACAGGTAGAGTCCCACACCCTGTGTTCACTTTTTAATGAAGTGGGTATCTGCTGTAATCAACTTAATATAGGGATGGCACCGCTATTAAAACTTGATATGTTCTAATTCCACCATCCTTCATCACAAATGGGACTGGTAAGCTGCAATATAATAAATATACAGTATATATTTAAATACTTTTCAAGATGTGTATATAACTACATTGCGGCACCAGGCCAATATAAGGTTGTATTTGTTCTCTGAAACTACACTGAGTCATGTTGTGCTGCTGCCAGGTTAGATAAAACTGTGCTCAATGAAGTTCTTAAACAAAAAAAAAAGAAAGCCATGTTATTTTGTGGCATTTCTCAGCAAGCAACAGATGTTCAGCTAACTAATGTTCTGGTTTTACCTAATAGAGCCAGATGGTTATTTCATTGAGCTTTGCAGCTAAAATGAAGAGTATGTTTTAGGCCTCCATAGATTTCAGTGTGGATAGTCACCATAGTCGTTTTTATGTGCATAAAGCAGGCAGCTGGTTATGCTCAGTCGTTGCTGAAAATAAATACATTCTTCTATAGTCGTATGCCCTTATTGGTGCAAAGTATGTGGGATTGCAAACTTTGAAACAGTCTCATCAAGACAGCAGAGTTACGGCAGGACAATGTACAATTATGTCATTTTATGTCTTTATGCATGTTCACAGTCTTTAGTGTGACGTAAGTGTACTACTTATTTTGCAGACAAATTAGTATAACTCATACTTTAGATTTATTAAAGTATAACTACATGCAAAGCTTTTTTTAGTTTTGGATGTAATGAAAAGGGATTAGAACACCTGACAGGTTTCTATTGTTGTGTGTGCTTACCTTTTACGTAATTGTTACTTGCCTAAAGTAGTATTGGCATTCTAAAAAAAAACAAAAAAAAAAAAACAAAAAACAAACCTACATACTCACCTCCATGCTGCCCCACATGGAAGAAAATATATTTTAAATACACTTTTTAAATATTCTTCCCAAATATATTGACATATATTTGAAATACTACAATTTTGGCCATATTCAATATATTTAAATAAATAATTATATATATATATACAGTGGGGATCGAATGTTTAAGCACCCGAGCTAAAAATTTGTATTAATGTGCATAAAGAAGCCAAGGAAAGATGGAAAAATCTCCACAAGGCATCAAATTACAGATTAGACATTCTTATAATATGTCAACAAAAGTTAGATTTTATTTCCATCATTTACACTTTCAAAATAACAGAAAACAAAAAAATGGCGTCTGCAAAAGTTTGGGTACCCTGCAGAGTTAATATCTTGTACTGCCCCCTTTGGCAAGTATCACAGCTTGTAAACGCTTTCTCTAGCCAGCCAAGAGTCTTTCAGTTCTTGTTTGAGGTATCTTTGCCCATTCTTCCTTACAAAAGTCTTCCAGTTCTTTGAGATTTCTGGGCTGTCTGTCACGCACTGCTCTTTTAATGTCTATCCATAGATTTTCAATTATGTTGAGGTCAGGAGATTGTGAAGGCCATGGCAAAACCTTCAGTTTACGCCTCTTGATGTAATCCCCCGTGGATTTCGAGGTGTGTTTAGGATCATTATCCATTTGTAGAAGCCATCCTCTCTTTAACTTCAGCTTTTTCACAGATGGCATTAAGTTACCATCCAAAATTTGCTGAAATTTTATTGAATCCATTTTTCCTTCTACTTGTGAGATGTTCCCTGTGCCACTGGCTGCAACACAACCCCAAAGCATGATTGATCCAACCCCATGCTTAACAGTTGGACAGAGGTTCTTTTCATTCAATTCTGTGCCCCTTCTTCTCCAAACGTACCTTTGCTCATTCCGGCCAAAAAGTTCAATTTTAACCTCATCAGTCCACAGAACTTGTTTCCAAAATGCATCAGGCTTGTCTATATGTTCATTTGCAAAGTTCAAACGATGATTTTTGTGGTGAGGACGTAGAAGAGGTTTTCTTCTGATGACTCTTCCATGAAGACCATATTTGTACAAGTATCTCTTTATAGTGGAATAGTGTACCACAACTCCAGTGTCTGCCAGATCTTTCTGGAGGGATCGTGCAGTCAAACGTGGGTTTTGAATTGTTTTTCTCACAATCCTGCGAGCTGTTCTGTCTGATATTTTTCTTGGTCTTCCAGATCTTGCTTTAACTTCCACTGTTCCTGATGACTGCCATTTCCTAATTACATTCTGAACAGAGGATATTGACATCTGAAAACGCTTTGCTATCTTCTTATAGCCTTCTCCAGCTTTGTGAGCGTCAAGTATTTTCAGTTTCAGTTTTCTAGACAACTGCTTAGAAGAACCCATGGTGCTGATTGTTGGGGCAAGGTCAGATGAGTCTGGGCATTTAAAACCTTTGAGCTTGACATCACCTGGTCTTCCCAGACGATGATTGAGAACAATCCATGACACTGGCAGGTCTCAGCTTTGCAAAGGGGGCAGTGCATGCTATGAATTCTGCAGGGTGCCCAAACTTTTGGAGAAGCCATTTTTTTGTTTTCTGTTATTTTGAAAGTGTAAATGATGGAAATAAAAATCTAACTTTTGTTGACATATTATAAGAATGTCTAATCTGTAATTTGATGCCTTTTGGAGTTCTTTCCATCTTTCCTTGGCTTCTTTATGCACATTAATACAAATTTTTAGCTGGGGTGCCCAAACTTTCGATCCCCACTGTGTGTATATGTGTATATATATAAATATATATATATAAATATATATATACACACACACACACTGTATGTTGAAATTCGTTTTTATATATTCTATTTAAAAAAATATATATATTTTAAATATATTAAGATTTTTTTTTTTTAACATATACAAAAGTATTTTTAACGTATTTTAATGTTTACTTGTAAATGCATTCCAGAAATGTAGATTAAATGTATTTTTAAACATATTTTTGTTATATTTTGTAATATATTAAAAAAATGCATTTCAACATACTGTGTCTCTCTCCCCCTCCCTCTCCCTCTCCCTCTCTCTCTCTCTCTCATTTTTTTTTTTAATATACTTAGAAATATATTGAATATGGCCAAAATTGTAGTATTTCAAATATATGTCAATATATTTGGGAAGAATATTTTTAAAATATATTTCAAATATATTTTTCTTCAATGCGGGGCAGGATCTGTGTGATCTGCAGTTGTCCCACACCAGCTCTCACATGGCCACCAATCACTCCCTTCTCTCTGCTCCTCTGGCGCTCATTGAGGCAGTGTTCTGGGGAGAGGCATGCGCATCTGGCTCCAACTCTAAGCTGTGTGCTGAAAGGTAGATCCAGCTGGCAATGTGGCAGATGGGTGCATCACAACAATATTCCCAAAACTGATGTGGCTCTGACCCTCAGCTGATAGTGGGCAGTAGCCCATTATAAAACATCATATAGTAAATAGTGACTGCACTAGTGAGATCAAATAACCTGCTGACGATTCAGTCCATTGCATTTAATATAGGTACACACAGTCTGGTCACAAGGCATTAAAAGTTCGCTTTGGACAGGATGCAGCTCTTTCAATACCAGTGGGACACTAGACACTGCAAAATCAAGAGAGAGCAAGAGCGCAAACTACCATGTGTAGGATTAATTGCGCTAGGGAGGTTTGCGGTCTCTGTGTGATTGTGTTTTTGTAATACCCTATTATAAACTGACCCACAAGAGAAGATATCCAAATCTATTTATTAACCTCTTGGCGCCGGTGCCTCCTGGCTCTTTAAGAGTTTCAGAAGCTGGGAGGTGGGGTTGGGTTTTAGGGTCATGTGACCGCCGTGATTCGCCATCACGGCGGTCACATGATCGGAAAAGGTCCTGATCAAAAGGAGAGATCGGGACCTTTCCGGGAGTCACGAACATATGTGCTGATTGCGCACAGGGTGCGCGCTCTCAGCACATATGTATTTTCTAATTGTACGCAAATATGCAGCTGCTCAGCGTCAAGGCCCAGATGCCGAGAGGCCGCATATTTGCGTGCGATCGGCGTCAAGGGATTAAGTATTACTATTATTAAACCCTCAGCATTTTAGCTGAACACATACAAGCACAATAAAATAAACATATCTAAGTAAACTATTTGTTACAATTCTTGCTGGAGCAATTGCATTTTGCAGCATTTAATGCTACTGGTGCCTGCTTTTTCAGTGCTGCTTCCCTGATCTTCACAGGAAAGAGTGGACAGTGCAGTCTCCAACCATTCTGTTAACTTGGAGAAGTGAGGGAGGAGTAGGGTAGTACCTTGCCACCCTAGGCTACAGGACTGTGTGTTGATGCACACAGTGTAGGGAGACACAGCTCTAGTCCTTGCATGCAAAGTACTCCATAGTATGCTGCAAGAGATAGGAGCTACCCTGAAGCAGGAAATCTGGGGCAGCAGCTATGGCACCAGCTTAACCTGGAACATGGGCACAGATTAAAAGATAAAGAAGATGCATAATCAGTAAGTGGCTAAATCATCTGCTGAAAATGCTTAAAAAATGGGAGTTTAGTATTACTTTAGAAATCCTGTCTAACTTTCTCCGTCTACTGCATGTAATGTCAGGGAATCATGTTTACCATGATTAATCCTGTCTGTACTGTGCTGGCAGATCTCATTATCAGTTTTAGCCCTGGTTCACACTGATGCTGTACAGAATTTACAGCATTCAGAATAAACATATATCAGTAAACTATTTGTTAAAATTCATGTGAACCGCTGCGGGTGTGTATGTTAAGTTAACAACACCCCGAAAGCGGTCCACAAAACGCGGTGCGATGTGCAGAATTGGATCGCATAGATGTGAATACCCATGCAATCTGATTCTAGTGCAAACCAAAAAGAAGGGTCCTGCATCTTTTTGCTGCGGGTGCGGTGCGATTAGAGCCATACATAGTGTACGGCTCCAATCGCACCACACACAAATTGCATGTGATTGCAATGCGGTTCCCGTGCGAATCACATGCGATGTACCACACCGCATATATGTGAACCCAGGCTTAAACTAGATTTTGAAATTTAGACATATCTCTGTTCCTATTCCTGTCCCTGATCTTCACTATTGCCATGTTTGCAAAACAATAAATAGAGTCCGATGCATAAATCTTCTCCAAAGAAACAACTAGGAAGGTAAGAAATATTTTTTAAATATTTTAGGTATGCTGTGGGAATGAAAACAAATAACCAACATATAGTTCTCAAATTTGACTGTAAAAGTGACACTCATATGAAGCTGTATGAGTTTGATGCCCTTAAATTGCAGGAGATTTTGAAAGCTTTCAGTGGACCCCTGTTTATCTAGTGTGTTGTATGGAGGTTGCTGCAAGTGAATTTTTATCACATCCTATCACTAGGAACTAACTTCATTTTGGGTTTGTAAAGTAAGTGAGTATACCAAAATCCAGTTGCTAATGAGTACTGAAATTTGCATTTTAGCATTGCTTTCTGCACTGTTTTACTCTGGTCCACTGCAGTTTACTGGTTGTTTCCTGCACTGTGGTTTTCCTTCCAACAGATGGGATTGACACTTCTTGGGCATGCTCTAGGGTAGAAAACAACACCATGGACGCAAACCTTTTGTAGCAAGTTGTCATACTAGAAGGTACTTTGCAAAATTAGAAGTTTGCTGCAATTTGATAGATTTATGCATTTGTATACGGTCAGGTGATGCCACAGCCCCTTAAAGAATTGGAGATTATATTTTAGAACTAGGTTGGATTTTATTTCACATTATCAGCTGCTGCTTCACAAAATACAATATGCACTGGACTGGTAATAGCCAGTTCATTGATTATTTGTAATAATGTAACAGTTAATTTGCTGTACTCTGTATTTCATTATGAACACAGCAGAAATGACAATCTCTGTATTGTGAAATAAGAAACTGCAGAGCTGAGATTGACTAGTCATATTCATTCTTTCTCCTAAGAAGTGACTTAATAAAGTGTGGGTGGATTGATTGGAATTACATATCTGACAGGCTTGAAGATTTACCTCTGTCTCTTCAACTACATAATCCTTACAGCATCTATCTTTACACTGGCCTACCTTGCTGGTACTGATAATCACCATAGAAGAAAGAGCTGTTTCAGGTGTATCATGCAATAATCTTTGTGTATAAAGTATGAAAAATCCTATTGGCAAACCACAGTAGACTGATGTTCCTAGTGTTTAAGCGGGTAGAAGGTATTTGTCTAATATTCTACTGAAGTGCCAGGTCATCTCCGTTTACCAATGCTTTATTGACACTCTGCCCTACTGATTATTGTTATCTTTCAGTATTGAAAACCTTGAGATCTGAAGTCACAGCGTTAATATAATAAAGAAAAAATGTTATATTAAACTTCACTATTAATAGAAAATGTTTAATAGTGGTATTTTCTTATATAAAACACCATAGATGTCCCAACAAAAATCAAAACATAGAGGCAAGATCAACAATAATATGTAACTTCCAATACACTTGCTGTGAATTGACAAACCCACAAGGGTTTTTGATATTAAGTCCACACATAGAAAGAATATACCATATATCGGCAAACTGAAGCACCTTTGAGTATTGATTGTGAGCACTTGAAATGCATTCCGAATTCTCCACCTTACAGGTGATAACAGAGAGATTACCAGATATGCATGAAATACTGAAATGGAATTCCAGGCTAGAACTAAACTTAAACTGTCTCCCACCCCCTTCTAACAACTGTGCCAGGGGCCTCCAAACGTTATAAACAAAGGGCCGGTTTACTGTCCCATCATTAGTATCAACGGGAGGAATAGTGCCCCATCGTTCGTATCAATGAAAGGAATAGTGCCCCATCGTTGGTATCAATGAAAGGAATAGTGCCCCATCGTTGGTATCAATGAAAGGAATAGTGCCCCATCATTGGTATCAATGGGGGAATAGTGCCCCATCACTGGTTTCAGTAGGAGGAATAGTGCCCCATCATTAGTGTCAATGGGAGGAATTGTGCTCCATTGTTAGTATCGATGAAAGGAATAGTGCCCCATCACTGGTTTCAATAGGAGGAATAGTGCCCCTTCACTGGTTTCAATAGGAGGAATAGTGCCCCATCATTGGTGTCAATGGGAGGAATCGTGCCCCATCATTGGTGTCAATGGGAGGAATCATGCCCCATTATTGTTAATAGGATGAATAGTGCCCCATTTTCGATGTCAGTGGGAGAAAATATGCCACAGTGTTGCTTGCAGTGGGAGGAATAATGCCTCGAGGGCCGGATAAAAGGAAGCAAAGGGCTGCAGTTTGAGACCACTGACCTATACTAACTAATAGCAAAAAAAACTCCTCCACTGTAACCTTCTTACCTATACTAACTATCCTGTAGAAGGATATGCATTTACTTAACCTATTCTCAGGACAATTTGGTCTGGTCATGTGATTGGCTCCCAGCGGCGGCTTCAGGCGAGAGAAGGGACAGCCGACAACAGATACCCCATATTAAGCCTATGGGTGACATCCCTGCCCAGGCATTCCAGCAAATGTTGGTGGTCTCTCTCCTCTCCTGAAGCCAGCCACTGGGGAGATCACATGACTGGACTGCAGCACCCTGAGAATTGGTAAGTATGAGCATTTTCCTTCTACAGGGTAGTTCATATAGGTGTAAGAAGAGGGTGGGAGCAGGTTTAAGCTTAGTTCTAGCATAGAATTCCACATTAAATTTGTGTATTAGCTGGATAGAAGCCATATTGGGAAATGACAGACGGGCAGGAGCACTCTTGTTCTGGGAGGACATCATATAATGTCCTCGCACTCTAGCCATGCATGCGTGCCCCCCAGAGGCATGCAGTGCAGCGATCAGTGGATCGCTGTGTCCATCGGACACGACGGATCACCAAATGCTGTAAAGAGCCGATGATGTAGGTTCTTTACCATGTGATAAGCCGTGTACAATCACAGGTGATCACATGTAAACAGGAAAAGGCGGTGATCAGCAGTCCTCTTCTCACGCTGACAGCGTGTGAGTAGAGGAGAGCTGATAAGCAGCAATCCTCAGAGTAATCATCTACACTGATAATTTGGGCACTGATGCCTCTCAGTGTCCATCAGTGCTGCCTGTCAATCCCCATCAGTGCGACTTATCAGTGCCTTCTCATCCATGCCGTCTATTAGTACCCATCAGTGCCACCTATCAGTTCTTATTAGTGCCCATCAGTGTTGCCTATTAGTGCCCATCATTCCTGCCTGTCAGTGCCCAATGTCAGTGCCCATCAGTGATGCCTATCAGTGCCACCTATTAGTGCCCATCAGTACTGCCTATCAGCGCACATCAGTGAAGGAGAAAAATAACTTATTTACAAAATTTTATAACAGAAACTAAGAACTTGTTCTTTCAAAATGTTTGGTCTTTCGTTTGTTTAGCAAAAAATTAAAAACCCAGTGGTAATTAAATGCCACCAAAAAAAAGCTTTATATGTCTCCAAAAATGATAAAAACTTCATATGGGTACAGTGTTGCATGACTGAGCAATAGTCATTCAAAGTGCGACGGCTGGGCAGGAAGGGGGTGAAAGTGCCCGGTAGGCAAATGGTTAAACATACTTTGTAGCATTTTTAATGTATGGTGCAAACTGTAAGTTGCATAAAAATGAATAAAAACAAATAAATCAAATCCTATAAACTTCTTATATATAGAACTCTACTTATTTGACTTTAAAGTATAAGTTTACCTTTGTGAAAAAAAAATAATAAATGCACATGTTTTTGCAGGGGAAAAAAATGTGCATTTATTCTTTTTTCACTGGAGTCTGCAGAGCATTGCACCCACAATTAGTGGATCACTGGTGCAATGTAGGGCTTCTGCATATACTGCCTAGAGCTTGCAGTTCATTGATGCTACAAGTATGGGTGTACCATGTAACATGTTCCTAAATATGAACTTTATCCTATCATTTTACATTTCATGTAGAGCTAAATCCAACATGCTGTCTTCTTTTATTGAACATAGACAAAAAGGAAACTAGACTTGTAAAGATTTTTTAATATAAGTACCATCATATTTTCCTCCAAATCTTGGCTATGATGCTTTTAATGAGATTCAGTTTTTGGACTGATGGATTAGCAGGATTTAGAACCAGTAATTTTGCAATAGAAAATCCCCTAGCACACAGGTCTATTAGTAACCAGAAGCAATGTCACAGTAGAAAGCTCTCAGCTCTACACTATTTCAGAGCATGAAACGGTGTGAGAAAAGAAGCATTTTTCAGAATCTGTAAAATTTGTTTGCCTCCGAGAAACTGTGAAGTGTCATTAGACCTTTGGTCAGAGTTGACGCTTTTCTTCTTGAGGCGTGTTGTGAAATGATTCAGGGGAATAAAATGTTTCAAGCAGCACCCCGTTTCAGCCTATTTAGAACTGTTTTCATCATACATGCTTACACTGGAAGACCAAAATTCTTTATTTCATTATTAGGTTCCATGCCCAATAGCGTTTTTTTTTTTGTTTTTTTAGCTCAAAAAACGCTGGTAATAGCATTTTTAGTAGCGTTTGGGAGCAATAGCAATTTATTAGCTTTTTTACAGTACATGTAAAGAAAAAAAAAGCTAGAAAAAAGCTGTTAGGGGCATTTTAGTAGTGTTTAGGAGCCTTTAGCATTTTTTTTCTGCTGGAAAAACGCTTCAAATACTCTACAAAAACAATTTTCTCTCTGCTCCTAGATGCTGAAACTCAAAAAAAAGCAAATAACTTAAAGCACAGATGTCAAACACAAGGTCTGTGGGCCAAATCCGTCCCTCCAGGCCATTTCATGTGGCCCTTGCACCTCTCCTGTAGGTACCCCCTTGTCTCGCAACAAAGGAGAATAGAACTCCTCTGCCAAATCCCGCACCACCAAATCCTGCATCACCAAACCTGCAGCTCTAGCACCCTCTCATCTCTGCCTCCCCTGGTCTCAGCATTCAGCAGACTCTGGTAACTGAGTACACTCCTCCTCTGGTCCTCCTCCAGACCCTGCACTTTCTGATTTCCAGCTCTGCCCCCAAAGGAGATGCACAGTGATGTTAGGGAGGGTGTAGTATTCTTGACATCTGATATAATGGGGGGGTGGGGTGCTCTGGATAACTAGTCTTACAGATATAACTGGCCGTTTGAGAGAAAACCATGATGCCGATGCGGCCCACTATGAAATGGAGTTTGACACCCCTGGCCTAAAGTAATGTGCACGGACACATAGGATAACACTATTTAGCTTCTAGGAGCAGAAAAAAAAATGCTAATAATAGCTTATAGGAGTTTGAAAAACCGCTAGTGTGCATGGAGCCTTAATACTTACAAGCTGGTGGAAATGGCAGCAAAACTGTATACTTTACAAATAGAATACATTTGGATTCATTAGAGCTACTTTAACCGCTTGCCTGCTGCCATATAGTGGAAATACTTCTACGGGGCGGCAGGGCTGTGCAAAATCGTGTGTGTGTGTGTGTATATATATATATGTATATGTATATGTGATTTGAATTTCTGGGTGGGGAGCGCACATGCGCCGCCCTTCCCGCACCACCACTGGCGGCTAGGGATGTCAATCACCAGGTCCCGGCCGGAGATTCCCTTCCGGCACCCAGTTGGGAAAAGCTGACAGGGGAGAGACCTGAGTGTAAACACAGGTCTCTCTCCTGCCAGCTAGGAAATGCTGCTTTGTATTTCTCTGCACAGCATGTCTCCCTAGGAAAAGACACACAGCACACAGTTAACCCTTTGATCACCCCAGATGTTAACCCTTTCCTGGCCAGTGTCATTAGTACAGTGTCAGTGCTTTTTATTAGCACTGATCACTGTATTAGTGTCACTGGGGATGTCCGTGGCAGTTCCCACCCAGTGTCAGAATGCCCGCAGCAGTTCCGCTGTAAGTCGCTGATCGCCTCCATTACTAATGTAAAAAAAAAAAAAATTCCAGTATATATACACCACCATTTGTAGATACTATAAAGGTTCATGTACACAGGGCTTTTGGAAAACTCTTCTGAACAATGGAAACTGACTGCTGGAAAACGTTGGTTAAAATAGTCTGTTTATCCACATTTGCATACCGTGTTTATGTGCATTTATGAGCGATTGCATTTAGAAGTGTTTTTTTACGATAACCTCAGGAAACCTTCCAAAACAGTAAAAAATTAACTATTTCAGACATTTTGAGAGAAATAGAGAGAGCAGAAGCAGAGAGAGCAGTATGTGTTGAGATGACCTGTCTTTTCTGGTTGTATTTACTATGGATCCCATCATGAGCATATTACAGCGTTTTCTACCATTTGTTCCTTCACGCAACACCTGGAACTGACTGCGTTGGTGTACCCTGTCAATTTGAATACATGGAAAACACTTTGCATGCATTTCTGATGATGAAAAAAGGCTCTGGACAGCATCTGGATATGGAACAGTTAAAAAAAAAAAAAAAACGCTTATAAATGCAGTTAGCCGCATTTACACGCGTTTGGCATTTGAAACACTGATAAAAATCTACTCCTGAACACAAATTTGGTGCGTTCAAAAAAAAAACGACTGTAAACTCAACTGCCTGTAAACGACATAGTGTACATGGACACATAGGAAAACATTAGGGAGAGTTCAGAGGCTGCTGAAAAAAAAAACGCAGAAAAGCTCCTGAACGTGAGTTTATCAGCTGCAGTGTACACGAACCCTAACTTTCACGTAAACCAATTAATTTACACGTATTGGGATTTTTTTTTAGCAAAGACGTGTAGCAGAATACATTTTGGCCTAAATGTATGAAGAAATTTGATTTTTTTAATTTTTTTTACTGGATATAGTTTATAGCAAAAAGTCAAAAATATTTTTTTTCCAGAATTGTCGATCTTTTGTTGTTTATAGCGCAAAAAATTAAAACCGCAGAGGTGATCAAATACTACAGAAAGAAAGCTCTATTTGTAGAGAAAAAAATACATAAATCTAATTTATGTACAGCATTGTATGACAGTACAATTGCCAGTTAAAGTAACGCAGCGCCATATTGCAAAAAATGGCCTGGTCAAGAAGGGGAGGTAAATCCTCTGGAGGGCAAGTGGTTAATCTGTCACATATTGATTAATTATTAATAAAGTGAATGTTCTTGCATTTACCATTCTTAAGCTATCCATAAACCTGAGACAGAACTTGCCAACTTTGTGGTCAAACTTTTTTTCATATGAAAGGTCGCATAACATACAGTACCACTTCCTTTGTTGACAGCATTGCACATTTACGTATGGTGTATGCAATGATTGTAGATAATATTGAAAAAAAAGTACATAAACTGCCCAAGTCTATCCCATACAGTTAAACTACTGTTTGAAGGGAAAGTATAGTATTTTTGCCTCCATTGAATTAGGCCAAATGCACAATGGACATTTTGCAAAATCGCCTAGAAGCCTTTCCTCCTGGCAGAAGAAAAAAAAAATGCTTGACGCTTGTAAAAGTGTGCAACACCTTTAGGTGCTTTACAGGTGTCAAATGCTTGGGAGTTAATTCATTTCATTGGCCAGAATGACAATTTATTCTGGCCTTTTGAAATTAAAGCTTAAGCGCTAAACAAGCATAGCATTAACAAACGTTTACAATAAACAAGCAGTCTTTTTGTTAACTCTTCTGCTTCTGGATGCACTGGCAGTGGGTTTTTGTCTGCCTCTAAAAGCCCCTGGCACTAAACGCTGCTAAAAGCCTAGTTGGGTATGGATACATAGGTTAACATGCAGGGGAGTTTATAGGCAGGAAAAAGAAATGCCTGACGCCCCTGGATACAACTGCAAAAATGTCCAGTGTGCATGAGGCCTTTATGGCAGGGCTTTTTTTCAGTGGGAATGCGGAGGAAGGCAATTCCGACACCTCCAGCACTGAATGTGTGTAAAAGTAAACGGTACTGGGGTGTGCTGGAAGATCTTTTGATGCTGGCTGCAGGGGATATATTGTCAATTCAAAAAATCTATTTTTGCATGGCAGTCTATTGTTGCTGGGAGAGGTCTTTTAGTGCTGATGGGGGATCTGTTGTTGCTGGGGAGTCACTTGTTGCTGGAGGAGATCTACTCTTGGGAGGGTGGGGGGTGTCTATTAGTGCTGGCTCCTGAAGAATCTATTGACGCTGGCTGCTGGGAAATCTGTTGTTGCTGCTGGGGGTCTATTGTTGCTGGGGTGGGAGGCTATTGCTGCTGGCTGTAGGGGATCTGTTTTATTGCTTTCTTGTTATTATTAACAAATTCCATACAAATTACTTAGCAGCACAAAATGATACTTGGCTCTGTATTCTCTATAAGAAGCGGTACTGGAAGGTGGGTAGGGGGTGGAACCAAAGGACTGTGCTCAGAGGTGGGTGGCGGAGAGAAGAAATCACTCAGAAGGGGGGAGTTCCTGAACCTATTCTCTGAGAAAAAGAAACCCGCCTTATGGTGAATATTTCATATTGTATATGAATATTTCATATTTATAACCAATTGGTGGGTATAAATAAAATGATCACTGTAAGCACAGGACTAAATCGTGTAATAGCCAGTGAATAGACCTGACTAGCAGAATATCATATCACATCCACAGTGGAATGAATGAATGTCCCTCTCATGCTAGAAGAAATGTCACCATCTTTATTTTCAGTGTGCAGGAGTACTCAAGCACAGAGCTAGTGCTGGGCTTTCGTAACAAAAATCCAAAGATAGTATTATAGTGTATTCAGCAGTACAATTATGCATGCAAGGAAAGCCAACATCGAAAGTCTGTAGGCACCTGAATATCTTCTTCCAAAATCTGGACGAGTATTGAAAGTGAATCTATAATCTTCATCACATTATCCAAAAAAAATCCCATATATTGCCAGGCCTACAGAAAGGGATAAGACAAGTGCCACGTTTTATAAACCTAAAGGTAAAATTATTTCAAGGTATATTTGTTCTGCTGCAGTATTCCCATATCAGTTGCCATAGATATTGATTCACGGCACTAACTGCGGTAATCATTAGGGGGTTAATGTTTACACCTAGAGTCCTACATGATTAAACTATTACGCCATTCCAAGTGAATCACTTCAGGCTTACAGTCAGGGTGATTGATGGCTTAATTGCATTTCATGTACTGCCAGTATATTTTGTTAAAACACTCCTCCTGCTTTGTTCACAGTGGTAAGTGTTCACTTTAACAGATCAACTATCTACAGTTGTGACCAAAATTATTCAACCCCCAATGCTGTAAAGGGGTTTAGGGACTATAGTGTACATTTGGAATTGTATTCAGAATCAAATCCTACAAGGACGTTGTAACTACCCAAATGCAACTAAAATGACATCAATTGTTTATGTAATACAGTAGTAAATGGTTCTTATGTGGTTTCTTCATTGCCACAATTATTCAACCCCTTAAAGACTACCACTCTGAAGAACAGAGGTTCATACAGGTGCTTTCCATCAGGTATTGAAAACACCTGTGGATGTCACCGAGCAGCAATCAAGCATAATAAGCACCAATTAGGCAGCTTTAAAATGACTGTGATACTCAGCTCCTTCTAGACATTTACTGGTGTGGTTACAAACATGGTGAAGGCAAGAGAATGGTCCAGGAAGACAAGAGAAGAGGTGATTTCTCTTCACAGGAAGGGCAATGGCTATAAGAAGATTGCAAAGATGTTAAACATACCAAGAGACACCTTAGGAAGCATCATTCGCAAATTCAAGGCAAAGGGCACTGTTGAAACGCTACCTGGTCGTGGCAGAAAGAAGATGCTGACTTCGACTGCTGTGCGCTACCTGAAGCGTAGAGTGGAGAGAAGTCCCCGTGTGACTGCTGAGGAACTGAGAAAAGATTTGTCAGATGTGGGTACAGAAGTTTCAGCCCAGACAATAAGACGCACACTGCGTAATGAAGGCCTCCGTGCCAGAACTCCCAGGCGTACCCCCTTGCTGTCTCCAAAGAATAAGAAGAGTCGACTGCAGTATGCCAAAAGCCATGTGGACAAACCACAAAAGTTGTGGGATAGTGTTCTGTGGACTGATGAAACAAAATTAGAACTGTTTGGGCCCATGGATCAACGCTATGTTTGGAGGAGGAAGAACAAGGCCTATGATGAAAAGAACACCTTGCCTACTGTGAAGCATGGTGGAGGGTCAATCATGCTTTGGGGCTGTTTTGCTTCTGCAGGTACAGGGAAGCTTCAGCGTGTGCAAGGTACCATGAATTCTCTTCAGTACCAGGAGATATTGGATGGAAACGTGATGCAGTCCGTCACACACCTGAGGCTTGGGAGACGTTGGACCTTTCAACAGGACAATGATCCCAAGCATACCTCCAAGTCCACTAGAGCATGGTTGCAGAGGAAAGGCTGGAACATTTTGGAGTGGCCATCGCAGTCACCAGACTTAAATCCGATTGAGAACCTCTGGTGGGACTTAAAGAAAGCAGTTGCAGTGCGCAAGCCTAAGAATGTGACTGAACTGGAGGCCTTTGCCCATGAAGAATGGGCGAAGATACCCGTAGATCGCTGCAAGACACTTGTGTCAAGCTATGCTTCACGTTTAAAAGCTGTTATAACTGTAAAAGGATGCTGTACTAAGTACTAAGATTGAATGTCACTTGGGGGTTGAATAAAACTGATAATGCTGTGAGCACAGAAAAGACATTTGTGGTTATTTCATTATAACTGTTATGTTATATTTGTCTGACCTACAAGTGCCTCTTTAATGTAAATGTAAGCAAGATGACTGAATGATCAAAAGCAATGTCAAACTGGCCAAAACACTCAATTTCAGTGGGGGTTGAATAATTTTGGTCACAACTGTAAGTGCATGAATGCACAAGTGATAAGATGCACAAGTGCTATTACTGCAAATAGTTTTTACATATTATAAATCATTTTTACAATACAATCCTAATCACAATGCGTAAATGCAGCATGGATTTCATTGTATCTCTAAAAAACAATGTAAATCAAAAGTGCAGCACTAGAAGAAAACACATTATGAATACAAATCATTAAGTGAACAGTTCATATGGTGACTTAAGTGACTTCAGGTGCTTTCATATAACTGTATCCTCCTGGTGGTAAGGTGCTGTGAGATAAAGTGCGGAAAGAATGCACACTCACCAGAACGCACAATTTAATGAGCGTTTATATATTTCTCCTGATGTCATCTGCCGGTCTGGGTGGTGTCTGGAATCCTGTATATTCCCTTCAATGGTCCTGGATGCTATTAATAGGACATCAGGGTGGTCCAGAGTTCCCCTCAGGTGATAGCCTAGGGACTGCTCTATAGAGGTTGTAAAGGCTCCCTCTCCAGTGGTCAAGTGGATGGCTGGGCTTCCAGTAAGAGTTGCCTCATAATTATCATAGACTTCTTTAAGGATTCCTTTTCAGCTGCATGGAAGATGTCTTCATTGTCCTCTAGGGGAGATGGTTGGGCCACAATAAAATGGGATATCTGGTCATTTAAGGTGTGCAGGGATTTCACAGCTCCTTGCTTCAGTGCTTTTCCTGATTCCTTTCACATGTGTGGTTTGTCTGTGGTCACCTATTTTTTTTTCATTGTATGTTTTAGGTTTTTGTTCACAAATATTAATATTCTGTGTTATTAGAAAAACACACCTGAAGATCAGTACTGCCATAGTCATTGAAATAATCTTTCTGAATGGTACCGGTATGTAAAATACATATGTAATGACTCTGGGAAAGAAAAGTAACAGTGAAGCTGGAAAACCGGGAATTCAAAGTGTTAGTGTTAAAACTGATACTTGACAGTGCTTCTCACCTCTTATGATCAGGGCCAGTACTAGACTATTTTGCACCCTAGGCAAGACCAGCTACCTGCACCCCCCCCCCCCCCCAAAAAAGGCTACAAAACACAACCTGTGTAGAGAAGCATTTTCACCTTCTTGCCAACATTAGCCCTGTGTGGAAACTGGGGAGCAGGGAGGAAGGGACGTTGCGCGCAGCACGGCTTGCACAGCACCTCATTGGCTGAATGAGGAGCAGTGACTGGACGCGGTATGTGGGGTCTATAAAGAGCAGTGACTGGATGCGGTATGTGGGATTTATAAGAAGTCTTCACTAGGGGGGGATGTATGTGGGGTCTATGAGGCGCAGTGACTGGGGGGTGGTATGTAGGGTCTATGAGGAGCGGTGTCTGGAGCATATGTGTGGTCTATGAGGAGCAGTGACTGGGGGCAGTATCTGGGGTCTATGAGGAGCAGTGACTGGGGGCAGTATCTGGGGTCTATGAGGAGCAGTGACTGGGGGCAGTATGTGGGGTCTATGAGGAGCGGTGTCTGGGAGCAGTATGTGGGGTTTATGAGGAGTGGTGTCTGGGAGCAGTACGTGGGTTCTATGAGGAGTGGTGACTGGGGGCGGTATGTAGGGTCAATGAGGAGCGGTGACTGGGGGCAATATGTGGGGTCTATGAGGAGCGGTGACTGGGGGGTATAAGAAGGGTGGTATATGAGTTATATAAGGAGCAGTGTCCAGGTGGTATGTGGAGGGTATGAGGTGTCCGGGTGGTATGTGGAGGGTATGAGGTGTCCGAGCGGTATGTGGGGGGTATGAGCAAATTATGACTGGGTGAGCACCTCTCTGATGACGCAAAGAGGGGAGTGCAGGAAGCTTCCAGCAGGGTGTTGGACGGAGCAGGTCTATGTTAATGAGGAGTGATGGGAGCGGCTCAGAGTGAGTTTGCGGGGGTGTTGCAGTCATTTTGGAGTCTGTGAGTAAAGCTGCGGGTGGCGGAGGACCGTTCTGTGTAGCCAGGATGCAGCCTCCTAGCCCATGGTGAGGGTACTGTTATGGAGGGGAAATGTGGGCTCTGTGCTGGTGGCTGAGTGTGCCGGGGTTCCTGCCGGTCAGGGGTGTTGGTCCTGGTGGGACAGTAAAAGTGTACAGAGGAGTGGACATACGGCTGGAGGGATCCTCCTCTGATGAGTGGGAATGTGGAGCGGACAGAGTGGTAAGCTCTGTCCACAGAGCAGGACTGCCTGTGAATGGCAATCAGGGGATCCAGTGTTCATCCAGCTCCGGTCCAGGAGAGTCAGTGTGGATGATGATGGGGAGAACAGTCTGCTGCTTCAAGTACCGGAGGAAGAGCCTCGCCTGGCCAGCTGAGCCCGCTGCATCAGCCTGGATATCCCATTGTAACTTCTGTGCTGGGCCAGTGATGAGGAAAATGGATCTCCCCGGAGCCTTGTGGTGTGGGTAAGGATGAAGCAGAGTGAGGAGGGGCCACCGCCAAACTGTTCCCACAAAGTTGGGAGCAATAAATTGTCCAAAATCTCTTGGTAGGCTGACGCCTTAAGAGTTCCCTTCACTGGCACTAAGGGGCCAAACCTAACCCCTGAAAATCAACCCCACACCATAATCCCCCCTTCACCAAACTCTACACTTGGCAAAATGCATTCAGGCAAGTACCATTCTCCTGGCAACCACCAAACCCAGATACTCCCATCGGATTGCCAGACAGAGGAGTGTGATTCGTCATTCCAGAGAACATGTCTACACTGCTCCAAGAGTTCAGTGATGGCGTACTTTACACCACAGCATCTGACGCTTTACATTGCACTTGGTGATGTAAGGCTTGGATGCAGCTGCTCGGCCATGGAAACCCATTCCATGAAGCTCTCTATGCACTGTTGTGCTAATCTGAAGGCGACACAAAGTTTGGGGGTCTCTAGCTATTGACTCCACAGACAGTTGGCGACTTTTGCGCACTGTGCGCTTTAGCATTCGCTGACCACACTCTGTCATTTTATGTGGCCTACCACATCATGGCTGTGTTGCTGTTGTTCCCACTTGCTTCCACTTTGTTATAACACCACTAACCGTTGATCGTGGAATATTTAGTAGCAAGGAAATTTAATGGATTAACTTATTGCGCAGGTGGCAACCTATCACGGTATCACGCTTGAATTCACTGAGCTCCTGAGAGCGACCCATTCTTTCACGAATGTTTGTAGAAGACATCTGCATGCCTAGGTGCTTGATGTTATACACTTGTGGCCATGGAGGTGATTGGAACACTTGAATGCAATGATTTGGACGGGTGTCCCTATACTTTTGCCAATAAAGTGTATATGTATTGCTGGTGGGAACTGGTTAATGCATTTCCTGTATTAAGCTAGAAAATGTCACTGTATTTGTATCACTTACCTGAACCTGATCTCAATCTAGTGCTGTGCCCGTTTGCAGCAGCTTTTTCCTCTCTTACTGCTTGCAGAGGCAGCAATAGGAGCCATGGCTCCTGCTGAAATCCTGTGAGCAGAGAGCAGGTGGTGGGGCTGAGCCAAGCTGTGTGCTTTTCACACAGCCTGGCTCGGAGCAAGCCTGCAGGTGCACCCCCATAGAAAGTGACTTCCTATGGTTGCATACGAGAAGAGGAGAAACCCTGATCACCGGCACGGGACCCGAGTAGAGGTGGTTCGGGGCAGAGTAGGTAAGTATAATGTCAGATTAAAATTTATAGGCTTGCATTATCTCATACCTGTACACATAGATATCCTTGCCTAGTCCTTTTTTCTAATGACAACATCAAAATCTTTTATAGCATATTTATATTCAATCACAATTTGGGGAAGATGTTTTTTTTCTTTGATAATTTCCATGGATAAGAGCAAACTATATTTTTCTATCTGTTTCTTTGTGTATTTGAACAGAAAAAAAATCCAGCTCTGATTCCTGTCATATGAGGACAGGGAATGAGGCCACAACAGTTCTGCATGGGTTGCACTTATAATTTGAGGCTTAAAAAGTGATGTGTACAGTTTAGCTTCACAATTCCTGGCAGTGTGTCAAGCAATCAGTTTTGTTTTTCCTCAGTCATTACTGTAGAACTGCTGGCAAGTTTTCCATTTTGACAAATGGGATCCTTCTAAAGATAATTTCAGCTAATTATTATGTATGTACATCATTCTGATGGAGCGTTCTATTTCACCCATACTGCATTTTATGATCTAATATTATCATTGTGCAATCATGGCTTTGACATTGGGTGTGTGACAGATGTTTTACAATAATGGATTTCATCAAAAAAGCAGAATACAGATATGCAAAGAGAAAATGTAGACTCGCTGTTTATTTTTATAAGCAGACTATGGGAAAATTGCATTCATTGCTATACTGATTTTCTTTTTCGCTCATTAAGGGACACAGGATTCAGTATTTCTGAGAAAACTGGGTTATACTGCTACCTGCAGAAGGGATTAGACACTGGCACACAAAAGCTGTTGGCCAGCCAACCCCTCCCACCTCCATCATACGTCAGGTTTTTCCAATATCCTAGGAGAATGGCTCTCTTTTTTTTGTCTATTGTGAAAAGTTTTGCCATTTTCTCTGTATTGTGGATTATTTTAATTCACTCAAGACTTCATCAAAAAACTGCTGAGCTGGGATTATCCAGCTATCCATATTAGCGTATACTTGGCAAATACTTAGCCATACCTGGAACCTACTAGACCAAACCACTGACCTTTTAGGTTCTTGTCTCTGCTTTTGGCACTTTCCAGACCTGAGTGTACTCTGTTAGCTAGCTGTAGAGTGTTTTCTATTTACTGCAATTGTTGGGTGTCATCATCATCATCATCCCCTTTTCCACCACTAGTCCTAGAATGGCCTGCAGTGTCCCTTCTCAGAGACCTGACACCAACAACCAGGATTGTTGCCACTTGCATGCGGTTAATAAAATCCTCAGTGGTTTCCCTAGCTCAGTCATATGTGACCCCTCCTCTGCCTTATCCAGAAAGGAGTTCTCATCAACCATGCTTGAAATTATATGCCAAATTGGGGTGGAAGCCAAACTGTAGGGGGTTGAGAAGGTTGTTATCAGTGAGGTAACATCCAATATGGTTGTGGACAAGGAATTCAAGAAGCATGGAGGCAAAAGGGGCATAGAGATAGGTCTTAAGTTGTTCAAATAGGTGCAGTCCATTGAGGGCCTTTTAGGTAAGGGGGTAACCAGTCCATGTTTGAGAGGGAAGAAAAAGGTGTCATTGAGAGGGAGAGATTGAAGATGTGGATTAGAAAGTATAAGAGCGGGAAGGGGGTAATTGTGAGGGAACAGGGTCTGGAGGACAGGTGGTGAGGTGGCCTCAGAAAAGAGTTTGGCAACTTCCTTTGTGGTAACTGGGTCAAAGGAGGAAAGTATTGTGTGGTGTTGGACTTGGTATGTTGGTTGGAGAAGAAAGCAGGACACTGGAGATTTCACCACAAATTGTATTGATCTTGTTTTTGAAACAATTGGAAATCTCCTAGGAAGTAAGTTATTGGGTGGGAGGGTGAAATAGGGAATTAGGGTAGAAAATAGTTGACGAGGACTGGATGAGAGAGTTTTTTTTTTCCCTCAAATTTAAGTTTCTTAATACAAAGCAGCAACCATGACAGATAACATAAATGTTTCCAGTTATAAAGGCTAGAGTGCAACATCAGGATATATAAGGTAAAAGACAAAATAGAACATCCACATTATGGCAAACAGGGCCAATATACCAATCCTGAGAGCAAATCTTTAAAGAAAAAACACAATAGGCACTGATATCACCAAAAAGATATACAGTCAGGTCCATAAATATTGGGACATCGACACAATTCTAACATTTTTGGCTCTATACACCACCACAATTAATTTGAAATGAAACAAACAAGATGTGCTTTAACTGCAGACTGTCAGCTTTAATTTGAGGGTATTTACATCCAAATCAGGTGAACGGTGTAGGAATTACAACAGTTTGCATATGTGCCTCCCACTTGTTAAGGGACCAAAAGGAATGGGACAGAATAATAATCATAAATCAAACTTTCACTTTTTAATACTTGGTTGCAAATCCTTTGCAGTCAATTACAGCCTGAAGTGTGGACCGCATAGACATCACCATATTTATGGACCTGACTGTATGTCCCGAGCCATCTGGACCCTGTATCTGCGTAACATGAAACTGTTTCGAAATGATGGTACTGCCAGACAAGAGGGTTTTTGATGGTGTAGTAGTTTTGTTTAGCAGGGTGGAAACAGGAGTTGTATTTGAGAGAGGCAGATTTGTAGAGGGTAAAGTCTCACAAGGATTTAGTGTTACACCACACTCACTCAAGAGCACAAATGTGTCTCTTGAGACTTCTGGTGTCATCTGTTTTTCAGAGTTGTAGCAGGCGAGGCCATGTTATGCATGTAGAGAGAAGGGGAAGAGATTTAGTTGTAGACAGAAGTGGCCAGGTCTGGGCAGGATAGGGGTGTGACTTTGTCATAAAGGCAGTCAGTAGCAGTGTGAAGGAGAGGAGAGTTAAGGTGGCAAATGTTTCTATGGGTAGCTGTTTGCTGGTTGAAGGCATAGGATGTTGGAGACATGAGAGTGTGAAACGGATAAGGTTGTGATCCTAGAGAAGAAAAGGGGTGTTAGAGAGGTGGCAGGGTGTGCAGAGGATGGAAAATACAAGGTCGAGGATGTTGCCATTGCAGTGGGTGGCAGTTTGTGCCCATTTCATTTGGTTAAAAGGAGGTTTGGTTGAGTGGCTGAGGTGTTATTGTTGACTGGATTGTTAGTCACCGAGGATGATGATGGGTACTTCAGAAGAGAGAAAGTAGGGTAGCCATACAGACAAGTCATCAAGAAAGCGTGATACTGGTCCAGGGAGCTGATAGATGACTGCAATCCTCTGACAAACTGAAAATATTTTTACTGGACATGTTTAATAGCAAAAGGTAAAAAAATATTGTTTTTTTTCTCAAAATTGTCGGCCTTTTTTTTTATTTTTTTTTGTATAGTGCAAAAAATAAAAACTGCACAGGCGATCAAATACCACCAAAAAAAAGCTCTATTCATGGAGAAAAAAAAGGACACAAATTTCATTTGAGTGCAGCATTGCATGACTGTGCAATTGTCAAAGTAACGCAGCGCCTTAACGCAAAAAATGGCCTGGTCAGGAAGGGGGGGTATATCCTCTGGAGGGAAAGGGGTGAAAGTTAAGGTTCCACCTTTTCCTGTGAAAGCATACACTACTGGACCTGTGAATGCTTCTTTAAACATTTAGGCTTGAGGCAAATGTTTCTCATATTTGCAAGGCTGCCACCTGGTCTTTTGTCCACATGTTCTCTAAGTTTTACCAATTGGACATTCAGGACTCATCTGATGCCAGCTTCAAATGTAAGGTCCTTCAGGCAGCTCTTGAGCTGCTGGCTGCTCCCAGTTTCTCTGATTTGTTATGTGGGCCTGTCAGTGTTTTGTTACTGTTGCCCATCACACATTTGAACTGCTATTGGACAAGGCTATTATTCTTGCAAGCGTAATTATCGAATTCTGTTGTCACATTTCCACTGAAAGATCTAATAAACATATTGGAAAGGAACTGCTATTGGACATTTTAATTGTCTCAGAATTACTGAATCCAATTTCCCCTCATGAACAAGAAGGAAAACAGGATTTTTATTTGACATAAAATCTGTTTCTTGTGGTTAAGAGGGCTCCAACCCATCTGTGTTTGTGATCTACTCCTAGTACTGTTTTTATGGAAAACTGATGCATGAGGAAACGGGAGGGGTTATACCTGGCTAGCTTTTTTTTTTGCCAGTGTCCAGTTAGTCCTGAAGTTGGCAAATATAACCCGCTTGTTTTAGCATTACCAAATCATGTGAACTCCAAGAAAGAGATTTTGTGGTACAAAGTACATATATCTTGTTTAATATTATACTGATGAGTATGATTTTGCACTTCTCCTGTATGTTTTGGAGTTTGAAGAACATATTTCCAGTATGTTCCAAATGAGTTTCTGACTTTTCATTTACTATAATAATTTAAAATTCTAGATTAAAAATTGTAATAGTAACTTATGGACAGAGGTCCTGACATTGTAGCTACGGTATATTCTAATTTGAATCAATGCACCTTTTTTACTGCGTAGGCACAGTGTATCATTACTTCTAGCAGGCCAGCCTCGGTCCTTCTTTTTCAGTGTGTTGATCTATGTTACTTCAGTATTGGCTAAAGACAATATGATATATGTTTGCATTTTCCTTTGCATACAGCAGCACAAAACTCTTTTTTTTATTTCTGCATGTTCAGAAACAGTTTTGGACATTGATGACCGACATTCTCCAGCAATTCTGGAACTGTAAAAATTTATCCTGCTTGCTTTATCAATAAAACTGTTGTGGAATTTAGAACCACTGTCTTGCAATCACACAGAATTTAAAGGCATATTTCACCTTTACTAAAATACTTCTTATGCAGATAAGGGGTTTCTGTAGGTAAAAACAAGTTGAATATTGCCCTTGCTATAGGTGTAGGCTATTTACATTCATCATGAAGCCTGACTGGATAACTCCCAGGACATTGCTAAGTGAGGCCCAGTTGTTACTGTTCACCTTCACCATCACAGGAGTGGGCTCTTTCTCTGATTCAACCCCCCTTACATGCGCTTTCTCTCCCCTGATGTAGTAGTTCTGAGCTAAGTATTTAATAGCCCACTCTTTTGATGGTGAACGTGAACAGCAACAACTTGGCTTCTTTTAGCAATGTCCTGGGAGTTTTACAGGCAGGCTTCATGAGGTATGTAAATGACCTACACCTATAGCAAGAGCATTATTCAGCTTTAGTCAGTGCTGCACAGTTTACTTTTATCTATAGACACCCCTCATCTGCATAGCCATTTTTTTTACTAGTATATTTCTTAACAGTCAAGACGTGGGTCATTGGCATGCCTTAGGAATGACAAAGATAATGGATGTGGAGCAAATTATATATCTTTTTTTATAAAATATACAGTAGTGTAGATTTACTGAAACTCAGAATCTAGTGCAGCTGTGCATGGTAGCCAAGCGGCTTCTAACTCCAGCTTGTTCAATTAAGGTTTGGCAATAAAACCTGGAAGCGGATAGGTTTCCCTGTAGACAAAAAATAGCCCAGTCAAATTAGTGGGACTTTAAATATACTTCTGGTGACAACAATATAAAATAAAAATCAACATATATAGAAAAATAAAAAGGATGATTGTTATCAATGGAATGCAACTGCTGGCCCGTGGGAGAAAACCCAGGGAATTCAGCAACACAAAAAGGAGGGAGGACGCAGAGGATATTACTGGTGTAATGACCCCCCCCCCCATATTGAAATAACTTCTATAAGGCCTAATAATATATGCTTGTGATATAGAGACTATATTACCAGCCACACATAGCATGGGAGCTTATGAACTATATGACTCAAATTGGGAGGTGTATTTAAATGCATATTTGATAGTGGACTCTGCATAAATAAATGTAAATATATATATCAGTGTCTATGCTGACCAGTTGTCATTAGAGGAACATAAGTATCTCCAATGTATAGGGAATAGAAAAGACACTGCTCACCTTATGGGAGCCTTTGAGGTAGAATGAGTTCATCAGCAGTATTGAAAAAGTAAAAGCAGGTATGTACTACCTGTCCAACCTGCAAAACAGCCATAAGTTGCCACTTATTCATCCACATGAGCATGGGGTGCATACCATGCTACCATAGTCCCAGTAGGAGAGTTTCACCAACCTTGTCCACATAGTGCCTATCAAGTGAGTGCCTAGATATCCTAGGGTGACTCCAAAGGGCCGCCACTCACATTACAAGCAGGCATAATTAAGGACACCAGTGTGCCCACAGATTGTTAGCGGACTTCTCCTCTCCCTCCCACATGGACGCCAGAAGTACAAAAATGGTGTTAAAAATGGATCAAGTCCAGATGTGGAAAGACTCAGATCGGTGAACTGAAAGCTAAAGCAAAGTGACCAAACCACACACAGTGGCCAAAGTTTCCGACATAACAAAGACAAATGAGCACCAAATGGCAGGTCCAAAAACTCCACTATTTAACACATGCAGTACCTATAGCGGGGGTCCCAAACAATAAAACCCCAATGAGTCACCTAATTCTGGAGGGGAAAAGGATATATGCCGGCAGTGCGAACCCAGCCAACAGTCATCCAGAAAAGGATATCCAAAAAGCAAACACAAATATAATAATGTTAATTGATGAAACAAAAAAGAAAAAACACAAATGTAATAAAATTAAATTATGAAACTAAATGAATTAATGCATCTATCACTGGTGCATATAGAATTACATATATGTATATGGAATGTACAATATACAAAACAAAGGAAACCCAATACCATGTCCAATAAACCACCAAACTATCATACTATATCAATCCTAGATCCTGTCAGGCAAAGGATTGTACTGTTATGGATACACTCGAGCACCATAAATTATATGATGTTATAATTCCTATTTGTCAAGGGTCCTGAATTAATCAGGGGTCAGAAAAGAAACAAAATTTAATGAGTCATTTAAGCCCGGTGATCTAGTGGCTTGGAGAGTGTATATCCATCTTGTCTCCATTTGTAGGATCTTATGATCAAAATTCCCCCCTCTTGGAAGGGGGTGTACATGTTCGAATGCTATGAATCTCAGGTTGATACTGATGTTTCATGGCAAAATGTCTGGCAATGGGTTTTTTGACAATGGCACAGCTAATGTCCATGAATCACTAATTCCTGTCAAGAAGTTGAATATATCATCAATATAGCTGTACCATAATGTAATATGGTGCAGATATCCAGAAAAATCATTGTGAGAAAAAATGTAACGTTCCCCCCCCAGGTACAAGCTGGCATAAGATGCGGCACACATGCTCTCCATCACATCTCCCTGTGACACAGAAATGTATTAAGGAACCACTATGGAGGCCAATAATCTCTGGAATCAACTCCATCACACATAAAGCCAGCAGAATAGTAGATGACTATTTACGCCCAAATGTAGCATCTCTACCGTCCTATTTGAAAGATATGATTAATTTGTTGATTATTTTAGATAATCTACATGTTACAGAACACACAATTTTGGTATAGATAGATGTAGAGGCCCTTTAGTGTAGCATTCTGCATATTAATGTGGTTACCCTTTTTTCTTAGAGACAGAAGTACAACGTGAGCAACAGTAGAACGTTGTTCTTGAATTGTTTAAATGTTTGACCCAAAATACTTTACTGTTTAACAGTTCCCACTACTTCCAGGTACAGGGTGTTGTGATGGGGGCCACGTGTGCCCCATCGTTCGCCAATCTGTACCTGTGGGGGGAACGTTACATTTTTTTCTCACAATGAGTTCCCTGGATATTTATTTATTTATTTCAGGTACTTATATAGCGCTGTCAATTTACGCAGCATTTTACATATATATTGTGCATTCACATCAGTCCCTAACCCTCAAGGAGCGTACAATCTAAAGTTCCTAACTCACATTCATACATACACATACTAGGGACAAGTTAGACAGGAGCCAATTAACCTACCAGTATGTCTTTGGAGTGTGGGAAGAAACCAGAGTACCCGGAGGAAACCCACGCAGTCACAGGGAGAACATGCAAACTCCAGGCAGGTGGTGCCATGGTTGGGATTTGAACCAACAACCCTAGTACTGCCAGGCAGAAGTGCTAACCATTTAGCCACTGTGCTGCCCATATCTTTACAATATTACATTGTGGTGCAGATATATTCATCTTCTGGACAGGAATAACTTTGGTTGAGTTTGTTAAGGCATTGAACTCTTAACGACTTCAGTCTGACATTTACTCTGTGTTGGCAACAAAATACATTATCATTTTTGGATCTGATTATTATGGAATATACTACTAATTACATCCAGACTGATCTATTCAAAAAATCTGCAGTCAATATTTGCAAATTTGCAGAAACTGCACAGATGAAACTGATTTTGAAAGACTAGATCTTCAAAAATGCTTCCTACAACGGCGTTATAGTAGAAAACACCTTAAGAAGACATACCAATGTGCCAAAAGTTGTCCTAGAAAACTACTACTGTTTCAGGGAATGGTGAACACTTCCTTGAAAATTTGCCCTATCATTAAATGTAATTTTTAGACTGATAAGATTAGGAAAATTTTGGATAGATATTGGCATATTTTGACTGAAAATTCCGTGATTACAAAATTTATAGATAAGAAACATTACTTTTCGACGTATCAAATCCCTACGTGACATACTGGTGTCCAATACTTTTTCCCATCTCGTTTATAGAGATCAATGTAAATCTCTCCCCAAAGGTACCTTTAAATGTGGCCATTGGGACTACTGTCGATATATAAATGATAACAGAGTAGTGTGTCTCCCTAATTCACAAATACTAAAATTGAAACCCTTCAATTGTAATACTGTGGGAATTACCTATCTTATGACTTGAAGATGTGGTTCTTTTTATGTTGGAAAGACTAAAGGATGGCAACAGGTTAAAGCTGTGGCCTTGCTGAAAAACCCATTGCCAGACATTTTGCCATAAAACATTAGTATCAGCCTGATACTCTGAGATCCATAGCATTGATCGTAAGAACCTACAAATCTAGACAGAATAGATATACACTCTTCACCGGGCTTAAATGACTCTACATTTTGTTCCTTCTCTGACCCCTGATTAATTCAGGACTCCCAACAAATAGGATTTATGATATCATATAATTTATGGTGCTCGAGTGTATCCATAACAGTACAATCCTGTGCCTGACATGATATAGGATTGATATATTGTGATAATTTAGTGGTTTATTGGACATGGTATTGGGTTTCCTTCGTTTTGTACTCATATTTTGTATATAGTATCCTCTGTGCCCTCCTTCTTTTTTCAGACAATTCTGTGCTAGGTTCCCAGGGTGTTTCTTCCGTGGGCCGGCAGGTGCATTCCATTGATGAGTTATCCTTATTATTTTGTTTCTTGTCCCAGAGACATCGGAGTGTAAGATTTAATATATGGTGCATATGGGATACATATTTGGGATAAATATAAAATCTTTTACATTGTAAGCTCTAGCGAGCAAGGCCCTCTGATTCCTCCTGCATTAAATTGTATTGTAACTGTACTGTTTGCCCTCACTTTGTAAATCACTGTGCAAACTGTTGGCGCAATATAAATCTTGTATAATATGTATTTTGAGGATTGGATGTTTATATAATGAATTATTATTTTTCTTTATTTGTAGGAGCTTTTATTATCACTTATGTATGTGTTTTTTTATAAAAAAAATCCTTGTTGGCCCTGAGGAAGTGGTGAATCCATGAAACGCATAGACCTTTTTCCAAGGATATACATCAAGATTGTGATTAATCTTTATGTAACAGTATATGGTCTATTGTGCTACACTATGGTTTTTAATGCATTTTTTAATGTATTTTTATATATATATGTTGATTTTTATTTTATATTGTGGTCATCAGGAGTATATTTAAAGTCCCACTAATTTTACTGGGTTATTTTGTTTGTGTGTGTGTATACATACACACAGTATATATGGATGATACCCTGTTGGACCACATTGATACTATGATGTACCACACTCCACCCCCCAACAGTCTATACTGGTTACTTTGTAAAGTTGCACCAGATTTTGCACTCTCGACTTTTAGTAAATTACCCCCCAATGTTTTTGAGTACTCCTATCTGAGCAGACAAATTACACACAACCTTTGTTACACAAGGGAAGATGTAGGGTCATCACATTCACACTTACTACAAACACATTCTTGCCTAAGACAGTTAGCTGTTATTTTCTGTAGGCAAAACATTTTCCAGAACGAATCAAAGCATATTAAAACATTACTTATCAAGCCATACACTAAAATAAAACTGACAAAAATGTTGATATCCCATAACATTTAAATAAATTACATTATGGCCAGACAAAGGGCTTCTCTCTACATTTGCACTGTCACCATTTGTGTCTAACCTGTGGAGCATGGAGGGCTATAGGCACCTCCAGACTTGTCAGAAGGTAAACAGCATGGATCAGATATGGTTTTTTAATATGTCAGTTTGCATCTACCTGCTGACAAACCTTGGCTGGTGGTATCTGCAAATGCATTATAGACGTTAACTCATCAGTTCCGGTTCAATATGAGATTGAAGAATTGTTTATGGGCACCTTTACACCATTGAATAGTATCACCCTTCTCTGATGTGTTTTTTCAACTACTAGTCTTCTGAAACTGTTGCAGTGATTCACATAATTCATGATAAGCTGTCATGTCCATCTTTAGCATTGGTTTAACCATGGCTGCTCTCAAGGTTTTTGTGATTCATTTCTTTATACGGCCTGTTCAGGGATTCCACTATACTGTTTTCTAATGATTTGTTGAGTTGACTCACACTAAACTGACTTTGTATTGCTTAAATGCACTGCTCCCCAACCCTTGATAGTATCTTTTTTATATTGTCAGATTTTTAATATGTCCAAAAGAAAAAAGTACAGAGAGTTACCATGACAAAAGTGCCATGTATTGCTTTATAGGACAGTGAAAAGTGACAACACACTGATAAGGAGAATATAAAGGCAGAGATTATATCATATCTATAGCTTTTAGAGTATATTTCACTGAGAATCCTTAGTGATTTACTGCTGGCTTGTATGGGGGTTTATACATTATTTTTTTTTTTAGATTGCTTTGACTTCTCAGGGGCAAGAGATCACAGTTATACTGTCTAAACATATGTAGTGATAACCTCACCTGGTGGTAGTATTTGCAGAGATTTATATCTTTATTTCGGTGCTTGATAGACACTACTATGTCTTAAGCATTGTATTTTTTTTTTGTTTCTGTTTTTTTTTTTGCAGAGGTGACATTATATTTCTATTATTGAGTATGCAGCATTATATTGTTTTTTTTTCATTGTATTTTTAGTGCATTACCAGAAGATTATCCACAGAGACATCAAACCATCCAATTTACTTCTTGGGGATGATGGTCACATTAAAATAGCTGATTTTGGGGTGAGCAATCAGTTTGAAGGCAATGATGCACTTCTGTCAAGCACAGCGGGGACTCCGGCTTTCATGGCACCTGAGACTCTGGCAGACACTGGTCAGGGGTTCAGTGGAAAGGTACAGTCTGTTTCTAGCTTACAAAAAGTGGCGATAGAAAAGTTTGAAAACACAAATTATTGTATTGAATGCAAATGTAAATATCACAATTCCCAGCTAGTTTAGCAATCTATTGTATTTTTGAGGTTTGATGTATACTTGTGACTCAAATGCTAGGCTGCTCTTATCATTTTCTGCACAATCTTATATATTTGTAACAGTTTGTATAAGTAGGCTATATTTTGAAGAACTTGCATAGTGCCTGCAAAGATCTGAAGGAGCTCCTCTCTCCTACACACAGCGTAGGCAGATCGCTATTTCATGGATGACTCAGTATTGATATGAATATAGTTTGACAGTTCATTTGGCATCAGTATTACCTGTATTATTTTGAGACTTAAACTCTTTACTAAAAGTTTTCAAAAATAATTGAAATAACAAGATATGCAAATAAAATAGGAGAGGAACCTAAAGAACCTAGTAAAATGAGTTTTATTTTTGTACTTCACCGATAACTGCTAGATTATGTATACATGGATCTTTTCCTCTGTGGAACAGCGGTTGGGAGCTCCAGATATTATTTAAGTAACGAAACTCAGCAAGCAGGAGCCACATTATTGAATACACTCAGCAGCACCAAATGATAGAAATGGAGGCTACAATCTATTTTGCTTCCTACAGCATTTATCAGGCATTCCCTGACTCTTCACAAAGGTCTTTCTGTAGAAAAATCTTTGGGACTCTTAAGGAGGCCATGGACACCTGAGAGTTATTATAATTGCAAGCAGGATCAAACAGTGTGACAGTGTCTTTTGAGACAGTTTAAAGTGGTTGTAAACCTCTGAAACATAAGAAAAGTGAACAAAGTATATCCATATATAGTATGTACTAGCCATTATCCAAAGAATCTAGTGTGGTTTCTATCTGCTGTCTCTTTCCTCTTGCTCTCTGCATAAGTCACTTGTGACAGGTTAAGCCAACATCACAGAATCATGGGAGGCATTCCTGCTCCCCCTCCCGCCCACAGCTGTGCATGTTATCCTATGAGACTGTGTAGACAGAGGTGTGTCCATTCCTTCCACTCAGGTCTCAGTTTACACTCAGCAGCCTGCTCTATGCTGTGCAGTGTGTGAGATCAGATCCCCACCCCCATCCTTCTGAAGCTGAGAAAACAACTTTGATCTGTATATTTTAGAATGCTGTAGAAGAGAGGGCTTCTGATAAACAGGTACAGCCTAACATCTCTGTGTATCACCTGAGACTACTCACTTCAGTGGGTTTATGTAAAGGTGGTACAACCTTTGTACACCTTTGTCTCTTCTTGCTAATCAAGGATATATCATGATACACACCTCCATGGAAAATCGAACAATCGTTTTGTCTGATTTTCTTATAGTGTGTACCCCAGTTTACTGTTGCTCAGTCATTCTGAAATTAAACCTGTATTTCTAACACAGTCTTCCCAAGGCTGTTTAAAATCCCTAAGTGTCTCCTCAGGGGTGGAAGAGTTTAAAATTAAATTCCAGCTTTACCTTCAGTCTTGCTCAGTTGTACAGGCTCCTCTCCTGTACTGAAATTGCTTACTCTGGCTTCACTGCACACTGTGAGCATCTTACAGCATGCAATAGAAGCTGCAGCAAGTCAAATATAGCCTGCCTCGTTTATTGGCTGGAGGATGTCCAGCATCACCCTTTGCTCCCCAACCTTACTGTCCCTGACCTGTCCATTCATTCTTAGAATTATTTCAGTTATTTTAATGATAGAGGCTCAGCATCCCATGTGTGCATTTACTAGGGTGATCTGCATGAATATGCAGCTGTCCTAAGAACGCCCACTTCTAAGAATGCCCACCAGACTGACATCCACCCATCAAAGCATATCTTCTCCCAACAGCTGGCCAGGCTGCTTGCATCAGAGCAGAAGGCATTTGAGAGGATTATTGAGACAGGGTGCTGCAGGGTTATGATCTGCGTGCACTGCATACAGAGGCACAGAGACCCTGTAATGATGTCATTGGGTATCAAATTTGGTATGTAATCAAAATGGAAAGTTTTATTTATTTTTATTTTTTTTTATTATTTTAGCTTGCTGTTGAGGGGGGAAAGAATGTATTAAGGAACACCACATATACGCAGACTGGACATCAACTTTAAAGAAGTTTGTAAGAGGGTTATAATGTAACTGTGTGCAGGAACATGTTATGTAATTATATAAAATATCCTTAGGGTTGTACTTGCTACTTTTTTTTTACTGCCTAACAGACCATTTCTTCAGATAGCTTTATGGTGTTGTATTAACACGCGGCAAGACACATTACATGTGGTATTGTCATTGTGATGTGATGGCATTCATTGGAAAGGCACCCCATTGCACTTTGCTAATGAACATGTGCTGCAGCACAGCACAATGGATGTTAGAAAGCTATGTAGAATGAATGTAGTTGCATTGCACCGACACATTATTTATTTCAGGTACTAATATAGCGCCATCAATTTACGCAGCGCTTTACATATATATTGTACATTCACATCGGTCCCTAACTCTCAAGGGGTGTACAATCTAAGGTTTAACATGTTACCACAAAATGGTCCATGGCTGCTGGTGGGAAAAAAACTAAGTTGCTCATCTCTTGTCTGATATGCTGTAAAAGTCTAGGGAGCCACTAAGGACACAGCAGTTTGCTGACAAATTAGGGGTAAAAGTTAATTCCTTTCACTGCTGCTCTTTCCTGACAATCTGTTAAGGTTAGTGACAGTAATGTCACAGTGGACACTATCGGGCACAATACATGCTGTCTATAGTTCCATTCTTCTTAAGCATTGATTGTGACTTTCAACAAACATTCTGTGTTGGAGAATCACCTGCAGAGAGTATTTGCTGAATGTCATATAGAGTATAAGGTATACATATTTTAGGTTTGTGTGCGCCTACTCACAGTTGAGGTTGCATGACTGTAAACAATTAGAGCCAATGCCCTTGTTATATTGGCATGCACCAGCAATGCCCTCAGGAAAAAATGTACTCCGAGAAGCAGTGTACTCAACTGACTGGCATTGTCAAATGTGGCATTCACCGTTTAGGCTGGTGCAATGCAAATCTACATCCTGCAAATGTACACATCTGCACTGAGCCTAATCAATCTTTCCAACCTGGCTGACTTAGGAACCACGTAATCACGTCATGAATGACATAAGAATCAAGCTCCAAGTATTCTATTCAAGAACCCATATAAAAACAGTATTAACAGGAACAGTATGAAACATTTATTACCCATAGACTAGACAAAACATGAGACTATTCTACTTTTATAAACTTAAAAAATGCAATTTAATTTGTCTTCATTATGTTTTGCCAGGCACTTGATGTGTGGGCCATGGGAGTCACTCTCTACTGTTTTGTATTTGGAAAGGTAGGTAACTGTATTTCCAAAGACTATAGAAAAGTGGCTTATGGGAGTGTTTGATGCTCACACAGTAAAAAACAAAGTGGTGATTTGTTTGGACCTAGGAATTGACCCTTATGCCACCAATGATGTGTACCACACATCATGCCAATGACTGTGTTAACAAGAAAAAAAAAAAAGCTGCAGTAATTGGGCAGGGAAATATAAAATCCAACAATATTTTGAACTGAACATTTTTAGCATGAGCACATACTGGTAGTGCAAAGCATCATGAACCCACCACATCACCACTATACCGTGCATTCAAAATGTTGTTTTACCAGAGATAAATAATTTAAAATACTACGATTCTCATGCAGTTAATCATCTCTTACGCTTATTAAAATACCTCAACTGCTACATTCAATTAAAAAAAAGAACTTTATTTCCCAATAAATAAACACTATGCAGTGACAAAAAATTCCTTGATCAAAACCTTCCTACATGTGAAGGAATATACACATATTGTACCCCTATAATTATGAAATGGTAAAATCCAAAATGAACAACAATAAAAAAAAATCAAAGTGAACAACAAAATAAATTCAATAATTTCCCTATAACCAAATCCACAGGAAACTAGTCCATGTTATTTTTCAAGCAGTAATTTTCAGGTATCTTCTCAACCTCTCCAACTCAAATGGAAACACGCCCACTCTTTTATTTTACCTTCTTTTAATGGAAAGGTAAAAAGGTTCCATGGCAGCTTCCTCTGGTTCCATGCATCCCTTTGGAATATCTTATTAATCTCTTATCAATATACATTGTTCAGTTTGAAATATGTCATACTGATAGTGCAAAACCACTTATTTGTTAAAAGCGTAAAATATACGCATATTCACTCAGTCCTAGTGGATATCAGCACTATACATAACAGCAAAATATTCCAAACATATCATGATGGTTCACCCACTTCACATGTAGCAGGATTTTGATGAAAGCATTTTTTAATCATTTAGAAGGATTGGGAGAACTACATAGTGGCTACATATTTATATAAAAAGATCAATATAAAATCGTAAAGTAAAAAATAGTTATGGTTTTTTTTTGGAGTGGGAGAGGGGTTCTCAAGGAGAGAACCTGAAGTCCAGACTTTGGCTTTAGAAAAAAATCCTAAATGGTACAATAATTAAATAATTTGACTTCTTGCCAACCGTGTAATAATATGCAGCAGGAAAAGTGGACTTTAAAGTCCACCCACCCAATATTTGTGTTCATGATGTCCTGAGCTTGTATGCTGAGAGCGCACTCACTGCGGAACAGGCTCCCAGTCACGTGACCACCTTGAGAGCCAAACACAGTGGTTACATGATAAAGAAGCCAGACTGCCTCTCAGCATTAATGTCCACTTAAAGACCTTTAGCTAACTTTATAGCAAGCCCTTACCTTTTTCCATTTTAAGATAATAACATAAGTAAAGAGAATGCACTTGATTTTATGATCATTCATAGTTTTTGTAAAAGGAAATAGTTTCTTTATAGCATAAGTTCTAGTTTAATGTCATTCACTGGAGATTAAACTCAGTGCTGTAAATCGGAGGCTATGTTTGGGGGTACCAATGTATTGACCTCGAGCTCTGTATTAGAAAAGCTATGAGCTAGACACAAGAGCAGAAGACGAGAATTCTTGGAAGTATTCCTGCTCTGGGGAGTTATGGTTTTATTTAGTTATTTCAGGTACTTATATAGTGCTGTCAATTTATGCTACGCTTTACATATATATTGTACATTCACATCAGTCCCTAACCCTGAAGGGGTGTACAATCTAAGGTCCCTAACTTACATTCATACATACAAATACTAGGGCCAATTTAGACAGGAACCAATTAACCTACCAGCATGTCTTTGGCGTGTGGGAAGAAACTGGAGTACTGAGAGGAAACCCAGGCAGGAACAGGGAAAGCATGCAAACTGCAGGCAGGTAGTACTGTGATTGGCATTCGAACCAATGACACTAGTGCAGCGAGGCAGAAGTGCTAACCACTTATCCGCTGTGCTGCCTAAATTATAGTTGGTTTGGATTAAACCCCCAATACACACATTGCATCTAATCACCAGATTTAAAAATATACAGTTTATATTGTACATTGAACTGTAATATTTTATGACCAAATTATAATTTGCATGAACGCTATAAACTCATAGATTTTCTCCAGCTTGCCTGTAAAACCCATGGACACATTCATCTGAATAAAAACTTCTAAACTAGCACAAAGCCTGCTTTGGTGCCGTGGATGTCTACTGTGCTACACAATTCAGCTTCTGATTTCCCTTTATTATACACAAAAACACAAAGAAGAGTGATTTATTCAAATATGTCAAATAACTGGGCTTTGTAACAAATATTTCTGCCCCTGTAGTGCATGTTGTGTTGAAAATACTAAACTTCACAACATGGTTGCGATTTGTGCAGTGCACAGTATGAAAGAAGTGAAACAAATCAGTTTATAAATAGACTAACACTGCTAAATGGAGATTACCATTACTAGATTTAGATCTAATGCAAAAAATGTCAATGCCTTTGTGTGTTTGTTTAAATTTCATTTACTAGTCTTCCTGTACTGGTTGTTCACTGTTTTTTTTATAAAGGTTAGTGGAAAGGTGGGCACTTATTGAAACTTATTGGGGACCAGTCGGTTATGTTCCTGTAGATTTGCACTATTTTATGCAGTAAATTGGATTTAACTAAAATATTAGATTTTTTTTATGCTTTCAGGACAAGAATGCTACAAATTATCAGTTGAAATATATTAATTTCACTTCAATACGTTTTTATTAACTTAATTGCGCTAAATCCATATAGTTCACTAAATGCATATTGCCAGCTTAGGATCAACATATCTTTTCTGAACTTCATACGTCACCAATAACTGTGTTTGTTGTTTATTTCAGTGTCCTTTTATGGATGAATACATCTTAGTTCTTCATAACATAATTAAACATAAGCCAGTGGAGTATCCCGAGCAGTACGTAAGCTATGCATTTTCTGTGTATTTATAAAGCTTTTTTACATTTTAGTTACAGAAAAATATTTGACATCTTTTCTGATGTTCAAACCAATATATTTAGCTTAGTAAGTTTTAACATGCATAAAATAAATATAAAATTCATAAAACAGTGCTTGAGCAGTCACATAGTTTAGATTTGTGCATATATTTATATATGGTTGACTCTGAATTAAAATTCAACTTCACACAGATGTCTGAAAGCCCTTGGTAATGCAGTCATATAAATGTAAATTGAAATAAATACCTACATTTCTCTTGATATATGCCTCCTGTAATTTTCTGCACCGCTCTGTTAGACAGTTGGCCAATGCTACATGCACAAGGGCTGACAGGGAGCAACAGCTCAGTTGGAGAGGGCAGAGTGATACCTCATCAATGTGTTTCTTTTTCATGTTTGTCTACTTAGCAGGACCTGCAGTAGAGCTGGAGAACCTGGCACTGTTCTTTGGAAGGGGTGTCTGATTGTACAGTATTGCAATATGTATTTTGACTGTGTATTTAGCTGCTTGCTTGAGTTAAGCTTTTATTGATCAGCTACAGTGGGACACTTTGTAGACCTAAAAACTGATCAGCCATAGTCAGGTGCTAATTAGGTTTTCTAATCTCTTCAGGATTATATAAACTCATCAGCGTTTGCTTTAATTGGCACTTTAACCACCTCCCAACCGGCCACTCTATATAAACGGCCAGACGGTGGCACTGCAGGTGCGGGTGGCCGGTTAAAAACGGCCTCCCCGCACCCTGCTTGTGCGTGCTTTCCGGGAGCGCGCTGCGCCGCGATCCGGTGCCCGCTTAGTCCACCGATCATCGGACAGCAACTCTGTACGAGGTCCCGATCATGTGATCACTGATTGGCCAATCAGTGATCACAGTGACATCATTGCTTACTACGTGTGAAATATGTGAATGATCACAGAGGTCACATGGTACAAGGCTATTCACAACAGCCTTGTACCATGTGACAAGCTGTGACCAATCACACCTCACTCAGTAGTTCTCAATGGCTGCAAGAATGCAGACAGAGAGAAAGAGAAATGATTGCTTTTACATCCTATATGGGTGTAAAGCAATCAGTGTAAAAAAAAAAAAAAAAAGAATTCTTCATCACCCCCCAAAAGTAGTACAGTGTCACCATGGTGACACTGTATTGCTACGGTGACAGTATGTAAAAAAAATAAAATAAATAATATAAAAAAAATTAAAATGTTTAAAAATGATAATTTTTGGTTATAAACTAATTTGGCTTATTTTTTTATTAAAAAGTTAACGGAATACATTTTGGCCAAAATTTATGATGAAATATTATTTATTTGCAAAATTTTATAAGAAAAACACTTTTTTTCAAAATTTTTGGACTTTTCATTTACATAGCAAAAAAAATAAAAATCCCAGCGGTGAATAAATACCACCAAAATAAATTTTTATCTGTCTCAAAAAACTGGTAAAAAATTCATATGGGTACAGTGTTGCATGACCGGGCAATTGTCATTCAAAGTGTGATAGCACTGAAAGCTGAAAATTGCCCTGGTCAGGAAGGCGGTAAAAGTGTCCGGACTGGAAGTGGTTAATGAAAATGATTTCTATATATTATGTATGTATTATATTTATCTGTAGATGTGTTGCTCCATCGTTGCTCAATACGGCAAATCAGGTTATATCCTTGTTGCCTCAGGTAACTAGTTATATTTATTTTACTATTTATTCAGGTTCATAAAGGTTAGATTCCTAACCATTTTTCCTTCGATTTTCTGCCCTGCTACCATGGAATTTCTTCTCTGATAGCAGATAGCTTTCTGATGACTGTATTTAGATTCTTTGAGAAGTTGTGGCTTAGAAATGTATAATATACAAATCGGTTGCAATCTCTCCCTCATCATGGCTGTCCCTCCTTACCTGCAAAAAGATGACCTAAAATGTCTGTTTTTCAATTAAAGGCCAGTCGTAAGCGATGAACTGAAAGACTTGATTGTGCTAATGTTGACTAAGAAGCCAGAAGATCGGATAAGTGTTCCGGAAATAAAGGTATGCATTATGTACTGTATTTCATATGGTATACCAAAGAATCCATTTCTGGATGTCACATACAGCCATTTTTAAAAATATTTGTTCGATGTTCTTTGTCATTGTTAATCCTTCTGGCCGTGCATGTTTTGTTGTACTTTTCTGGGACTATTTTACTGTACATGAACACCCACAGCATAATAGTGGCATTTTTTGTCTATTAGTAAAACACAAAACAGATGTATGTATTCTAGCAGAAATGATAAATCTGTCATCAAGTATTTTTACATGCACATCCATAATTATTATGGATACAATTTTCACATTCTGTTGACCCAATAGGTGCCAGTGATTTGGAGAGATTGCACTTGTAATTATTTTGCAGTGGATAATTTTTTCACTGTGTTTGCAAAGTCCATTTTAGAGCCATTGTGCATGATGTATCAAAAAAACATTGTTTACACTGAATTAATATAAAACACTATGTAGGCCACCTAAATCTCTAAGCCCTGTTCACAAAATAAGTAATTGTGTTCCAGGATTATTTATTAAACATAGTCCCTGGAAATGTATTTGCTATAATATACTTTTCAGAAGCAACAATAGGGTCATTATTGAAAACTCCAAATGAAACGAAGTTGCAGCCAATATTAAATACTAGGAGAAATAAAATACAATTTAGTTAGGTTGTTTGCCTGGTTCTGAAAAGACATGGTGAGTGCACCAAGTTCCTTTGTTTATGTCTACTGTGAGCAGTGAATATTAACAGTTGAGTGGGTCTCATCACCCTAAACACATTCTCAGTATACTGTACAGGTATGCCTCATCTTCCATAGTTTGCTAGGGAGGGCACAGAAGCTCCACACAGATATGCTGTACCTACTCACATGGTTCAGGCTTCAGGAGAATGATTTCTAAATTCACTGTCCTTTTCTGCAGTATACAGTACCTCAATGTGAGAGGTCCTTGGGATAGATGTTGCTAGTGTTACATTTCATCCAGCATCTCAGTGCCCAAACTGCCCCTTCACTGATGTTTACATTGGTTGCCTTTAGACAAATACCCCGCCTCTCACCAGTGGCTCAAATACTTAATTTAAAAAAATGGGACTGGTAACTTAGAAACCCAAGAAGAGGAAGAAATATCATACCATCTAAGATCTTATTAAAAAAGCACTGCATCTTTTGCTCATTATTGAGCTCCGATAGGATATCATGGGAAATATCCAAGGTGTGTTCTTCTAGGGGAAGATCCTTCCATAGTCCCCAAGAATGTGGAAGGTCTAATACCCATTAGTTGATCCCTGAGTGGAACTGTTATAATATCCGGATCCTTCTGTGCCAAATCATACCATTAGGATGGTTCACACCCAACTGATATTGTTTAAAGAATGCAGCTTTATTGAAGAGTGTGGCACACAAACAATAAAAAAAGCAACAAATTACAACACTGTCAACTGTGCACGAGATTACAATAGTTATTATCTGCAAAAAATGGCTAACCACACCAAAAAAACGCATGGACCACAACTGACTGCAGGCTCAAGCCTCTACTTGGTTGGCTGCACTAGCGTGAGCTAACATGAGAAAGGGAAAGAAGTTGGGCCCAAATCCAAGGCAAAGCCAGCGAGCATTGTAGGGAGCACAGTGTGCCTCATAAAATGAGTACCAGTGGGGATCAAAATGATGCAATAGGTGCCACTTTTGTAAAATAAGGTGGGGATAAGAGAAAGGCAGAGAGGAAAAGAAAAAGGGGAGGAGAGGACAACAGAAAGAGAAGAGGGGTGTCCAATGGGAGGGAGAGTTGTCAGTCTAGCGCAGACCCAAAAGGCTATAATAATTATTTAGTTACATAGGAAAGGCAGAAATTTAGGAGAATTAGAAAACTCAATCCAAGGAAACCACAGGTCCATGAACTTAGTAATGTTTTTCATTGGTTGTGGCCAACAGATCCTCCTTTTGCATTAGGTAATTTAGTTCAGTGACCCATTCCCAGAGACATGAAATTGTAGGGGGCTTCCAATGTCTAGAAATAAGAGCACAACCCGCCATGAGTAAGAATCTGAGCAGATACTTTTTAATGTGTTTGGAGGAGCCAGGAATCAGAGAGAGCATTACTACTTCCGATGTTGCCAGCCACATCATTCCCATAATCAGTAATCAAAAGATAGTTATCCAAAATGGTTAAATTTTAGGGTGTGTCCACCACACATGGAGATGTGTACCACCTGACTCGCCACATCTGGTATAGACGGTGTAATCTTGTGTGACGAGGCCAGACAACAATACCATTGAGTTAGGATTATATAGTTCCTTTCATGTGCCTGAGAAGAACCAAGATTGTTCAAAATTCATCGCAGAGATGAGACCTATTCCATTACCTATATTGGTAGACCTCTCATCATGCACCAAAAATGTCCAAATAAAACAGAAGCCTTGCATTTATATAGACTACAGCTTTCTGAGATTGCTATTCAGGTAGTAGACATAATTCCCTAGTTTATCTTTAAAATCATAGTGTGGGTGTTCAAGTTCACCGCCTATTGAATTTCTGATTTGTTTTCTTCTCAAATAACTGCATATATTCTCATTTTGAAGTTAACCTCTGTGTTATGTATGATGACTTATAACAGTGCAATATCAATTTAAATGACTTTGCTGCAGATTGTATTATAAAGTCTGTGCCTAATAACCTAATAACTACAGTATCATTGTTTTTCCCTGTAGCATTTTATAGGAAATCTAATTTATTCTACTGTATTCCCTGCTATGTCATCCCTGCTTCGTTTTCTTCCACCTTACATATTGTAGAATCATCTGACTCAGGAAAAAGAAAAACTTCATAACACCTTGTTTTGGTTATTATTAAAATTAACCTAAAACAGCTTAAATTTGTAAAGATCAAGTTAACATTAGAGTAATATTGCAGAGCATAGCTATAAAGCTGCATTGTATTGGAACAGATGGTTTATAATCTTATATTATTCATGACAGGAAATGTAGTTCTGTCTCTCTCTGGCCAGCCTGTAAATCACAACTACTGTCATGGGAATGCCATTTAGTATACTAGCCAGTATTTTGACAAACCGTTTTGCAAAAAGCCAGCATAAGGCAAGTGCTGAATCTGACACCAGCCAGTGAAAAGCTCCCATAATGGCATAGGGATGCTAAAGTAATATTACTGTTTGAACCTATTATTTATCTTTGAACATTCGTAACATTTAAAGTGATATTAAAAGAAAAAAAAATATATATATATATATCTCTATATATCTATATATATACTGTTATACTTACCTGCTCTGTGTAATGGTTTTGCACAGAGCAGCCCCAATCCTCTTCTTCTCGAGTTCCCTTCCAGTGCTTCAGGCCCCTCCCTACTGGCTAGTGCTCCTAGAGCAAGCAGCTTGCTATGGGGGCACCCAAGCAGGCTTGTTCCCGTGCCACTTCTCTGTATGCCCATTCACACACAGAGCCGTGGCTTGGCCCCACAGAGACAGAGTCCCCGGAGAGCGGAGTTCACATTGTTGGATCCAGAGGGGGCTCAGCTAAGTTAGGGGGGCTGGGAGGGCTGCTGCATACAGAAGGGTTTTTTACTTCATGCATAGAATGCATGAAGGTAAAAAAAACCTTCAGCCTTTACAGGCTTTAAGTCTAGATATAGTACTGCAAAAGAGAAATATGTTGAGAGGTAAAGCCAGTGTTAATTACAGCCACTTACGAAGTGCCCTGTCTCTGAGTGTCCATCTGTGCATGGTCAGCATTGTAGGCATACCTACTCCTGCAGAACTGGAGAAACAATGAGAATCACAGTTCTCAATCCTGAAAAGACATGGAACAGAGCTTCTTAAACACTAAAAAGAACAATTATATTTTATTTTTTAATGCATTTCATTTAAATATGGAACAGTCAAATCTGGATTCCATCTCTGATATCTTTCAATGCAGATGTGCCAGAGGATAAATAAGTAAGCAACCAAGTTGTTAAAATTGCATCAAAGGGGCTTGGGAATTGAGGATGAGGATTTGGAAAGGAAAGCCTAATGTGAAGGTTGAACTTACAAAAAGGGTTAATGTGAAGGGGCATAGAGTAGGGCATTGCTCTTGGTGACAGGAACTGTGTGCTGAAACTGCCAGCTCTGATTGCTAGTGCATGGATTTAAATAACAACTAAAATGAAGCACAGATTAACATAATGCAACAGTGTTAGCAATTACTTTGGAATACCACATACATTATGCAATTAACTTTGACAAATTTGTAGAACCCCTAGCCCAACTTTCACCCAATTGTAAAGCTGTAAGACCTCCTTCAGACTGAATGCTATTACCATTTGTATTACATGGTAACAGCATAATTTTCTGAGCAGCCAACCATAGGATTATTGTGGAAGAAAAATAGCTCCGTTTTTTTGCTTTGATATCTAGATATGTGGCCATATAACAGCTGTGCAGTTCCAAGAAACTATAGCACAGTCATCTTATTATGACAGGTGTTTGAGTGAAAAATTGTGTTTGGGGCTATCATACAGTGAGCAGGATTAAATGTCTGCAATTCACAGGTGTATGTGTTGAACTTTAATAGCATTTAATACATTTTATTCTAACATTATTTATAGTGGTGGACAGATGATGTCAAAATCAATGATCCTATAGCTTGTGATTAGTACCTACTATATGCAGCTCATTTCCAAAATGTGAATCAGAGTATAGTTTATAACAATCTTTACCTTCATTTAGTTTTCCATGGAATGGCTGATAAGGAAAGGCAGTTGATCTTATCTGTTTAATTTTACTTTTATTACTTCTGTATATTTTGTTTGCTGAAGTATAAATATATAGCATATAAACCTAAGAGGAAACAGTGTACTTCTACAGTTTTGTCCAATCACAGAACACTAAACTGTAAAGTGCATATTTCATAGCAAACAGATGTTGTTATGTCGGATTGTTATTCCTAATTGCTTCTATTGGGTTGTTTCACTGCGCTTTTGGTTTACTGAATATTGATTGTTTGTTCTTCACAAAAAATTGCAAATAAAAATAATATATACAATTGCTACTACATACGCCATATTGTAATTGAATGTCAATAAAAAAGACCTTTCCTTTTCAATATGCAGTGCTGTAGTTTCCTGTAAAACTCAAGACAATATGGCAACCTGAAGATGTTCTGAACACATTTGGTGTACCATACATACCCCCCCCCCCCCCACCCGCTTGTGTGATTGGCTCACTTTTCCCAGAAGTCTGTAAAGTTCAGAACTGAAGCATCTTCTGCAACAAAAATCTCATTCTTATTGAAATACTCCCAGAGGGTTAGCCACTTCCCAGCAGCAGCCATTTGTCAGTATGTGTTCGAGCAATTCAGGGAAAACTCAGTCTGTGGAGAGAAGTTAGTTGCTATAAGGCGCTGTTGCATAGTGCGGCATCATACATGCATTTTTAACGAACGTGAGCCGTCAATGGGTATTGCCCAGTGGTCCATGTGAATCCTCTAGTGTGGGACCTTTGGGGCTTTGCTCTGTAGATGACCTTCAATGGCTCTTTCCCTTCTAGGAGCCTCTAAAGGCACCCAGCTTAGCTTGACCAGGATCTGGTGGCTTACCTCACCCTGCACCAGTGACTAGGGACCCCACCTCCCTGAAGTGCACAGGAATGTTCCAGGGAAGGTTTCCATTAGTCAGATATAATGTAATGTCAAAACTGGTTCATATCTTTTATATTGCGTTCCCAGAGGGGAAGCAGGCTGATCCGCCCCTCCAATAGCTGCTTCTGGAACACAGTAGAGCTGGACTGGGGGCTTGACTTCTTAACTGACAACACAGCAGCGCATGGGCAGGGGGTGTGGCTTCAAAACTGACACAGGAGATATAGGCACTCTGTGTGTATGTATGGCGTGTTCAACCTCCTAACCGTGATCTCAGGGACTCAAACTGATCATGCTTCCATGTTAGCATGGTCAGTTTGAAAAAGAGCCCCAGGGAACTGGGGAGGATCACCGGGTATTTATCATAAACAGAAAAAATAAACAATATGCAGGGTACATATATTAAGAACTTTACCTTAAGCAATCATCATGGTTAGGGTAACATACACTTTAACAAAGGTATAACTATTTTTCCTCCAAAACTGCAAATAATGATTTGAAATAATTTTTTGCTATACGTCTTTTTTTTGTAAAGGAGAACAGAGCTATTTTGGGGATCAGTGATTACATCTGCTGACAAATGTGCATTAATTATGATGCATAATTTTCTAGGAAAATTACCCTGACTCTTGATCTTCATACATGTATTCTGCAATTTAAATGATAAGCTTTGTTTTTCTTTTACTCAGCTACATCCTTGGGTGACCAAAAATGGTGAAGACGCATTACCCTTGGAGGAAGAGCACTGCACAATGGTAGAAGTGACAGAGGAAGAAGTAAAGAATTCAGTTAAACTTATCCCGAGTCTGACAGCTGTGGTATGAAGAATTTTTCTTTTTCTTTTTAGTAGCCCTGTAACGCTTCTGATGTCATTGTTTGTGCTGAACGTGAAAGTTCATTTTTATGCCATGATATACCCACCCCTATGATGATGGTCAATAATATCTTAGAATTTTTGTAAATATTCGTCAGTCTGAACTTTAACTAAAAGGCAACCAAATACACAAAACAATAAAACATTATATTCTATAGCAATAATTGGCCTCTGCATAGTCCTCAGTCTCCAGCAGCTGTTCCAACGATCGATGCTGAAGGTAGATAATCTCTAGATTTCTCCTTGGGAGGAGCTATAAGCTGCAATTCTGGCTACTCCAATGGACAAATGTTCTGGCCAAGATCGCCTCTCCCTAAGTTTTACTAAACATTCCAGAAAGCCCTAGTCCCTTTCCTTTTGCGTGTCTTCAACTCTATTTCAGCAGAGGTCTTCTTTCCCACGCAAACTCTTGAGGCGTATATCTATCTGCTTCCCAAACCAGATAAAGATTTAAATATATGTGCCAGTTTTTGACCTTTTTCCTTAATTGAGGTCGACGTCAAGATTTTATGCCAAGGTCCATACAGACGAGGTGGGGTTTGTGCAGGGCCGGGAGGCCAGGGACAATACCCTGAAAAATCTCTTGGTGATGGATAAAACCTGGGCTAACAATCTCAGTGTCTGTTTGCTTTCGGTCAACGTCGAAAAGGCATTCGACAGGGTGAGCTGGCCATTCCTGGCTCACACCCTATTGCACCTTGGCATGGGCCTGGCGACGCAGAAAAGGATCATGGCTCTTTAGACCAGACCAAATGCTCAAATTAGGATTAATGGTGCCCTATTCCCAGGGTTCTCTATGGCTAACAGCACCAGGCAGGGGTGCCCTTTATCCCCACTCCATTATGTGCAGGTAATGGCACACCTAGCAACCTCTCTGCGCAATAACATATCCATCAAAGGAGTTCCGATAAGCACCCAAAAGGTAAAACTGGCACTTTTTGCTGATGACATGCCACTAACTGTTGCAGATCCACATACCTCTTTACACTCCATTCTATGGAAAATTCAATGTTATAGTGAATTGAATAACTTTAAAGTCAGCATTACTAAATTTGAGATCGTGAATGTCAATCTTTCAGCCTCGGTGGTGACCTCTCTTAAGGACAACTTTTCCTTCAGGTTCTGCACAGGTGCCTTGAAATAGCTGGGTATTAAGATTCTCTCAGGTCTTTCCACACTTTACTCTGAGAATTACATACTGCTTCTCTACCGCACATTGCAGGACCTGAAATCATACAACCGACCTTTGTACACCTGGTTCGGAAGGATTTCCATACTGAAAATAGATGTCACCCCAACTATTCCTATACTTGTTCCAGACCCTACCTATCACGATCCCACAGGCCTTTTTCAAGACCCAAAAATTGGCCTTTACAAAGCTCATATAGTGCTTGAGGAGACCTTGACGTCACAGAACTATCTTAACCCTACTGAAGCAGTGTGGAGGCGTGGGAGCGTCCGATCTCTGCCTTTGTCATGCAGCAGCTGTCTTGCCTAGAATGGTGAACTGGTTCCACCATTCCTCGGACAAAGAGCAGGTGTCAATGGAATGGGCATTGGTGCCCTGTGCCCTCCTTGCTCTTCCGTGGACAGCAGTGACCTATTGGGGCTCGTCTTCTATCTTGCCTTGCATTACAGCTAGTCTGCTGTGGGTTTAGGATGGTCTTATCTCTACCTTAGGTCAGAAGAAACAGCTCTCGAGGGCATAGGCTTGTTATAGAATGACCAACCAATTGGTTCCAATAAAAGTTAATAGATTTATTCCAGTATAATAAAAAAGCAGTACTCTCATCCAATATCAAACCAGCAGTATCAATTGCCTAGCTTGTGGCTGTGGTGGAATATCTGCTCACCCTTTGCTGCACGGGAACCCTGAATCAGGAATGGAGATGTATACAAAGCTCATCCCTTGACAGGCAGAAGCAGGCTGACAGTTATGGGGACTGCAGCGCACCGGAACTTTGGAGAAAGCGCAAGTTGGCCACAGGGAATCGGGCTGAACTGCAAATTATCCAGTTGCCACGACAATGTGTTTTGCGCGCATGCGCTTTGTCAAGTCCTGGATAACTGTGGCAACTGCCTGTCTTTTATAAAGGGGCTGATCTCATGGGCAGGCAAGGGGGCAGTACTTGATCGTGATATTCCACCATAGCCATTATTGCCTGCCCATGAGATCAGCCCCTTTATAAAAGACAAGGGATGAGCTTTGTACACATCTTCATTCCTGGTTCAGGGTTCCCGTGCAGCAAAGGGTGAGCAGATATTCCACAACGGCCACAAGTTGGGCAATTGATACTGCTGGTTTGATATTGGATAACTTTTATTGGAACCAATTGCTTGGTCAATCTATAACAACCCTATGTGCTGTTTCTTCTGACTTCTTTTATCACTATTTCAAGTGTGACAATGGCAGCTGAGGTTTGTTTCTTTCAATAGCTTTGGCGATTTAGAGCTTGGAACTTTCGGTTATTATTTCTACCTTAGGCATTTCATCACTGGTAGGACCGCTTACCCCCCGTTTGGGACTTTGCAATGCCCACCTGCTCTGTCTCGACCTTCCTTCCTTGCGTGGGATAGGCAGACTCATAGATGCCTAGTACAAGTTCTTTGTAACAACCGGTTTCCTTCACACCGGGAGTCCTACACTTATGGCAGGCCTTTTCCCACTCATTGGATGGAATATAAACAACTTTTTTCCTACTACCTTTTGAAGTTTTACTTCTCCAGGAGTCTCCACCTCTGCAACCACTCTCGTCCGTATACAGAATCCTCCACTCTAGGGTCCACCCACTCTTACCGGAATATATACTTAAATGGGCTTCTGACCTTGATACCCAGTTGTCTGAGGAGGACTGGGAGAAATCATTCACTTTCGCCCATCATCTGTCGCTGGCCTGCAAGGCACAGAAGACTAATTTCAAACTACTTTCACAGTGGTACAGGTTCCCCACTATGCTTAACAGGATTTACCCGTCAGTTTCTGATAGGTTGCTGGTGTTGCCTTACCATAGTTGGTTCTTTGCTTCACGTTTGGTGGGAATGCCCCCCCCCCCCATACATGCTTTCTGGGATCAGATCATTTACATATACACTGCAGTTACTGACTCGACCATACCTAACACACCACAGATGTTTCTACTCTCTATCTTACCTGTCTCATATAAATGCATCAAAAGAGGTATTCTCCATCATTGTCTAACAGCCGCCAGATTAGTCATACCTTGCCACTGGCGTTTGACCACTGTTCCAAGTGCAGTGGGTCGAGGAAATGGATCACATTGAGGAGATAGTCTCTCCTGACACAGGAACTGGGTACTCAAGAACATTGTCATCGCACCTGGGTCTCCTGGAATATGTACAGAGAATCAGCCGAGCTTCACGACATGCTAGCAGGGCTGATGGGGATTTTAGCCCTTTTCTTTTTTTGGCCCACTAGGTGGACCCTCTTGGCACTTGTAGGTGGGTTTTTTCTTTTAATGGACAGGACAACTGCACCGCATCAATGATGACGATGGACAGGGCAATGTACCATCAAATCTTGGGTGAGAACCTTCTTCCCTCAGCCAGGGCATTGAAAATGGGTTGTGGATGGATGTTCCAGCATGACAATGACCCAAAACACACGACCAAGGCAATAAAGGAGTGGCTCAAGAAGAAGCACAGTAAGGTCCTGGAGTGGCCAAGCCAGTCTCCAGACCTTAATCCAATTGAAAATCTGTGGAGGGACCTGAAAGTTCAAGTTGCCAAACGTCCGCTACCAAACCTTAATGACTTGGAGTGGATCTACCATGAGGAGTGGGCCAAAATGTCTCCTAAGATGTGTGCAAACCTGGTGGCCAACTACAGGAAATGTCTGACCTCTGTGATTGCCAACAAGGGATTGCCACCAAGTACAAAGTCATGTTTTGTGGAGGGGATCAAATACTTATTTCCCTCATGAACATTCAAATCAGTGCATAATTTGTTAGACATGCATTTCTTTTGAATTTTTTGTTGCTATTCTGTCTCTCAGTGTTACAATACACCTACCATTCGATTTTTAAACTTATTTCTTTGTGAGTGGGCAAACATTCAAAATCATCAGGGGATCAAATACTTATTTCCTTCACTGTACCTAATAGATGTTTCCCTCAAGCTGTTGAGAACCAGCTCTTGCCAACTCAAGGTATCCTTAGTACTGACAAGAACTATGCAAGTTATAAGCAGCCTTTTGCATACGCTGCTTGCTGGCAAGCAACTATAATCAATGACAAGTACCTATTCTATATTGCCTTTATTATAATTTAGGCCAACGTATGACATATACCTAATAAGCAATGACAAATTAACAATTAGGTTAATTCTGGTTGCCTATTGCTTTACTTCTCTACACCACTGCATCTGAATAGCTTAAAATTATTTTTTTTGAAATTGCAGATATTATTTACTAATTGGCTGGAGTTCTAGTTGACCTCGACTGAATGGTAAAATATTTTCTCTCCCTAAAGAAAAAGGAGGCGCAGGTGCCTCAGACATATCTCTTTATTATCAAGCGTCGGCCCTGGTGAGGCTTTCAAAACTGGTTTCATAATGTTCCCTTTAAGTTGTGAGGCCAGATCGAGCAGTCTTTATCCCCACTTGATCTCCAAACTCTCCCATGGATATTACCATATAAGCGGAAGGGTTCCGTATTGGCAATTACAAATAAAACCTTAATTTTGTGGGACAGTTGGATTGCTACTTCCAACATTCCTGCATATGTTGGCCCAATGACATCACTATTTGACAGCCCTTATTTTCCCATTGGTATACATAGATCAATAATTGGTGTAACTGGTGTAGCTTCCTAACGTCGAGTGGCATCAATATTTTCCTCATTCTCCATCCGGTCCTCCTATTATATCTAATTTACCTGGATTACAGTCTTGGTTCTTGAACCAACAACTCACCTCTTTCATCCAGTCTTTGTCGGAGAGAAGCTGGTTGATTTCTCATCCTACTCCTTTTGAGAAACTATTTTTTATGTGACTGCCTATCCCCCACCACCACCACCACACTTTGTTTCCCAAATTTATACAATATTGTCTACTGTTACTAACCCCAATCTCCGAGCCTGTACAGCTACTGGGCAAAGAGAAGCACAAAATTCAGTAGTGAGGATTGGGAGAAATAATTTACACTCTCTCTCTCATAAACTTTCTATTGATAGTACAGCCCAGGAAAAAAAACTTCAACATTTTTACCCATTGGTATAGATGCTCAGATGACCTTCACCAGATCAATCCAACCCTGCCTAATATATGCTGGAGATGTCATAATTAAGAGGGCAATGTGATTATCAGGGTCACATGCCCCCATTTCAGAAGGATTCTGGGAAGATATACTAAATATATTTTAGAGCAACAGGCACACGTGTACAGCCAAACCCCCAAATACATTTGTTATGTATGATACCGGGATCCATCAAAGAGGTTAAAAAAGATGTGCTCCATAATTTTCTGACGGTGGCCAGAGCAGTCATCTCTCAGCATTGGAGAGCTTCAGAGATCCCTACTATTTTAGAATGGATTGGGTATTGGCTACTATCATGGATTTGGAATAGCTACTAGTAGTTGATCATGATAGACTTGATAACTATACTAGTACATGGGCCGCTTGGAGTGTTTTCCATAATTCATAGGAATGTCAGGTTAATATATGTATCTGGGATGGTGTTACTGTGGGACTATGGTGGAGAGAAGAAGGATTTATTTTTTTTCTTTTTCTTTTGTGTTTTGATGAAGGTATTTAGGAAACGTTTTGAGTTTATGGTTTATGTCCTTGTTCTAGATTTCCTGCAGCTATATTATCAGGTTTTTAACATATCTAGGTGATATTTATACTGGTCTATATTTATATATATCATTGTTGTATATTTGTATTTTATATATTGAAGATCTAACAGTATTGAAAGATTTAGATTGTTTTATTATAATTTTGTTTGGAAAAACTAATAAGATCAGATTGAAAATAAATTCAAATTGAAACTTGCAGTTTACAGTAAAAAAAAAAAGGATCCTTCTCTAAGCTTAAAATGTGCACAAAGGTGTCCTGCTTTCTATAGCATTGTGCTATTTCCAAGCCTTGCACAGCGTGTGCACACCACATCAATCTCCCCACCATTGACATGGCAGGCATGAAGTACCTTCCATTGCTTTTTACCACACTGTAAGAGAGAAACCTAATTTTCATCTGATGTGCATCTGATTAGGAAAATGATTTTTCATAGAGAAAGGGATTAGGTATGGTCCAGAAGGTTATAATGAGAATATATAAAAGGAACCAAAAAGCCTTTTACTAGAACAGTTATAACAGAAAAAGTCTAATTTCATCACATACCCAAAAAAAATGATGATTATTCCTCATTGCATAGTGGGGAGTGCCATGTAAATCATAATTTTTTGCTCCAATGACCTACTATGCATCCAGAACTGCTGGTGTATAGTACAGATGCAGCCTAATATTGTAGAGCTATTTATTCTATTGGTTTACTGACATTGCCTTTCAATTATGAGGTCTGTTTAAATGTAAATAGCAATTGGAATAGTTACTAGAACATAAAGTTCTATTGGTGTTGTATGAATATATGTAGGTGTCTAATGTACGTAAAACTGAATACAGTAATCTCAAGCTTAAAAACAAGCCTTGTTCTACTTAGGAATGTCATTACCTATTACCAGACTCCCTTGGTGTAAGAGAATCTCCCATTCCTTTGCTTATATTTATACACATGATGATGATCAGGGCTTGTATTTGCATGGTGAAATCTGCTTTTATTCTGTTCCATTTATAGTTAGTTAGCACTAATCACATTGCAGGTTAACAATGTTCAGTTGTCATAAATGGGTAATAGAGCATTTCGTTTCCATGGGGATATGCTAAATTTTGTCTATTTATTACCATTTGAAGAGTGGTCCTATAATATAGCAGGCTGTAAGGCTTTACACGAGTGATATATTTTAATCAGGCTAAAGAGCTTCCTTATGGGGTTAAAACCTGATTTGCCTCTGTTAAATATGCAAATTTAATTTCTTTTGCATGGTTAAGATTGATTACCTGTATTTTGTTACTTTTATCACTATTCTGACTAACCATTAATTTAATAGATATTGCTGAGCTATTTTGTTTAATGAGAGTGTCTGTTCTACAGCAGCCAGACATTTTAAAAAGATAAGTATGTCTAAAGATAGTTACATTGTATTTAATACAGTGAATAAAGTTCTTCATTCTACAGGACTCTGATAAACCCAAACTAAACAAAATATACAGTTAAAACCACATATATGAACTTTTACATATGCAAACTCTACCAAAAGATTATAAGTTTGTTCAGCAAATCTTGTGATCAAAGCACACTTGTCACACAGAACTGCCAGGCACTGGACATCACTGCAGATAATACTACAGATAAACAATATAGCCTGGTCTAGGACCTTACAATAAAAATTCAGTAAAAAAAAAAAAATTTGGACACCAGTTCATACTGCTCTCTGTGTATTCATATTGGAAACTTCATTTTACTTATTGTCCAAAGAAATAACATTGGTCACCAGAACAAAAAGTGCCAGTAAATCTCTCTTATAGGGGCGCAGACAACAGTATAGAAACAGGATAATTTCTTACACTTATTTTGTCATCAGTAAAGAATCAGTTTTGAATGAGCCAGTCTAATGATCTGCTGAAAGCAGCCACAGAATTGATTGCTAATTTCCTTTTGTGATGGACCGCCTGTTTCCCCGATTGGGTGATTCCATCAAGTAACCCTCCCTGCACAGGACCTAGGACCAAGGTATTATAGCTGGGCATTGCACCCAAGGACTAGACGACACTAGCTTAGGTACAAAATTGGACCTCTTTATTCAACAGAAATACAGGTTTTTATACACTCAGAAATAGGGCAGTCTCCACATGAACAATAAAAACAAGTATTATACATTAAGATAAACATCGCTTACAGATTAGGTAAAAGATTTATCACATTACCCTGAACAATGCAAACGGTAAAACAGTACAGCCAACATCTAACAGTGATCTAATTAACAGTAAGGTAATCAACAGCCAAGCACCCAGATAATGCTTTGAATAATCAGGGAGTCCACCGCAGACAGCCCGGCAACAAGCCCACCCCTGAATACACAAAGTACAATACACATGCTGTCTTTCAGGTGTTTGCTTTCACTTGTAGAATTTGTCCATCATAGGACAAAACTCATGCAATATTCCAACAGTCTGAAAAAGTGGAATTTCTCTATCTTCATAGATTTCATGAGGGAGATTGTTGATAAATATTTCTGGCCCATGTGGAGGAGTTTACCCAACCCAGTCTTCAGCAGGGCTCCATATTTCCTCTAACCTGTATAAGATTAATATTCCACATTTCCATCCCCTCCAGAAGGGAAACTGTATTGTCTTCAAGCCTCGCTGTCAGTGTTTATCGTGTTGTTGTCCATCATTACAGAATGATCTGCTCTTTCCATGGGCCATAATCAGTGGGTAGATGGCTAGCCCCTAGTCCCCTCCAAAAGCCCCTGTCCTGGTTGGGTCTGTCACACCTTTGCTGGGTGCATTTGCTTTATAGTAAGTTTTAACTGTAATGAAGAGAAAAATATGTAGGTGGACTATACCATTAATAATAAAGTGCTTTAAATAGGTAGCACACTATTGCCCCAAAGAAAATCTCACTGTGTTTAGTAAAATGCCTATGTTTCCTGCTGTGTGCAGTGAAGGATCATAAATGTTTTGTTATTTCTTGGCTTGTAAATTGTTATAGTAGAAAGGCTACTATCTAAGTATCTAATCAGTACCCACATCTTCTTGTATTGATGTTATACTTTTGTTGTCTCCTAAGATCCTAGTGAAAGCAATGCTGAGGAAACGCTCGTTTGGCAATCCCTTTGAATGTGCAAGAAGAGAAGAAAGGTCCATGTCAGCCCCGGGAAACCTATTAATGTAAGTTTCAGGGAAATTGTAGCTAATTATCAATTTGTTTTCATTAAGTACAAAAGTGCTAAAAAATCATTTTGCATACATTATCAAGCAAATTAAGCTGTAGGGTGCTATAAGATAAATTAAACAAGGAATTAATTTGTTATTGTCTTCAATTGTCCTACCCATCAATCTTCAAATGCCTTTCTATAGTAATAAACATCACTCACCTGGATAGCCAGAGAATTTATTGCGTCCGTAATATGATGATAAATATGTTCTTTGTTCTGGTAAACCTTTTGCAATGAAGTCATTAAAGATGCTGCTTTGATAAAGATGCTTGCCTACTCCTATGCAGAAGGAATATTACATTGAAAAGGGGTCCTATTACAGTGAGGATATAGCAATACATGGCAAATCTGCAGAACATTTAAAGCATCATTCCCCCAAACGGGATGTTTTAGATATAGGTGATGCTTGGTGAGTTGAATCAGCCTCTGATATCTTAAATGTATTGATTACTTCAACACCAAGATCTTCTTACCATAATTCCCAATTCCTGTTCACTTGGAAGCTTTGGGTGTGTTACCATTTACGTTTGCATGTTTGAGCATTTGCTAATGCATTCTTTCATAAATAAACCATGAGAAATGATCCAAAAGAGCGTGTGAAGGACCCTCATTATGGACAGACCTAGGAACTCGTATGCCAACACACCTCTTCTTGCCAATAGAGCTCCACAAATATATTAAAATAAACATCTGTGTGCAAAAGGACAGACGCCACTCTAGCGCCCGATAAGTCTGATGTACGATCTCCTATATGAGATAGCTTCTAGAGGGTGTGGCTGAGACTGTCTTACATACTCATTCGGACTCATCGGGCTGGCAGAGCGGTGTCTGTCCTTTTTTGCATGATTTTGAGCTTCTGGAAGTACACTAAGACGCTGACTCCCTCTTTCCGCATATTAAACTTTCTTCTGTTTTCTGGGTTCAAAGGGGGATTGGATTGGGAATATAACGCTCTCAATTCCAGTGCACTTAGTTTGAATCCCTATTCTCAAAAAATTTTCTAACTGCTAATATATCATGATATAGGAACCATGTCTGTAGGTAACCACTGTCAAATTGGAACACTCAGTAGACTACATTATGTAAAGACATACAACATTCAGTTCTGCTGGTCATAAATAAATGTCAAATAATGAATCTTCTTGGCTGGCAGATAATTTTTTGCAAAATATTTGCAATATTCTATCTCTGAGTCAATAGGCCACTAGAAACCAAAAAACAAAGGATTAATTAAAGCATACAGAATTAAACTAAGCAAAGAGTTAATTAAGACATATAGAATAAAAATAGGGAAACCTACTGTATTTCTACAATCTACCTATTTAAGAGATGTTGTGTACTTTGCCATTAAGTGGATGTTCCACAAGTGCATATGGAAAATTGACTTGGGTCAATGATAATGGTAGTTTAACTGCAAAGCCGAGCCTGTCAAAACTGTGCTGGAGCTAAGGGGAGAGCTTACCCTTCACCTTCATAAATCAAGGAGTCTATTTTAATGCAGTTTTCCGTAAGATGATTTCCTCTGTGGTGGTTTTGTTCTTTATTTAGAAGAGCAGTTAGTTTTTAAAGTTTCAAATCAGGAGGTGTCCAAATAAGAGTTTTCCACCAACCATTCTTCCATTTTAAGAATTTTCAAATATAGTTTTGCCTAAAATAAAGCGATCATGAAAGAGATATATAGCAATTAAAAAGCGAGTTGCCTGGTTGTCTCTGGTTTTCTGAATCTCTGACAACAGCATGGAGCAAGTGGAGACAAAGTTCCTGCTTTGCATGCTTGTTCTCTGTCCAGAATGTAGAAAGTATTGAAGCCAGAAACAGCCTGACAACTTGAAACTTAAGGTGGTTCTGGGTCTGCATGAATGGACATTGTAAGAGAAGAGTCAGTGGTGTAGAAAAGTATGCAGCAGGTGAACTTAACTATGTACTTTTTGCATAAGAGTGATTCTATCTATCTATTCAGTCATATCCGACCCTTGGCGATTGCATGGACCATCACTCGTAAGCGACTTTTCCCATGAATTCTCTTAGCAATTATTTTACAGGGTAGGTTGCCAGGTCTTTCCCAAACCCCTACCATGCAGGAGATCCTGCATGGCCAGGGATGAAACTAGGACAATTTAGACAGGAGCCAATTAACCTACCAGCATGTCTTTGGAGTGTGGAAGGAAACCCACACAAGCAAAGGGAGAACATGCAAACTGCATGCAGGATGCGCCATGGTTGGGAATTGAACCCATAACCCATTTACTGCATGGCAGACATGCTAACCACTAAGCCACTGTGACGCCCATATAAGAGTGATTACATCAGATTATATTACTTCAGCTGTTCTGAAATTTTTTTGAACTTCATAGTGCTGTACTGATAAAATCTTCTACATATGCTGATTTTTATCTATATTTGGGAGTCTGCAATTAACTTCAATACGCTGCTGTAATATTTATTTCAAAAGCAGCTTTACAGAAAACCTGGAGCCCCTTTTAAAACGTCTTAAAAAAAGATTGTCTACTTTAAAGCTGAAGTTTTTAGTGATTTTTTTTTTTAACAGTACCAGAGATGAACTTTCAATGAAGAGTGTCTGGTATGCTGGTGGGTGCTGTGTTTTTCTAAATCCTCAGTCCCCTGCTCCCTGGATACACCTGTAGTGGTGATCTTCTGATGCTGTGAGGGTTAAAATGAGTGGCTGCACCTGTGACAGGCACTCTTCAAAAGTGCCAACTATGCCCACACTTACTGACCCTCCTCCATTTAACCACTTGCCCACCAGGCACTCTTAGCCCCTTCCTGCCCAGGCCAATTTTCAGCTTTCAGCGCTGTCACACTTTGAATGACAATTGCGCGGTCATGCAACACTGTCTCCAAACAAATTTTTTTCTGTTTTTTGAGACAGATAGAGCTTTCTTTTGGTGGTATTTAAACACCACTGTTTTTTTTTATTTTTTGCTAAACAAAGTAAAAAAAGACTGAAAATTTTGAAAAAAAAACTTTTTTCTTTGTTTCTGTAATTAAATTTTGTATATAAGTAATTCTTCTCCTTCACTGATGTGCGCTAATGAGGCTGCACTGATGGACACTGATGAGGAGGCACTGGTAGATGGCACTGATGGGCATTGACAGGCATCATTTGTGGGCATTGACAAGCATCACTGATTGGAACTGTTAGGTAGCACTGATTGGAACTGTTAGGCAGCACTGACAAGCACGGATAGGTGGCACTGATAGGCGGCACTGACTGGCACTGATAGGTGGTACTGATTGGCCACACTGACTGGTACTGATAGGTGGCACTAATAGGCCGCACTGACTGGCACTGATAGTTGGCACTGAAAGGCAGCTCTGATGGGCACTGATATGTGACATTGATGTACACTGGTAGGCACTACGTGGCATTGATGGGTGTGACGATCACGCGTCAGATCCCTGCCCTTCTCACCAAACTCGTGACCGAAGGACTAGCCAATTTAAAACCGCGATGTCGCGTGCGTAACAATGCCACGCCCAGCTGCACCCTGCACAACGATTTTCCAGCTCACTGGACCTCAAATCGGTTTACCGGCAGCCTGAGCATGATTGTTACTGGGTAAGGTTAATTACGCAATTAACCCTTCACACTGCCACCACCTCCTTTTTGTACAGAGAAAGAGGAAACTCTGCAATATCAGCAATAACACTATGATGGTTAGATAATCGTCTGTATACCACTGTCACTGCAGACAGGTTATACAGAGGGTTAAACACACATAGTAGTGCTCTTCAGCGGCAGGAATTCGTAAGTTGCATTAAGGAGCTTTAGAAACAGTTCAACACTTTCAGCAAGAAAAGATTTATTGCTAAAATATCAAAAGGGTGCAATAAAAATATTTACAGAAAAAAGATGTAACCAATATACATATAAATATACAGAGAGCAATAACACAGCAAAAAGATAAACAGAAAGAAGTTTAGGTAGATAAGTACTTGCCAAAAAGCCTTGGGTTAAGCAGCTTCAAGTCTCATGAGCCAAAAGGGTACCGTCTCCCAAGTTGGTTCTGATGTTAAAAGGGAGAATTCTTCAACTTCCACTCTTAGGCCTGACAGCCTATTTTGTAGCCCCCCCCCCCAGGGGGTGTCTCTGGAGCCAAGGACCAATGCCTCATTTGGGGAGGGGTTGTCTGGGCGGAGACCCAAGCTAGAACCAAAATCCCTCTTAGCTTATATTTTGGCTCATAACTTTTCCTAGGCACAAGTAACATTCAACCCGCGGGTATATTAATATGCAGATGTATCTGCGAAACAGTTAGATATGAAATATAAAATACAGACTTGAATGGTTCAAGAGATGTAATTTTCTGCTTTCCTATATATTCCAGCCAAGGAGAGTGACATATCAAACGGTTTGTCTTCTCGTGGCCAATCTGAAGATATGCCTGGTTTTTATGTAAGTCTCTCATATTCCAAGATATGAGACATAGGGAAAAAATAGATTTTAAAAGTGTTATCTAGTTTCTTACTCCTCTGAAATGTCTTTGAACTCATGGGAAGGCTTGGGTTATCCTTTTACGAGGTGCCAGATTGCACAGGTTGAACCACGTCCATCTCTGTGTGTATGCTTGCTACAATGGGCACTTACAGGTAGCATTGATGGGCACTGATGGGGGTACACTGATCATCAGGGCACTGATCATCAGTGCCCTGATGATCAGTGTAGATGTCCCCTCTGAGGAATGCCGATTACCAGCTCTCCTCTCCTCATGCGCTGTCAGCGTGAGGAGAGGACTGCCAATAACTGGCATTTCCTTGTTTACATGTGATCCGCTGTGATTGCACACAGCTGATCACATGACAGAGTTGACATCATCGGCTCTATACACTGATGGGTGATTCGCTCTGTCCTAGGGACACAGCTCACCACCGATGTTATATGATGTCCTCCCAGATCGAGAGAACTGCCGCCCGCCCATCATTTCCTTATATGGTGGACGGGAGGCAGTTAAAGAATTCATACTAATGGTTCTGACGATCAAAATCACTCTGTTAATGAAGGGCGGGTGGATGAATGAAAGGTCTGTCTCTTCCATTCATAGAGTGCTTTTCAGGGTTAACTGTGTGTTATTGAGTGATTTTTTTTTTGTACTGTGTTGTGTTTTACTAAGCAGACCTGCTGCTGATAGAAGAGAGATCTGAAGAGACCATGCTAATAGAAGAGAGATCTGTGTTGTTTACACACAGATCTCTCCCCTCTCAGCTTCGCTGACAATCACCGAGTTCCAGCTGGCCAGACTCGGTGATTGACATCCTCAGGAGCAAATAGTAGGGTGGCGCGCATGCCCCCCTACCAGGAAATGCGAAATCACATATATTTATGTGATTTTGCCCAGCGAAGCTGCCCTGTAACAGTACATGTGCTATGGGCACAGTGGGCAAGAGTTTAACCCCTTCCTGACTGCCCTATAGCAGATATACTGCTACAGGGAGGCATGGGTGTGCAAAATCAAGTGTATATATACGTGATTTCACATTTACGGGTAGGGGGCACGTGCCAATCCCCGGGTCCCGGTCGGTGATTGCCGAGCATCTCCGACGGGGATGAGAACTGTATGTAAACAATACAGTTCTCCTCCCTGTCAGCTCCTGCACACTGCTTTGGATGGCTATGCAGAGCACAGCCATGCAAAGCAGTGTGATTACCATGAAGCACACACACAGGCACAAGTAAAACAGCACACTGTTCACTCTTTTGAACGCCCCTCATGTTAACCCCTTTCTGCCCAGTGTCCTTAGTACAGTGTCAGTGCTTTTTTTTTTTTTTTTTTAGAATGCCTGCCGCAGACCCACTATAAGCTGCTGATTACTATTAAAAGATAAAACAAATTTCCAGTATCTATAACCCCATTTGTAAACGCTAAATCTTTCACTTAAAACATTTAATTTACACGTATTGGGATTTTTTTTTTTTAGCAAAGACATGTAGCAGAATCAGGGGTGGACTAATGACTCATGGGGCCCCCGGGCAATAAGAGATAATGGGGCCCCTTGTGTCTCTGCCTACACTCAAGCCAAAACCACACCCACACAACAATTCACCTACATATTGCAGCTCAGCTGCAAAGAATGGGGCATTAAAAATAATTAAAAAAATAATAAAGAAACAATGTGGCGTCCCCCTCCCATCCATACCAAGCCCTTTGGGCCTTGTATGGGTTTTGAAGGGAACCCCCATGCCAAATTTTAAAAACAGAATGTCGTGGGGTCTCCCCCAAGATCCATACCAGACCCTTGTCCAAGCATATAGCCTGGCAGGTCAAGAAAGGGGAGAGAAGCGAGCGCCCCCTTCCCTTCTGAACCATACCAGGCCACATGCCCTCAACATGGGGGTTGCTTTGGAGGGTTCCTTGCTAAAGGGGGCTTCCAGACTCTGATCACACCCCACAACCACCGGCCAGGGTTGTGGGGAAGAGGCCTGGTATGGTTCAGGAGGGGGGATTTGGGGGGCCCCATGACATTTTTTTTGGGGGGGAGGGGGTCCCCCTCAAAATCCATGCCAGACCCGAAAGACTTGGTATGGATGTAGGGTGGACCCCATGCCGTTTTTTAAAATTACTTTTTTTAATTGCTGGCAATTCTTTCTTTTACATTCAGCTGTCAGTGGGGAACCCCTCTGACAGCTGAAACATTAACACATGGTTTTCACTACTAAAATACCGCATAACTTGATAAGATAACTCGTGCGGTATTTTAGTAGCGTTTTTTGATTCATTCAAAAGTGTTTTTTCTTTTAAATTCTATGCGTTATCCTACCACATACTCGGATGCGGTAAGATACCGCTTGGTGAATTGTGCCCAGTGAGCATCTCACCGGGCACCCTACTGACCCCGGGCAATCCGCCCCAAGAAGAATACATTTTGGCCTAAATGTATGATGAAATTTTGATTTTTTTTATTATTTATTTACTGGACAAGTTTAATCGCAAAAAGTCAAAAATATAGTTTTTTTTTTTTCAAAATTGTTGGTCTTTTTTCTTTTAATAGCGCAAGAAATAGAAAATGCCCAGGCAATCAAATACCCCTGGAAAAAAGCTCAGTTTGTGGGAAAATAGAACACAAATTTCATTTGGGTGCAGTGTTGCATGTCCGCGCAATTGTCAGTTAAAGTAACGCTGTGTTGTAATAAAAAAATGACCTGGTCAGGAAGGGGGGTAAATCCTAAAGAGGGCAAGTCTAGATATAGGATATTTATTTAGTATTGCCTTTGCCAATTCAGATTGATATAGTCAGAATAAGTGTAGGTTACTCTGGTTCTTATGGAGTTGAATTGAAAAGCTAAGTTGAGTTTTCTGAGGAAAGGGGAAAAAAAAAAAATTCATAGAAGATGATGTCTATAGCATTGCAATTATTTTTTGTGAATCTGGCATTAGGCTATGGTATGATGACTTACATCACTATTAAATGTGCATGTGAGGGGGATGTTAGCAAAGTAAAGCATGCACAACTATGACAATATGCTATCTATCTATCTATCTACCTATCTACCTATCTATCTATCTATCTATCTATCTACAGTATCTATCTGTGACGGACCACCTGTCACCCCGATTGGGTCATTCCGTCAGAGAACTGCTTCCTCGCCACTTGGACACAAAAACAAGGTGTTCTATCCGGACGGCGCACCCAAGAACTAGACAACACTAGCTTAGGTACAAAACTGGAACACTTTATTTAACAGAAGTATAGGTTTTTATACACTTCAGAAATGGGAGCAGTCCCCACATAAACAATAAAAACAAACATTACACACTGGGATAAACAGCCCACACTAATTGGATAACAAGGTCAAGTTTACACCAGACTAATCCCATCATGTAGTTACCTAAAGGAGGACCAAATATTAGGTGACACAATTAACTCAATTAACAATGGGACAAATACACAATGGTAAACACATCACACCTTAACCACTTGCCTACCGAGCACTTTTACTCCCTTTGTGCCAATTTTTCAGCTTTAAGTGCTCTCGCACTTTGAATGACAATTGCGCGGTCATGCAACACTGTACCCATATGACATTTTTAGCATTTTTTCACACACATAGAGATTTATTTTGGTGGTATTTAATAGTTTTATCTATTGCATTATAAACCAAAAAAAGAGCAAAAAAGTTTGGGAAAAAAAGTTTTTCTTTGTTTCTATTCTAAAATTTTGCAAACAGGTAATTTTTCTCCTTCACTGATGTGCATTGATGAGGCTGCACTGATAAGCAGCACTGATGGGTACTGATAGGCAGCACTGATGGGCACTGATAGGTTGCACTGATAAGGTGGCACTGGTGTGCATTGATGAGGAGGCAATGATGTGCTGCACTGATATGCAGCAATGATGGGCACTGACGGACAGCATTGACTGATGGCGCTGGGTGGCACTGCTGGGCAGCACTGATGGATGGCACTGCTGGGCATTTTTGGGTGGCACTGCTGGGCACCGGACGGAGGCACTGCTGGGCACTGATCATCTGTGCCCTGATGATCGGTGCAGATGTCTTATGTGTCATTTGCTGGTTATCGGCTGTGACATCGTGAGGAAAGTGCTGCTGATAATCAGCAACTGTATTTATATCGTAATCTGCTGTGTCATTGGACAAACCTGATCACATGGTAAAAGGCTGCTGTGATTACCTCATCATGTGATCAGCTGTGTCTGTTGGACACAACGATCATGGAGATCACCGGGTGCTCGCAGCTGGGGGCGTGCGGGAGGATGTGTTCTGGGAGGACTTCATATGACGCCCTCCCAGAACTGGATAACTGCGCTGTAGCCGTCATTCAGCTATAGTGCACTTTGGCAAGTGGCTAATAAACAGTTTACAGCAAGAGACTTCAGCATCAGGTTGTTTTGAGCTGGTTATATTAACATCTGATTAGAATCTCTGCGCATAGGTGGCGGGGGGTTGATACAGGTCAATGCTGATTTGGGCACAGAGACCCCAAATCTGTATCCTGGTCCTCTAGTTCTCAGAGTCTGTGTGTTTCAGGTGCACATGGACTGGAATCCGAAGCAAAAGGTCCCCCCAATAACAAAATTGAGAAGACACTGCTCAGGTGAGCACAAAAGGCCAATCCCAAAAAGCCGATCCCACCAACAGGTGCCGGCCTGGCTCTCCACCGCGTCATCTATGATACGACCATTGTATTCCTTGTTTCAAAAGGTCCCCCTAGGCACAGACCTCCCAAAGAATAGAGCCCCCTCAGATGCCAGGGCCCATGGTCAGTAGGCAAGAGGCTAGCCTGCAATCACCTCCAGAAGCCCCTGTCCCTGTTGGGTCTGTCACACTACCTATCTCTCTTTCTCTCTCCCTCTAAAATAGTAGTCCTCCAGGTTTCCTCTTGACTTGACTAATGTAATCCATTTTTCCTTCTTTCGTTCATTTGCATAAAATTCATTTTTGCACTTTAGTATTTGCAACAGTTGGAACATGTATCAGAAATATTTGGAGGGCAGCCATGTTAGGATTAACAATGTTAACATCTACCTTCACTTACCATCTGTTAAATCAGTGGGAAGGTGACAGCACTACAACCCAAATGTTCTACAATCTGCTGCTTGCAGTAGGTGCCAGGCAGTGTTTTCCTGAACCTTGGTCCTGTGAAGGCGAAGTCTTGTTTTTCTGGAAGTTGTATGTCTTTAGAAGTGGGCAAAATGTAGTGCAACCTCCATAATCTCTACAGTCTTTTTCAGTGATAAATTGTTTCGAATTTGACTTTCACTATAGTAATTAGTTTGCAGAAGTGTACTGCAGTCACTGACTCGGCAGAATATATTTATTCCAAAACACCAGTAGCGTGGGCGTTTTTGCTCATTAAATGTCAATTCATTTTTCATTAGTGCTTAAGAGTCGAGATAGGTCTCTCAACTGGAACGAGTTAATAATGATGTCCAGTGCATCATAATCTGCTGTTTAAAATGAATGCAATGTAAACATGGTCAGGAACATTTTCCTCCCCTTGTCAGAGTGCGTGCAGGGTACACAGTGCTAAAGCATTGGACCCCGGGGCACAAGAAATATTGAACTCCTGTTTTAATTAACACTACTCGCAGCGCTACTTTTGTTTATATAATTTGAAACATGGAGATTTTACTGCTGCTTTTTAGTGCTAACTTTTGTTACCTTTTCTATCATGTTCCATCTACCGTATATGTTTTCTACACTACACAAAATATATCACATTTCCCTCTAAACTGTCATGGTACATAGGAAGAAAAGTAGATCTAACCCCTAACTGGGTAATGCTTTGTTTCCAAATGCATTTTCCATGCTTTTCTCATAAAATATTGTTTTAACCCTTATTCGTCTTTTTGTTTTTACATCTTAGTCTTTGTAATTCATTTACTGTTTACATGCATTCACTCCAGTGTTGGCTTCACACCATTGCTCTAGAACAACTTCCAGTTAGTGACAATGGTGTACCATGCCTATGTAATGTGTTGGCACGGCTGCTCTTCATTAGGAGCATATGTAACAGCACAGGTGGACATTTGGAAGACAATTGTCACCCATAGCAGAAAGTTTATGAAAAAGATATTCATGGCCGGGTCACCACGTATTATATTAATGAAAGATAAATATTTATTAAGATTAAAAAGAACTTTTGAAACTACATTAGCATGTTAGGCCACTTTCACACGGAGCAGACTCCACTTTGATCAGTAGTGGATCTGTCTGCTGATCAGAGCAGAGCTGGTGAATGACAGGTCCTTGTCCTCTCTGTTTCTGCAGAGTAGACACGGACAGAGCTCGCTCTGCTCTACGGGCAGCCAGGTGTAAACAGACTCAAAGTCCATTTACACCAGACTGCCCTCCAATCCAATCCAATCCACCTAGATATAGGGGTACAGATCCACTTTAGTTGTTTTTTAACGGATCAGATTGGAGGTAGGTGGGTATAAACAGACATAAGTCCATTTACACCCGCCAGTCCATAGAGGTGAATGGAGGGTCCAATCAGGTCTGATTGGAAAACTGACTGATGGGCCTGATTAGACCCGCCATGTGAAAGGGTTCATAATGAGATTTGAGTAATTAGGTTTAGAGCCATCTTACTCAATTTTCAATATTTACTGTCTTATTGATGCTGGCACTATCAGTACCGTAGTTATCGTATACACATACTAGGGCCAGTTTTGGCCAGGCACCAGTGAACCTACCAGCAAATCAATGGAATGTAGCTAATGTCCTTATTACAAATCAGATCCAGGACTCCAGAGCTGGAAAAAAAAAAGAGTAGTTGCTTCTGTCCAAGCGTGGGGCAAGACAGAGGAGGGATCGTGTGTAGAAAATGAATAGTTTTATCTTCATTTGTGCGTAGTGACTCTTTACGAGATGCCCCATCACAGTTTATGCATTTTGCAAACCTTAGCATGATGTGGGAGCCATAGCATTAGACTGATAGACACCTTTACTTTCATGTCTCTAGTATGAGAGTTTGCTGTCCCTAACCTCCTTACACTTCCTGCCTGGGCAAAATTATAGCGTTCATTTAACATGCAATAGATTATAAAAGCACAGTTATGGTCCATATAGTGAACTCGGTCTAGAGTTATTCACCTTCAGGTCATCACAGAGGACAAGGGGGCACTCTTTAAGTCTGGAGGTAAAAAGATTTAATCTCCAAATACGAAACACTTCACACTAAGAGCTGTGAAAATGTGGAATTGGCTCCCTCAAGAGTTTGTTCTGGCCAGCACAGTAGATTGTGTTAAAAAAGGCCTGGATTCTTTCCACATAAAATAACTGCATACTTGTATTCATAGGTAACTTTGATCCAGGGAATATCTGATTGCCTCTTGGGGAATCAGGAAGGAATTTGTTTCCTCTGCTGAAGTAAATTGGATCATGCTTTATTTGGGGGGGGGTTGTCTTCCTCTGGATCAACTATGGGTATAGGATAGTGTATATGGAGGTTTTCTATTTGCGTGTATCTTGTGTTTTTTTTTTTCTTCTCTCTGTTGGTTGAACTGGATGGACTTGTGACTTTTTTTCAACCAGATTAATTATATAATTATACTTTTATAAAATTATGAATTATGATTTAAGGCATAGTTTACCTTTACCAAAATACTGCCTATGCAGATAAAGGATATCTTTAGATGAAAAAAAACTGCAGCTTTGACCAAAGTTGAATAATGTCCTTGCTATGGGGATAGGCCATTTACTTACCTCATGAAATCTGACTAGAAAACATTTTCAGCAAGTACAGAAAAAAAAATGTTGATTTTCCCATAAATGCAGTGTCAACTATGTGAGCTTAAAAGAAAGCTTAAAAACCTTATCTTTATTGTGTGAACTACTAGCCCCATCAACCAACATAGATGAACAAAGGCAGACATGTTAGAAGTCTAGTGTGTGTGAGAACCATGGCTGCCTCCGTAAATACAACAGATTGAGTGTAGCCACACAGACACAGGGAGTGTGTTATAAAGGCTCCCTCCACAGATACAGTGGTGAAATAATGTGTAGAAATGAAGAGACAGAATGTGCTGTTTGCAAGAATATCAGGTGAAAATAAAAGTAAAGAGCCTGAAAAAAGAAAATGAATGCAGCCACCTCATTTAAGCACTTGTAAGCTGCCATTTTTTTTAATTGCAACAAATATGAGCAAGGCTACCTACATTCAATGTTTTCATAAAAACCATGAAATAATTGGAACTGTTGGTAGGTTGTCTTGGTTTGGTAGTTTTTTTGTTGTTTTTTTTTTTTTTTTTCTATCAAGAAATGAAATTGCTTTATACCTATAAAGCGTGTACTGTATGTGTGTTTATTTGTTCTGAATGAGCCCCTAAATGGCAAGGAAACTTGCCATTAAATAAACATGGAGGCTGCAATTTCTGACTGCCATGCTGACACTTTTTTTAATTCTTACCAGATGTAAGTTAATGGAACAGGTGTGCAAATGATACCTTTTGCTTTACTGATTTGCTTTCTTATTCTAAATCGGAGATACACAAAGTAAAAAAGCCAGGGGGTCGCTCAGCACAATAGTTAGTTAATTTGCATCTCCAACAGGTAGCTCTCATTTATTTCATGACAGGTGTACTTTAAGTAAAGATGAACTACATAGTATTCCTAATATTTCTTCTCCTTCTGCTATACTGAATGCATGCTTTTGCAATCGGGACGTTTTTTCTTTTGGGGGGGGGATAAAGACCAAATTTCCCCTAAATATGTTAATCTTCTGCACATGTTGCTAAATAAATTCAATGGATTACCATGCTTAATATGCAGTAATAATTGCAAACTAATAGTCCAGATTCCATAACTATTTGTTTCCTATTGCTTGTATGCAAAAGCTTAGTGACTGGTTACTCTTGGCTTTTCCATTCTCTAGTCCTCAGAGACCACTAGCAGTGTATGACCTTGGATTTATTACCATCCTTTCTCTTTAATATCTCAGTTTTTGTATAATCTAATACAAAATGACATTGTTTGGGGATTGGTAATACCAGGGGATCTTTGGACGAGGGAAGAGAATTTGGAAAACAAAATGCATGCAGACGCTACAGCTGTTGGACTATGAGCCATTGCCCCTCTGTAGAGCACTGTGTTATCCTGCCTTCTGTGTTTTATAGATTGTACGTGGCATTTTCCCTTCCACTTTGTAGCCAGAAAGCAAAGTTGCTGCTTTACATACTGCACAAGAAATAGACTTTGCTCTTTGTCAACTACAAAGGCATCACGTGTAACGATAATATGAAAGTGAAACATGTTCATTAGTAGTGCTAATTTTCTGTTTTAATTCTTAGATGATAATGTAAATGCATATAATTAATACATATCTCATAAATCTTTAGAATTTCTTTTCATGCAAGGATCATCAGGGTGCTTGGTAGTACTTGCTGTTTCCATGGCAACCTAGTTAGATTGTCATCTATATCTATAGTATAGCAGGTGTAAATATAAAAAATGCTGTATACTTTGTCAAGCTTGCACAATGCTGTATTGTTTTGATATACACAGCAGTGGCACTGTTGGAACTGTTTTATATAATTTTTTTTTGTCCATTATTTCAATGCTTGGTTGTGTTGAACTCATTTTTCATTTTCCCCTTAAAATATGCAAGTGCAAATCATTTGCTTACCTTCATGTGTATACACACTCTGCATCCTGTGATTTATAGTTACATTCCATAAACTGTCATTAAAAATCTTTGTATTTGATTTTACAGACATTTTATTTATTGATTTATTTATTCATTCTTAATCATTGTGTCATCTTGGAACAGGTCCCAGTTTAAATCATCTAAAAAATTGCTTCCACACATAAGGTAATTTCTTTGTTGTGCCCCATATATTAAATACACAACATGTGTTAACTGTGTTGTCAGTCTTTACTAACGTGCAGTGTTTAGTGACACCCACCACCTTGATTAACCAAACTCGCAAAGCATTAGTTCTCCCTGAATGTGGCTTTGTTAACAATGCTGAGAAATGTTTGTTTTTCGTGTCTTTTTTTACTAGGGGCTATTAGCAAAACTCCATCTCTAACTAATTTACGTGACCTGATGTTAACCAGCATTGTGCAACTTAACACATTTCTTGCCCTTGTCAAGCTTTGGCTTTAATACCTACCTCCTACAGCCAACTAACCTGCTGCTAGCATCCTGCATCCCTTCTGTGATGTTCAGCTTAATTAGATGAATTTTCTCCACAGAGGATCTACATTCAAGTTGCCATCTCGTGTGTGTGTGTGTGTGTGTGTGTGTGTGTGATTCAAATGTATTTCATCCTTTAACAGCATTATTGGTCTTGTTTCTAATCTTTTAGCTGTTGTTATTGGTGTTTTTTATGTCTTAAGAAACAGTTTTGAGAAGTAACATTCATATGCATTTATTTCCAGTGTACCAGGCGTTGTATAGTTATCTAATCTTGCCTGGCTTTGAATGCATCAGGCTGACTGCTGAGTTAACAGGTGCTCTGCTATTCTTCAAAGACTTCTGCTCATAATGATGCACATGCACACAAACATTTCAGAGACAGCCAAACTGGGATAACAGCTACTTTATATTTTTTACATATTCCCGTTCACATAGCATAACTTTAAAAAATAAAATAAAATTTACTGATTACCTTTTTACTTGCTCTTTTCTGAATTTTAGAATTATTTCCTGTAATGTAATGTTAAAGAAGAATTCCAGGCATGGTATAGACACCAGAGAGAGAGATATCATTTTACCCCTTTACAAATCATTAGTAACACCTCATCTGGAATATGCAGTTCAGTTATGGGCACCAATTCACAAAAAGAACATTGGGGAACTGGAGAAAGTACAGAGAAGGGCAACTAAACTGATAAGAGGCATGGAGGAGCTCAGCTATAAGGAAATATTAGAGGAACTGAATGTATTCTCTTGAGAAGAGGAGATTAAGGGGGGATATGATAAACATGTGTGAATACATCAGTGGTTCATATAGTGAACTCGGTGTAGAGATATTCACCCTGAGGTCATCACAGAGGACAAGGGCGCACTCTTTATGTCTGGAGGAAAATAAATTTAATCTCCAAATACGGAAAGGTTTCTTCACAGTGAGAGCTGTGAAAATGTGGAATAGACTCCCTCAAGAGTTGGTTCTGGCCAGTTCAGTGGATTGCTTCAAAAAAGGTCTGGATTCTTTCTTGGATACACAGAATATAACTGGAAACTAACATTTATAGGTAAAGTTGATCCAGGGAATATCCGATTGCCTCTCGGGGGGTCAGGAAGGAATTTTTGCCCAGCAGGTGCAAATTGGATCATGCTTTGCTGGGTTTTTTTTTAGTTCCTCTGGATCAACTGTGGGTGTAGGATTATAACTTTTTTTTTTTCTATGGTTGAACTGGATGGACTTTTGTCTTTTTTCAGCCAGACGAACTATGTAACTATGTATATAGTTACCTAGTTTACCTAGTCCAGCTTGAACAAATGTAACTATGTATATACCATACCTAGCCATTGCCCCTGTAAGCTGGAAATCACAAACAAGCCTAGCAGCATTAGGTGCATCGGTTTAAATCCCAACCACGGCACTTCCTGCCTTGAGTCTGCATGTTCTCCCTGTGCCTATGTGGGTTTCCTTCGGGTACTCCAGTTTCTTCCCACACTTCAAAGACATGCTGGCAGGTTAATTGGCTCCTGTCTAAATTGGCCCTAGTATGTGTATGGGGAGGGATCTACTGTTGAGATGAGAAGTCTAGGGATGATGGTTGCTTGGTGATCAGTTGTTGCTACTGGGGTCAATTTTTGCTAGTGGATCTATTGTTGCTGGGGTAGTTTTTTATTGTGGTGGGTCCATTGTTTCTGGGAGTTCTATTGTTGTAGAGGGGATCCATTGTTGCTGGAGGGGGTCTATTGTTGTGGGGGGATGTATTGTTGCTGGGGGGGTATCATGTTGCTGGCTGAAGGGGATTTTTTTTTTTTCTTGTTATTTACAAATTCCATACAAATTCCTTACACCACAAAATGATACTTTGTTCGGTATTCTCTGGGAGGTGGGTGGGGGTGGAACCAAGGGACTGTGCTCGGACATGGGTGGGGGGCAGACACAAGGGGTGATTCAGAGAGGTGGAGTTCCTTCACTTATTCGCTGAGAAAAAAGCCCTGATAATATATATTTAAAATGTAAATTTAAGTACCAGTAATAAATGAAAAAAATAAACACTACTCCAGGATGTCTGCCACATGGCATGGGTGCCATTCAGAGAATGATTGATCTTCTGAATGAATGCAAAATATTCACTGATTAGACAAGGTGGAGAGGTGGGCAGTAATGTCATGCTCTCCATATCGTCCAATCAGAGAACGCTTTGCATTCATTCTGAAGATGCAAAGCATTCTCTGAATGGCACCCATGCCAAGCTGCTGACCTCATGTATTCGCAATGCACAGGCTAGCCACTTAGCACAGGACCCATAAGTGGACATCACTGAATAAGAGATGTCTACTTCAGTGATTTCCAGCTTTCAGGGGCAAGCGGCTACTTATGTTATATACATAGTTACATTGGTCCAAACTGAAACTAAAGTAATTAAGTAAAAATGTACCATATCTGAAATTCATCTTTAAGGAGGGGCCTGGGAAGTTGTGTTTACCATAATCAACCTTGTCTGTACTATGCTGGCAAATCTTCATTATCAGTCGTAAACTAAATGTGCACACTGTTTGTCCTAATGAAGGGTTAACGATCTCAAGACTTAGGGTACATTGTAAGTTAATTGACTTTTAAAAGATCTGTCTCTGTATCCGTCCCTTGCAAGTTATTCTAAACAATACAAGCTGGCTAGAGAGAGTCTGGAGTATAATTCTACTCCAAAGAGACAACTAAAAAGGTAAGATATATGTTTATAAATTCGTTTTTGGTATGCTGTGTGAATTGGAACACATAACAAACACATAGTGTGGGGCTTCTCAAATTTAGCTGCAAAGGTGGAAATACGCTTTTAAGTTTTAATCACAAAATACAATCTTTATAGCAAAGCATTGCTATTTATACAGTCTGTTTTAGCAAAGCAAAACTACTTATAACTTATTAAGAAATGATCAACTTTATTTAAATCCATACTCCGAAATAAGCAAATCTTGTCCAAATGCACTTATTTTACTTTGTGTATTTCTTTTAGATGAGTGCAGTATTTTATTGTGAAACTTAGCCTCTGAGTAGGAGTTTCCTGTAATAAAGACCTATCACTGCCGCTCTCTCTCCTTGTGCACAGTGACTGGTCTTGTATCTATCTATCTGTATCCCTTCTCTAATTTCCTGCAGACAGCCTGCAGTGGTCCTGTCTGTTGTCTACTCAGGCTATAGGCAGCACAGTGATGATGTCACTCTTATTTTTAACAAAGTAATAAAAGTGTTGCAAAGACAATTGTTGCACACGCAGTGTATTTATAACCAGTGTGACCATTGAGGAATATAGGAGTGACGTTCAAGTCAAACTGGGACTTTTCATTTTACAGGTATAAAAAGGGATGCTAATGTGGCAGTACTAGACACAGTAGTAAGTGGCAAGTATGTCCTGTTACTAATAGTTGCATGTCGTGAGCCAGTCTAGAGACCGTTAATCAAAATGGCAGACAACAGTGATAGTGAGTGCATGGAACAGAGTTAAGTGATGACGTTTCTAGTGAACGAAGGCATAAAACCCGTCAATATCTACAGCAGACTTCAAGCCCAGTATGGTGATGAGATGCTCAGCCTCAGTAAGACATTTGAATGGTGAAAACGTTTCAAATATGACCATCCATCCGTCAGTGACAATCCCGGTCGTGGTGGCTCCCAGCTCACAGCAGTCATTCCTGTGAACATTCAGCGCATGGAACACCTGAACCTGGATAATCAACACATAACAATTGCACAAGAGATGAATCTTTCTGTGGGAATGGTGAACACAATCATTGACGAAGTGAAGCAGGCTGTCCTGGGATGGTTCAGGCATACTGACAAAACTTTCTATGCCAAAGCTTTCCAGGCATTAGTAAAATGCTGGGATAAGTGTAGAAATGTAGCAGGGGATTATGTAAAAAAATAAATGCAGTTTCTACTCCTTGAAATGTGTTCTTTTATCATATAAACTCAAAAGTCCCAGTTTGACTTGCACACCCCCAGATTTTCTGCCTGGAGTTCAGTTTTAAAAAAGGATTAAACTGAGAAAGGTGCAAATTCTTAACCCCTAGCAGAATTCATCTTTTACTAGTTTGAATTAAGCAAAGGGAATTCTGATTGGCTACTATGGGCTGCTGTGTTGAGAGTTTGCAATCAGGCTTTTTTGTGCAAAGGCTGTGTGGCACTGTGCAGGGCTGCAGAGTGAAGATCTCTGGAGCAAGGCTGAAGGCAAGTATTCAGATACATTGCTTACACTGGGTAGGAGTGGGACACTTTAAAGGCCAATCTCCCTTTAAGAATTAACATGTTGCTCCTTGCACTCTTAATTGAATAGGGTTCAAAGACCACGGAGGCTTGTGGCATATGCTGTAATTTAAGGTACCAACAGTTTTTCAGGGACATAGATTTGAATATTTGTCTATGTAAATCTTCTTGTTTTCAGTATAGAAAAAATGTATGTTACGCCCATTTCTATATATTAACATATTATTACCTCAAGCTTTTAAATTAGCATGTGTTATTGATGAATATTTAAAATATTAAAAAAATGCTTTCAGTAGGCCTGGTATCACAGATAATATGTTTTGTGCGCCTCTGGACGAATTGGTAGCAATGACTATAGGATTGCTGTAGGAGAAGCCTGTAATAAAGTCGGCACAATTTCAAGAAAATACGGTTGGGATACTTTTATAAAATCTTGTACATGGAATAGGAAGAACCAAAAAGAACATTGTTTTTGCCTTAAATTTGCAGGGTGATCTCTCTAAATTTGGTCGACCAAGTGAGTAGTAATTCCACTTTAGGACAGGTGATAGGGTCTACAGTTTTGTTTAAAGTTGACATCCTATATTCTGTATAACTGTTAGTGCATTTCTAATGCAATGTAGTGTCAAGCAAAGAAAATTCCCTCTGCCTGTTTTTAGCATGACTTCACAGCTGAATGCTGCTATCAGAGTACTTGTTCACAGGTAATATGTAAGATTATTAGTAAAGAAATTGCATGAACCGGTTACCTTCAAAGATCCTGACTTAAAGGGATTGTCAGCAGGCATGCACTATTTCTATGAGCTTTCATCTCAGACAGCTTGCATAACATTATGAATTAAAAGGTGGCATAAATGAGCATTATTAGAAGCAGCAAATATTTTTTACTTAATTTTACTGATTTGCATGTTAAAATTGTAAGACACACAGGGGTTGATTTACTAAAAGTGGAGAGTACAAAATCTAGTGTAGCTCTGCAGAGAAACCAATCAGCTTCTAGGTTTTATTGTCAAAGCATAATTGAACAAGCCAAAGTTGGAAACTGATTGGCTACCATGCACAGCTGAAAGAGATGTTGCACTCTCTGGTTTTAGTAAATCAACCCCCAAATGACTGAGCGCTTGTAACCTAAAGTTTGTGGCATATTCACCAGCTCACACAACTTGTCCAGTTTCCATTGCAACTGATGGGGTCAAGGTTTACTGCTGTAAGTAAAGATTTATGTATTTTAGGAATTTTTCTGCAATGTTTCATGAATGGCTTCTAAATTGTAATCTTAACTTCATTGAAAGTCCCCCTATTTAATAAGCAGAACACACAGTATTTAATATTGTCAAATTCTTATTGTATATATTAACACAAAACCAAAAATGTAATATGTTGCAATTTACCAATCAGTAGATATAGTGGTTGCATTCAATTCATTCTTTAATTTTTTTTCCCCCTTCTGTTTTCACCTGGTGATCAGGCCAGGAACACACATTCTGTATTGGAGTACTCCCACTCTGGATGAAGGAGCACAGGGTCACCTTTAGACACTAGCATTGTCAGTCTGGGGGGAGGGAGTGTAAGATGTACTCACAGTTTTAAATACACTAACAAATGAAGGCCCACACAGGGCTGAAACATGTAAGCAAGGAAGGACACTTGTTTTTTTAATCATGTCCTAAATAAATGAGTATCATGATTCCACTAGGGTGTGACAGTCTACAACTTCATATTGCCATTGTGGCTGTCAGGAGCCTTCCAAGCACTGCACACTTGCACTGGACCTATATTGACTTTCAGATTGAGCAGCGACTGCTACATAGTTGTGTACTAACAAACTGAAGCCAAACTCCAGCTAATACTTTCTAAGGAACAGCAATGTTTTTTTCCGTTTGGTACAAAGGTTTTACATAAAAGCTTTAATTGCAAGCATCGCTGTTAGTAGTAAATGGTTTTGTCTCATCCCTGTAACTGCTACATCTGCAGGGGAGCTTGTGCTGTTTAAAAACAACAGATTTACTGGCTGGATCACCAGGTGAAAATACAGAAAAGAAATCCTAAAAAAGAAAACAAATGCTGCCATCATCTAGGAATTGGTAAGCTGCAATATAATTAATGTTTGCTTTTGGGTTTAATACTGCTTTAGTTAAAATTCAGCAAAAGTTTATTTTTGTCTGAATGGAGTAGAAATGTTTCACAACCAATGCCAACTTTTTATTGCTTTCTACATCTGTTTACAAAGAAAGGCCTTCCCACACACATACCCACATACCTCAGAGGCCAAAATAGATATTGGTGTATAGCTAATGTCAGTACTATGTAAGCATAATCAAAGGATATGCCAGCACATAGAAAATCAGATGGAACCGCATTTTACTCAAGAGAGCATGTTGAACAATTGACTTGCAAGCCCATGTAACATTGGATGATTGTTAATTATGCTTGCTTGAGTAAAAAGACTCTGCTTCATCTGGGTCTCAGTGGTCCACTATTTCTATGGCTCTCTCTTTTAGTGACTGCATCAGAAACAAATTAAAACTCCTCAAAGTCTACAGAGACCGCAATTAAGAAATTGACAGAGGTTCCACTCTTCCCCACTTTTTTCCAAAGAAAAAATACTTTTTTCCCTTGGAGTTTCGCTTTAAAACAGTCATGGAAGAAAAATATATAAATCTGAGGATAATGACTTGAATTAATGAATCAATGAATAAGGAACCACTCTAAAAATAAATTTTGTTAATGTGCAATATGACCTAGTCAAGACTTACACTATATTGCCAAAAGTATTGGGACCTCCTTCCAAATCATTGGATTCAGGTGTTCCAATCACCTCCATGGCCACAGATGTGTAAAATCAAGCTCATAGGTATGCAGACTGCTTCTACAAACATTTGTGAAAGAATGGGTCGCTCTCAGGAGCTCAGTGAATTTAAGCGTGGTACCGTGATAGGTTGTCACCTGTGCAATAAATCCATCCGTGAAATTTCCTTGCTACTAAATATTTCAATGTCAACTGTTAGTGGTATTATAATAAAGTGGAAGCAACTGGGAACAACAGCAACACCCACACAGCCATAAAGTGGTAAGCCACGTAAAATGACAGAGCGGGGTCAGCGCATGCTGAAGCACACAGTGCGCAGGAGTTGCCAACTGTCTGCAGACTCAATAGCTAAACACCTCCAAACTTCATGTGGCCTTCAGATTAGCACAATAACAGTGTGTAGAGAGCTCCATGGAATGGGTTTCCATGGCTGAGCAGCTACATCTAAGGCTTACATCGCCAAGTGCAATGCAAAGCATTGGTTGTAGTGGTGTAAAGCATGTCGCCACTGGACTCTAGAGCAGTGATGATGTGTTCTCTGGAGGGACGAATCACATTTCTTTGGCAATCCGATGGACGTTTCTGGGTTTGACGGTTGTCAGGAGAATGGTACTTGCCTGACTGCATTGTGCCAAGTGTAACATTTGGTGGACGGGGGATTATGGTCTGTTTTTTTTTTTTTCTGTTTCTTTATTTTTTCAGGGGTTGGGCTTGGCCCCTTAGTTTTAGTGAAGGGGACTCCTAAGGCATCAGCATACTAAGAAATTTTGGACAATTTCATGCTTCCACCTTTGTGGGAACAGTTTGGGGATGGCCCCTTCATGTTCCAACATGGCTACGCACCAGTACACAAAGCAAGGTCAATGAAGAAATGGATGAGCGAGTTTGCAGTGGAGGAACTTGACTGGCCTGCCTCAACGTGATAGAACACCCTTGGGATGAATTAGAGCGAAGACTGCGAGCCAGGCCTTCTCGTCCGACATTAGTGCCTGACCTCACAGATGCGCTTCTGGAAGAATGGTCAAACATTCCCATAGACACACTCCTAAACCTTGTGGACAGCTTTCCCAGAAAAAGCTGTTATAGCTGCAAAGGGTGGACCAACTCAATATTGAACCCTACGGACTGGGATGTCATTAAAGTTCATGTGCGTATAAAGGCAGGCGTCCAAATACTTTGGCAATATAGTGTATATATGTTCAAATATGGAGGCTCTCATAAACTTCACAGAGCAGTCTTGATGAGGCATTTATTGGCCAACGTTTGCATTAAATGTCAGTATCCTCCTTTTTTTTTTTTTTTTTTTTTTTTTGCTGCTAACTGGTAAGTGTGTTGCAAAAACTTTTATGTTTCAAGTCCACCCTGTATGACAACCATTGCTCCCTCTGTAGGTACACTATGAGCATAGTCATGAAGGTACAGGAAGTATGCTACTTGAAGGATTATGGTGAGAAAAAAGGAAAAATCTTGATAAAAAGAAAATGATTGCAGCCACTTAATCATCTAAGGAATTGTAAGCTGCAATATATTACATTTTGGTTTTGGGTTTAGATACACTTTAAGTAGAAGAACTGTTATTAGTTACTACAACTTACTGAAAATAATTAAGAAAAGAACTCTTCACACCTTTAGGATTAACAAATCAAAGATTTAGAGTATGGGGTATGCTAGCATCTTTTTCAGGTTTCCATCATGTGGGAATGTTATGGAATACGTTTTTAAAAGGAAGACTGTACTGCAAGATTATGTGACTATTTTCAGGAGTGCATGTCTGCTCCTGCGGCCATGCCTAACACCTTTTCTACCCCTGAATAGTTTAAAATGTCTGCACTGCTAAATGAATTATTGGAGCCAAGCAGGAAATGTGTACCAATTTTCCAAGAATAATGAAGCAATAGTGTTCATGCCATCACTAATCACATTGCTTACTTGGAGAAGTTGGAAGGAAAACTAAAAGGGGATTTACTGGTGGATAGATTCTAGCTACTTACCTTCTGTGTGACTTTTGTACCCAGTATTCATGAAGTACGATAGGGCATATCCATACCTGACATTCCATTTATGATGAGGACAAGCAGCAGTTGGGGATGTTTGCTTTAGCAAATAAGAGGACTTCTGTGATGAGGACATGGAGGAAAATTGGTCTGGTTTTAGACCTCTCTTTGGCCACTTATGCTATCAATATAAGTCATTGACAGTAGGTCATGAAAGACATGCAGTTTCTTTGGATAAAACTGTTATTCCAGGTGTCTGTGTTGACACGCAGATTGCCTACAAGGACAGAAGTCCGGCTAGCAGCACAATATTAAATAGCACATTTACAACCATGTTGCACAAATCCTTATAGCTTAGGTTCATCTGGCAGCTGTGAGTGTATTCCAGACATTTCTAAATGGCACTTAAATGAGATAGACATGGCTATGTGACTGCACCACTGGCTTACTTGCCATGTTAAGTCATTCTGATTGACCATGTTAAATAGTGGAAGGCACACTTCAGGGTAACATTTAATTCAAAAGACGTACAGGGGACCAGAAAGGTCACCAGAAACCTAGTTTGCAGGTATCCACATAAGGTCAGTGCATGTGTTCTAGGTCAAAGCCCATTTGGTTCATTTCTATTTACAGCATAATGAAAATCCAAGGGAGAACTTTTTGGTTAAAACACAATGAACGCACTTCTAAATTAATGGCAATGTTTTCACAGTTCAACCTTTCATACATCATTTCATCTTATTTTTTCATGCAGAAAGCAAGCAAGTGGGGAGGTTCTGAAGGACTCCGAACTGGCTGATGTGGAGGAGGACGATGGAGCGTCATGAGTACTTGCATGCCCAGATCAAACCTGCCTGCTGCTTGAACTTGCTTTTCTGTGTTGCACAGATATGTACTCTCATGACCATCATGAACCAAAGCTTGCGGTCTGTAACCTCCACTAACAAAAGGTCTTTGTAAAACGTTTACAGCTCTATGAAGAATGCGATAAACAAATAGAGACTGTCTTGTGCTGAACATGTATGTCTGCATGTATGTTTTAATAATTTGTGTATGTATACAGGACAAACTATTGAACTATGTGCCTCATCTCCATTTGTGCTTCTGCAGTATGCAGTCAGTGTACTATGAAGATTGCTTGACCTATGAATGTGTTTTTATTTAAGACTGAAAAACCAAAAGTTTTTTGTTTTTTTTTCTTTTTTCATTCTAGTTAATCATTTCATATACTCCTAATGCTATGCTGCAGCTTCCAAACTCCAGGCTTCTCTAGTGCTATAAGATATATATAAATATATTTATATTTTTTTTAATCTATGTGTGTATAGAGGACTGTACAGGGGCTATTAAGGAAAACCATGCTTGCTGCTCTGAGAACATTAATTTTACTGTGTTGTATGGGTTAGTATAAAATTGCACAATACCTGCTTTTGAGCAGGATTTTTTTTCTTCTTAAACTATCTGGCTGTAATCATGGCTTACTATAAGTCAGCTAATCTGTTACTATATAGAAAATGTTTACATTTGCTACAGGAAGGGCTATTTCTTCTTTGCATCCACAGTACATCCCATATGTTTATTATTGGATATGTTCTACAAAATTGTGATGAATTCAGTCATTGCAATCTAGAACTTTTTGCCCTGTGTCAACTTGAATGCTATGATAGGGGTGTAGCATAGCAACATATGAGATGAGAATTTCCTACCTTTTGATTGCACAGAAAATGTGTACTGTAATACAGCTCATGTATATAAGCATGTAACAATTATTTAGGTATCTTAAATGTATATGTGAAATTGGTCAGCAGGTAACTCACTGCCTAATTTAAATAGCTGTACAAGTCTACTACGGGTTTCATAAAGGCATTTAATTTATCATACCTGCTAAGAAAATAAATGTTTCTGTTCTAATAAAAGCCAAAATCTCAAGTAAAGCAAATACGTTTTATGTGGATGCAATTTCAGACATTCTCACTTTTAATTATATTTTTAGAATGTTTTAAAATAATTTTTGAGACTTATAGCAATGAGTTAATTTGAATACTGTTATATTTGACATTGCAGTTTTATTATGTATGTGCAATTATCCTTGACTGACTAACACTGGTTGTAGACATTACAAAGCTCTTTAGATTGTCCTTAGTATTTATGAATGCTGTTATTGTAAGAGTAGGAATATCTTTGTAGTCAACAGACACTCCTGACCACCTCAATCTTGATATTTTCCATGCATTGTTTGTATAGATTGAACCCGGGTGCTATAGACATACCAATTTTTGCTGATTCCTACAGAGATTGGAAGACCAGGGAAATTTTCCTGTGATGTCTCTAAACACCGTTAAATAGAGTTCTAGGCATTTTATTTTAGTCCCAGATAGAGTGAGTAGGGCATAGAGCCTCAGTCAGATTTTTATTGCTGTTTATATTCCAACTGGGGGAGGTTTCCCATAACTTTCATTCCTGGTGACAAAAGATGAAGTTGCAGGAAATTTCTAGTTGGAGTCATTCTCCATATTTCCTGACCTGGTAACTCAATAAGTAAAGGGTGGGGGTCTGCTCAATTTTGACACAGACGACAATGAAAAACCTGACCTGGGCCTTTTAGCCTTCCTTATCCTACCCAAAAATATTGACAAGATTTCTACTTTAAGGTTGATCGCTCCCCTTGACTCATGGACAGATGGATGTTTAACTGTAGATGCATATGGCTAAAATTGAAGGATGCAACTGTGGCAATAGGAACATTGATAAATGGAGCAGTTGTGCATCCAGTTTTGAAATTCTGGTTGTTTGATATTCATGCATTGCCAATCATTTCAGATTTCAGGAATTGTGTTTAAATAAAGCTGGGTTATTTTTAAGTCTAAAAGTACACAGATATTTGAATATTCTTGTGCTCCAAAATAAAGCTGGTTCAGAAGGTATTTTACTTCTTCTTCCCCTCCTGCTGCTTGCATAGACATCAATACACACTCTCCGGCCTATTTATTAGGTACACCTGTTCAATTGCTTAGCAACACAAATTGCTAATCAGCCAATCACATGGCAGCAACTCAATGCATTTAGGCATCTAGACGTGGTGAAGACAACTTGCTGAACTTCAAACCGAGCGTCAGAATGGGGAAGAAAGGGTTTTGACAGTGGCATGGTTGTTGGTGCCAGACAGGCTGGTCTGAGTATTTCAAAAATTGCTTATCTACTGGGACTGTCATGCACAACCATCTTTAGGGTTTACAGAGAATGGTTCAGAAAAGAGAAAATATCCAGTGAGTAGCAGATGTGTGGACGGGAATGCTTTGTTGATGTCAGAGGAGACTGGGCAGACTGGTTCGAGATAGAAAGGCAACAGTAACTCATGTCAATATGAACCAAAATCTCTGAGGAATGTTTCAAACACCTTATTGAATCTATGCCATGAAGAATTAAGGTAGTTCTGAAGGCAAAAGGGGGTCCAACCTGATACTAGCAAGGTGTACCTAATAATAAAGTGGACGGTGAGTGTACATGCTCAGTGTGAATGTTTATGTGGATATCCAACAATCTTTAAAAGCCAAACGATGCCCCACATGTCCAACCATTTTTGCTTCTGTGTGCGATTTAGCATGGAATAGCACACCAAAAATAGAAATCTTTGCTGTCATTGCTGTTGTGCAGTTTTTCTGGAGCACATTTAGGCTACTTTGACACTGTTGTGTTGCAGTTTGGCTTCAGCGTGGGTGCAGTGCAGTGTATCCACTGTTTTTGTGGGGGTTACCTGCGGTTTACCATAGACTTCTATTATGTCCTTCGTTTTTGGTGCAGTTTCTGAAAGTACACCACAAGTCCTGCATGCTGCATCTTTGGCATCCTTTTAGAAAACATGCTATAAATGTGAGAAATAAAAGATGTCTATGGGAAACCTGCATGAAAAATGCGGGTACGCTGAGCTGCAGCAGTGTGAAATGGCCCTTTAAATAAGTTTGTCATTCAGCATTTTTTTTTACATACCACTTCTTTGTGCTCCATTTTAATGAAAGGGGTCCTGAAAAAATGCCATTCAACACATCAGCACCAATAGGAAACTGTGGAGCTAATTTACCAAAATCTGGTGCAGCTCTGCATAGAAACCAATCTGTTTCCAGTTTTTTTTTTTTTTCAAGGCTTAACTGATCAAGCTGATTGGCTACCATGCACAGCTACACCAGATTTTGCACTCTCCAGCTTTAAATCAACCCCTGTGGGTAAACTCTGAAACCTGCTGTTTTCCACCTCTGTAGTATGAACTGGATTTAAATCAACTTAATTTCCCAGCATATTTGCTTTTTAGTAACACATTTATGTAGAAAGAGGTCAAGGACATTGTTCGGCTCTTCTCCTTTGCAGATGCTTAACAAAGCTTGAACATTATGCAACAAATGTGCAAACTAAACTCTAAAAATGAGTGCTTGTAATAATATATTTCTCATAAGTGAACACTGCTGGTTCTAGCTGAGGGCATCTGTCTTATGTGCTGGTATTATGCAAGACCGCTCAGAAGATTCTCTTAGCTCTGAGTGTTAGAGGTCACTTGCCAGCTTTGGAAGCAGAGACAATGAGACTGTATTTTATTTATTCCTGAAGAACTATATAAATAAACTTACAAGTTATGTTGTTCAATGGATCATTGCATGTTCTTTCCCCTTTTGCACGCTGACCCAGGAAATTTTATATTATCAAACACTTATACTTTCAACTATGTAACTACATTTATGTAGTAGTTATTATTTTTAATGTTAGTTTTTTTTTTGTTTTTTTTTACACAAATTGCCAGGCAGTGGTGGCTTGAAAAATAAAAATATAATTCCTTAAATAACTTGTGGTGTTTCTTTGTCATTCATTGAGGGACACAGTATTTAGAGACTATTGGTTTGAACTGCCTCCTACAGAGATTTGGACACTTACAAATCAAAAAACAGTAACCAGCAAGGTATATCCCCCCTAGCTCCCAGTATATATAAATATATACCGGTGTGTGTATGTATATATATATGTGTGTGTGTGTATGTATGTATATATATATACACCGGTGTGTATATACAGTGGGGATCGAAAGTTTGGGCACCCCAGCTAAAAATTTGTATTAATGTGCATAAAGAAGCCAAGGAAAGATGGAAAAATCTCCAAAAGGCATCAAATTACAGATTAGACATTCTTATAATATGTCAACAAAAGTTAGATTCTATTTCCATCATTTACACTTTCAAAATAACAGAAAACAAAAAAATGGCGTCTGCAAAAGTTTGGGCACCCTGCAGAGTTAATATCTTGTACTGCCCCCTTTGGCAAGTATCACAGCTTGTAAACGCTTTTTGTAGCCAGCCAAGAGTCTTTCAATTCTTGTTTGAGGTATCTTTGCCCATTCTTCCTTACAAAAGTCTTCCAGTTCTTTGAGATTTCTGGGCTGTCTGTCACGCAATGCTCTTTTAAGGTCTATCCATAGATTTTCAATTATGTTGAGGTCAGGAGATTGTGAAGGCCATGGCAAAACCTTCAGTTTACGCCTCTTGATGTAATCCCCCGTGGATTTTGAGGTGTGTTTAGGATCATTATCCATTTGTAGAAGCCATCCTCTCTTTAACTTCAGCTTTTTTGCAGATGGCATCAAGTTACCATCCAAAATTTGCTGAAATTTTATTGAATCCAATTTTCCTTCTGCTCGTGAGATGTTCCCTGTGCCACTGGCTGCAACACAACCCCAAAGCATGATTGATCCAACCCCATGCTTAACAGTTGGACAGAGGTTCTTTTCATTAAATTCTGTGCCCCTTCTTCTCCAAACGTACCTTTGCTCATTCCGGCCAAAAAGTTCAATTTTAACCTCATCGGTCCACAGAACTTGTTTCCAAAATGCATCAGGCTTGTCTATATGTTCATTTGCAAAGTTCAAATGATGATTTTTGTGGTGAGGACGTAGAAGAGGTTTTCTTCTGATGACTCTTCCATGAAGACCATATTTGTACAAGTATCTCTTTATAGTGGAATAGTGTACCACAACTCCAGTGTCTGCCAGATCTTTCTGGAGGGATCGTGCAGTCAAACGTGGGTTTTGAATTGTTTTTCTCACAATCCTGCGAGCTGTTCTGTCTGATATTTTTATTGGTCTTCCAGATCTTGCTTTAACTTCCACTGTTCCTGATGACTGCCATTTCCTAATTACATTTCGAACAGAGGATATTGACATCTGAAAACGCTTTGCTATCTTCTTATAGCCTTCTCCAGCTTTGTGAGCGTCAACTATTTTCAGTTTCAGTTTTCTAGACAACTACTTAGAAGAACCCATGGTGCTGATTGTTGGGGCAAGGTCAGATGAGTCTGGGCATTTAAAACCTTTGAGATTGACATCACCTGGTCTTCCCAGACGATGATTGAGAACGATCCATGACACTGGCAGGTCTCAGCTTTGCAAAGGGGCAGTGCATGCTATAAATTCTGCAGGGTGCCCAAACTTTTGCAGATGCCATTTATTTGTTTTCTGTTATTTTGAAAGTGTAAATGATGGAAATAAAATCTAACTTTTGTTGACATATTATAAGAATGTCTAATCTGTAATTTGATGCCTTTTGGAGATTTTTCCATCTTTCCTTGGCTCCTTTATGCACATTAATACAAATTTTTAGCTGGGGTGCCCAAACTTTCGATCCTCACTGTATATGGGTTTTCTTTTCATCCAGGATTCTACTACATGCTGCTTGAGATGGTCTCAGCGTATACTCAGCAGTAGCTTTGGAGACATTACCTGGACCCCAATGGACTAGACGATTCCAGAACTAGCCTCGAACGTGACTTTCGGGCACTGGGCTCTGTATCTTTGTGCGTTACAGACTTGTGAATGTACTGTGTTAGCTGCAAAGTGCTTTCTGGGTCTAGATCCATGTCAGCCTCTGGGTTATCCAGTCTCTGAAGACTCACTTTGTGAGTAAGCAGTGTGGGCCAAGCATTAGGAGCTACCTTGTGAATAGGACCATTGGGCACAATTATTATTTCTATTATTTATATGTTTAGAGCATAAAGGGTTAATGCTGAGGAATTGAGCGCTGTCATATTCCTTTAGGTGGAATGTCACTCATGCTCAGCACTCTTCTTTCTGTCATTCAGCATGAGGTTACATAGTTACATTGTTAGGATGAAAAAAGACAAAAGTCCATCTAGTTCAACCAATAAAACAAATTCTTGCTACTATTCCTTTTAAAAGTGATACATGGATCTCCCTCAATTGGTCTTTGCTTCCCACTTACAGTGACCTGCTCAACTTTGGCCTGCTGAATCTCTCATGCTACCATCAGCTGTGAGTATTCCGTCCTCCTAGTCTTGTCTATTGAGCTATGTTGTCCCTGCCTTACAGTGAAACATGTCAGATCCCAGAAACATGGGGAGCACTCCTGCTGTAGTGGATCCCTCCAGCTTATGATGCACTGAAAGCTATGGTGGACCGACTTGAGGGCCTGACACTGACATCCAGAATTCTGCTTGTATCTCTGCACTTCTTGGAGTCTTCAATTCTGTCTCTGGATCATTTCACTGACTTTGTATGCACCGCTTTGAAACTCAGATTGTACCAGTGCTGCTACCTGTCTAGAATCCTTTGGAGGACCTAAAACTACCCAGATCTTCCCAAACTGGATGACTCCTGATAAGCTTTTCACACCTCAAACATTTAGAAACTCTATACTCTTTTGTGGAGTTTTTATAATAAAACGTGATCCATACCCACCATGAATCCAGTAATATCCTACCTTATTAAAACACTGACAATCCCTATGGACCAACAAACTGGGGCACAGTATCCTCCCCAAGGCGATAGGTAACACTAGGCGGCATCCACACAGGCTATGTTGTTATAAAAGGCATTCAGCACCTGACCATGACACCTATGTTTGCAAAAGGTGTGCCACAATGCCTATCAATGCAGTAAGTAATCTTTAAAACATAGATTACTTAGTCCCCTCTTGGACTTTCTCCTGCATGAATTGTGTCTACTATCTCCGCCTGGAGTATTCCAGGTAACTGTGACTGTGCAAATATATAAGTATGGAGATTTTAAAATGTATGTGATTGAGATTCATTGTTAAATAACTGTTCTTTTTACACTCTTGTTTTGTGTTTTAGAATAGCTAATGTTGTCTGAGGAAGTGAATTTTATCCAAGAAAGGCATAGAGATTAGAAACCCAAACATACATATTCAATGTGAAAGACAGGTTTTAATTCCACCATTTGGTTATATGTAAGCAATATTGCATGTTCTAGAGAAAGGGGGGCTGAAGATTAGAAATTGTTTTGATGTGTTTAAGTGGAAAAAATTGTTTATCTTTTACATTTGATTAATAAAATTGTTCTATTTTATTTGTATTTTTTTGTGAGTTATGTCTCAAAAATCCCACCTTTCAAGAGTTTTTGCCAGCTTACTGAGATTTCTGATCAGGATTCCATCTTGACAGTCCCACTGAACTGGGGTACATCAAATATTCAAATATCAGGGAGGAACCTGATTACTTGCTGCAGCAAGAGAAAGTAGAAAGGACATCCTAGGTGTGGACAGGCAGGCTTCCTCATCTGTCAGAACCTAGACCCCAAGGTGTTCCAGGACCTGTTTCAAAGATGGAGATGCTGGATGTGGACCTCCAGGTTCAACAACAAACTAGACAAATTTATCTCCAAGTACAGAGATCCTCTGACAGAAGCAGTAGATGCTCTGGTGGCTCTGTGGGATCAGTACAGTTTAATGTATGTATTTCCTCCCCAAAACTTGCTTTCTTTACAGGATCAAAATGGAGACCATTTCAGTGATACTCATTGTTAGGATCTTCTGCCTCAAGGATCAGTTTACCAACCTGCATCACAGTTGGTGACTTTAATGGCATAGTTGTTGTAGCCCTAGTCTTAAAGAATCAGTGATCCTTCACAATGTAAAAAACAGAAATTCCACTTTCCTCAAGGTCTACCATCACACATCAAAGACATACGTGGTATGAGAAAAGAAGGTTTCATTCGAGAAAATATTTTGTGAGGTAAATCCCAGCCTTTTTGTAATTAAGCCTGGATCAGCAATTGCCCCGAGTACCATCAAGGGTCACATTTTGGCACTTGTTCCAGTGACTGTTAACTCCCCGTTCTTGGATTAACACCTTTATACAGGGTGTCTCTAATATAATTCCCCTTGCAGACCAACCAGACAGTTTGTGGGAGAGGACATTGGTTCACTTGAACCCTTTTAGGGATATTCCTCTTTCAACTTATACAAGGTTGTTTTTCTTGTTGCCATCACCTCTGCAAAATGTGCTTGAGTTGGGGACTGTGTCCTGTAAAAAAAACTATTTCTGGCCTTGAACAGTGACGAGGTGGTGTAAAGGCTTAGTGCAGGTTAAGCAAACTCTGCGCTCTAGCTGTTGTGGAACTACAAGTCCCATGAAACATTGCACAACCTTGGCAGGTGCAGACTTGACTTCCAGAGGCAGAGTCGTGGTGGACTTTTTAGTTTCACCACATTTGGAGTGCCCCTTGGCCTAGAGCCTCTTTCCTCCCTAAAGGAATTTTTGCCCTTCTCCTGGACATTGTGCTTCCATCCCACTGCATCAGAAGGAGGTATCCCTTCATTGTCTGGATGTAGTTTGTGCTCTGCGTGTCTAGCCCCCAACATCACATCAATTAGTCTACTCTCCTTATCATTCCTGATGGGCCCTTTAAAGGAAACCAGCTTCTCGCTCCTTCATTTCCTAGTGGCTTAGACAGGTTATCATACAAGCTTATGATCTTAAGGACCAGGTTCTGCCTTTTACTGTCAAACACACTGTATCTGTGAGTGTTTCCTGAGCTTTTCAGAATCAGGCTACTATTTCCCAAGTCTTTACCAAGTCCTCTGTTTACATGTTTTCCACTTTTACCAGATTGATGTTCAGGGCTCATCTGGTGCCAGCTTCAGGTCTAAGGTTCTCTAGGCAGCTCTATGTTTTCAGGAGGCGGTTCCTGCATACAAAATGTTCTCATTTAAAAAATGTCCCCGGCTTGAGAGCTGCATGGTAACCCACCTAGGAACTTCTCTATTCTCATTGACTGCCTGGAGGTGAAGGAGGGAGGGGAAGGGCGGTGTGCTATAGTTTCCCAATGGTGTCCAGGTTTCGTGACATCATCCCACTAAGGAATCCATAGATATCACATGATCCACTCTCCTGGCTTGTGTGGACCTACAAGCAACATTAAAGAGGAGGTGCCGCCTTGCTCTGGAGCTGGGCAGAGAGCTCAATACATATGAACCAGCAATGTTAATACCCACTGTGTAGTGAAAAAAGGTAAATGTGATATTTTGCGAATGATCAGCTTTGCTCAGGGTCCATCTGTCTTGTGGCTGGATAGTACTTTGCTACTATACAGTATCTGCCCCCCTCCCTCCAGTAACTGTAGCCACTTGGAAAAGCAGGAACAACCAGATAAGGTTCCCAATACAATCACTACACTAAACTATCTAGTTTACTAATGCATCAGTATCCCTACACTATGTAATTTTTTTATTGTCACTATTGTCTGGTGCATAAAGTCACGATTACCAATTTGAGATCCATGTATTATAACAGTTGCTTGTTTGTAGTCCAGGTATCAGAAATACCCTTTTTTGCCTCTGTATTGTCAGACCACTCCCACTGTAAGGCACAGTCTTGCCATACCCACCATTTGCCAAACATATTTCTAGATTCTATACCGGGATGCCCCAGGTCTTTCAAAATCCTACTCATTCTCACATTTTGTCACTTTTGTTTTTACTGCAAAGCCATGCTGATTATCCTTATGGGTATTGTATGTTAACATTTACATATTGTTCTGTATAAATATTGATTGAAACGGTGGTGTGATTTTGTGGGTGTGGTTAAAAGTGGGTGTTCTCAGTAAAGGTCCACAATTCTGTTTTGAAAAATGGTCACTTTATTGTGCAAACTTGTTAGGGTTTTGTTGCTCTTGCCTACTCCTCAGTTGGATTACATTTGGACATTCCAATAGTCTTTGAATCCTTTGTCCCCCAAGAATGAAAACTGGATAATTCTATGTAAAGGAAAATCCCTTTTTCAAGTTAATTGAGGAATGCTTGTCCCACCCCTCCGTGTCTATGATCTTTTTCTTGTTATTACATTTCTATAAAACAAAGGCATAAAACCTAGGAGTATGAGGGTTTATACCTTGATTGCATTTCTTTTGTCTGCCAGTGTCCATTTTTTGTTTTTGTCAATGGTTTTTGGTTAGTGATGTAATGACTCTGGCGTTTAAATGCCCCTGCATGTTAGCCTATGTGTCCATGCACACATAGGCGTTTAGAGAGGAGTTTAGAAGCTGAAAAACATACCCACTGCCAGCGCATCTAGGAACAGAGGCGTTTTGGCAAAAAAAAGCCCTTGAGCGTCAATTAATTTCAGTGCCCAGAATAAATTATTATTATGGCCAATTAATTAATGTCTAAGCACTTGATGCAGCTAAACACGGCCTAAAAGTGCTACACGCGTTTACAAGCGCCACACAATTTTTCTGACAACACCTCTGCCAAGAAGAAAGGCATCTAGGGGAGATGGCAAAAATGTCCAGTGTGCATGAGGCGAAAACAATAAATACAGCTGCTAACAGGTAAAAAGTACAGTCACCTACAGATTCTTACAAACTTGTGCATCAGCATACCCTTCAGGCTGGGCCATTTTAAGTGGGCAAAGCACCAACACTTATGGGTTGTTTCATAGCTTGCCTGATCCCTCTCTAACACACACATTGCTATTGTCCTGTCATCAATGCACAGCAGGCACAAGCTGTAAAGGTAGCAGAGCCAATGGGCTGCTTTTCCAAGTATAATTATTGGGAAAAAGCCATATATTTTCATAGTCAGTTCATTTAAGGTCATTTACACTTTACGTAAACCATGTTAGGACCAGGAAAATGAGAAAATGTCTTGGGTAAAATAGGTTAAAGCTTTTACTTAGGGCCCCACAATTTTTGAGCCTGTAGAATCCAGTGATGAAAATTAGGCTCTACCCATCATGATGATGGGCCACCTCACTGGCCAATAGGAATGTGTGGAAGCCAGGAACAGGCAGGTAGGCGAACTCCATTTCTCTCAAGAAGTGCTGGATTTTTCCAGATCAGTATGGTCCAGTATGGAATAGAAAGAGCAAATTACATTTCTATTGGCCAGTGAGGTAGCCCATCACTGGAGTCTATGGGTACGCAACTTTTGGTGCCCTAAATACCACCTTGAACCTACTTTACACAGAACATTATACCTGCTACCAGATTTTTTTTTTCTTACCAGGGAATATCAATTAAAGTTGAAGCAACATGTTGCTTGTAGCAACCTGTCAGTTTCCCAAGTACAATTTTTCCAAAGTGGATTATAAAATCAAATATCTAGATATTTGACATAGAAATCCCTAAAACCAACTGCCATTATTCCATTGTAGGCTGGAAAATAAATTCTAATTAGTTGCTGTCAGAAGTAATAAATTGTTTTATCATTTTATAAGGAACTGGGTGTCCTACAGAGAGGAGAACTGTCCATTGCACTTTCCAAGACCTTCAGAAAAGAAAATATTCACCTAATCATATCATTTACAAACAAGTTAGGGAACATGTTAGTGGGCCCTTCCCAACATCACCTCCTGATTTGAGTGTTCATGGCAATAAAGTGATTTGCTGGTCTTGATTTTCTAGTCAGTCGTGTTGCCTTGAGATCGCCAAATGTTTAAGAGCTCCCTCCTTCACAGACCAGAAGATGCATGTTTGTACTATCTCTTCTTCACAAATGAGATGAAAAACAGGTTTGTGCAAGTCTGTAACAGGATTACTGTCACTATGCAAAATCCACTCTTGGGGAAGCCATGTATATCTTGGCACAGAGGAGTGTTCAGAATTCTGATACCATGTAGTATTCTGAAAGCAAGTCAGAGATTTAAAGAAAATAAAGAAAATTATTTCCTATGCTGATTACCAAGCAATGATGGCATGAATTTAAAAAGTAAAAGTATATCTGAAGTGTGTCAGTCTGCTGTATAGCATGTGATTTTGCTTATTATGTGATACATTAACTTAATCTACTTTAAAACAACACATAAAAAACACAATGTGCCCAACTCAAAACCCCTAACTACCTAAAAATATACTAGCTAGCATGCAAATATTAACACCAAGCAAACAATCAAAATACACACCACGTATATACACAGAGAAAAATACTATACAGTGCAATTTACTCGATAAAACGAAACAACTTACTTTTCAATTTCACAATGCACTTTCCATAAAAATAGTTTATTTAACCTCTTCCCGTCCACCCTATAGCAGTAGTACTGCTACAGGGCAGCACGGTTGCGCATAATCACGTATATATACGTGATTTTGCATTTCCGGGTAGGGGGCATGCTTGCGCCCTACCCCCGCCACCATTCACGGCTGTCAATCACCGGGTCCCGGCCAGTGATTGCCAAACATCTTCCATGGGGAGGAGAACTGTTTGTAAACAAAACAGTTCTCTCCCCGGTCAGCTCCTGCACACTCCTTCCAGTGAAGCACAGACACAAACAGCCTCATAGTAAAACACACACAGCATACAGTTAACCCGTTGAGCACCCCACATGTTAACCCCTTCCTACCCAGTGCCATTAGTACAGTGTCAGTGATTTTTTATAAGCACTGATCACTGTATTGGTGTCACTGGGGATGTCAATGACACCACGTCTGTTCCCCCAGTGTCAGAATGCCCACCGCTGATCTCCGCCATTAATAGTAAAAATATAAAATAAATTCCAGTAGCACTGTTGAGCTGACACTGATGATGGACACTGACTGGCTGCACTGCTGGGCACTGACTGGCGGCACTGCTGGGTGACACTTCTGGGCTGCACTGGTGGGCACAGGTGGGTGGCACTGCTGGGCACTTGTGGGCGGCACTGGTGGGTGGTGCTTCTGGGTACCGATCATCAGGGCCCTGATGATTGGTGCCGATCCCTCCTCTGGCAACTGCCAGTTTTCGGTAGTACTTTCCTCGCGCTGTGACCGCGTGAGGAAAGTGCAGCCGATAACCGGCAATTGCGGGGTAAATCCTCTGGAGGGCAAGTGGTTAATAAAAAAACACTCACATGTAAGGCTACTTGCACACTAGGTGTTTGGTCTTTGTGCATCCAATCCTGGTATATTAGTGCATCAGCGAAGTGCTACCTGAAGCCTGCAAAGTGTGGCTCATGATTTAAGTTAGCCATACACATTAAGATTTATTTTGTGCAAGGCTAAACAAGTAGACAAATTTGAGGTGCAGAACCCACAGATATCAAAATACTCAAACAGTACCTGTATCTGATTGAATTCTGGTGCTGTTCAGCTAAAACTTTTTCTGCCGGGTGGTGACAACAAGCCCACCCACCAAACACATCTATGCCATTTCAGAAGGAATCAGACAAAATTCTATCCCTGTATGGCTGGCTTTACGTGTGGACTCTTGCTGCATATCGCATATGTATGAAAATAAAGACAGGTTCTGTACTTTATATGTTTTATTTACAAAGGCTTATTAATGCTGTTTCAACTCATCCTAATTCACATCCATGTGTTTTAGTGACCAGGCAGACAATAGCAGGAGTCCTCTGGGTTATGAAAAAAACACCTTACAGCTAACACAACCAGGGACGTATCTACCATGACATGAGGCAAACAAGGCGTTTGCCTGGGTGGAATTTATCAGAGGGGTGGCACTGTCCCCCAGGCAGAAGGGACACAAAGGTTGATCTGATGCCTCCCAAAAAAAGGCTGTTTCAGCACTGCTTTACTCACAGACAGTGATTATTAGTGTCCAGGCCAGCCGAGACCTGTTTTTGCTTGTTCCATTGCTGGCACTACTGCCCCCTGGTTGCTAGGACCACCTGGTGTCTGGCAACCAGTGATGTCACATAAAATGCAGAGCGAGGCTGAGGCCCCAGTATTCAGAGCAGAGGAGGATTTTACTTCTTCCTCCGCTCCTAGTGGTTAGCTCTGCCCTCCTCTTCAAGTATCTGCTGCAGTATTGCTCAGAGGGAACTGGATTTGAGTGTCAATTTTGAGACTTTGAGGTAAGGCCAGGTGCCGGAGCTGGAGCCATTTGTGTCATGACTGAGGGAGCCAGGCAGAGACCTATACAGAGAGGACAGCAGATGAGCTGAGAGCAGAAGACAGATGACACCCTTGGAGGGATGGGAGGAGGAGGTCAGATCTTTAGATCTCAGAGGTTCCTGCTAAGACTTGTGGTCCTTCAATAGTTGGGGGTTGTCACATTCTCAGCTCTAAGGAGTTCATGCTGGGACTTGCAGTCAATCAATTTTGGGGGAGTCACATCCTTAAATCCCAAGGGTTCTTGCTGGGACCTGTTTGCATTGCTTGCACTTTAGTTCCTGGAGGCCTTGGTGGTACAAGTCCCCCAGGGGCCCTGGATGGCCACATTGTCCCCCACCTTTATGATCATGGAAAATCTTAGACTGATTTTCCTGATCCATCACTCTGCCACCACTGGCTCCAATCTAGATGGAAGAGTGCCCAATTTTAGTCTTGCCTAGGGCAGCACAAGACCAAAATACACCACTGAACACAACAAAATATTTTGAAATATTTGAATGCCAACCAACTTCAACTCACAAGCCGACCTCAATGCACTGAGTAATTGGGCAACTATGTGGCAAATGAGGTTTAATGTTGATAAATGTAAGGTTATGCACTTGGGGGCTAAGAATATGCATGCATCATACATACTGGGGGGGGGGGGGTACAACCGGGGGAATCAATGGTGGAGAAGGATCTGAGGGTTCTGGTAGATGACAAGCTTAATAATGGCAAGCTGTGGTTTCTAAAGCGAGCAAAATCCTCTCTTGTATTAAAAGAGGTATAGACCCCAGAAGGAGAGATATCATATTACCCCTGTACAAATCATTAGTAAGACCTCATCTAGAATAAGCAGTTCAGTTTTGGGCACCAATTCACAAAAAGAACATTGGGAAACTGGAGAAGGTGCAGAGAAGGGTAACTAAACTGATACAAGGCATGGAGGAGCTCAGCTATGAGGAAAGATTACAGGAACTGAATTTATTTTCTCTTGAGAAGAGGAGATTAAGGGGGGATATGATCAACATGTATAAATATATCAGTGGTTCATATAGTGAACTCGGTGTAGAGCTATTCAGAGGTCATCACGGAGGACAAGGGGGAACTCTTTACATCTGGAGGAAAAGAAATTTAATCTCCAAATACAGAAAGGTTTCTTCACAGTAAAAGCTGTGAAAATGTGACATAGACTCCCTCAAGAGTTGGTTCTGGCCAGCTCAGTGGATTGCTTCAAAAAAGGCCTGGATCAGGAAGAAATTTTTTCCCCTGTAGGAGCAAATTGGATCATGCTTTGCTGGGGGTTTTTTTACCTTCCTCTGGATCGACTGTGGGTATAGGATAACTTTTTTTTTTATGGTTGAACTGGATGGATTTTTGTCTTTTCTCAGCCAGACTAACTATGTAACCAGGCAAAGAAAAAGGTGAGGTCTTTTCCATACTTTCATGTAGAAGACAAAATGAATCCGTTTCCCTGTAGCCTAGACAAGTGCTATCACAGTGTGAGATCTCACTCTGCTTACGTCTGGAAATATTCTTTGCAAGCAATCATTTTCTTCTTTCCCTTTTATAGGCCACATATGACTGCACTCTAATGATATCTCTGAGGAGAATGGTCTCCTGGAGCACAGTAACAAATGAGAGCGTGCTGCAGACTTCAGTGATTCCCCGCAGTGTCCACAACAACTACAGCGCTGGGGCTTCTTGAGTCACAGGTGCACTTCCTAGAAACCAGAGATGGAAAATCATTTGTGCATGCTCATGTTCGCTTTTATTGCAGGCGATTACAATACATTTCAATTAACCTTTATAGCTTAGGCTAAGACAAAATATACCTGCTACAGTGCACTATTTTACAGTATACTGTAGATAGATAAGGGCTTCAAATGACACCATATATCCTTTTCTCCAAAAAATATACCGTATTTTCCTGCGTATAAGATGACTGGGCGTATAAGACAACCCCCTACTTTTCCTGTTAAAATATAGTATTTGGGCTATACTCGCTGTATAAGACTACCCCTCTTCCAACACACACCAAATAAAAATTAAAAAACATCAGATTTGATTTCAATATGGTATTTCAGTATGGTATTCCAATGATGGGGTGCTATTCCTCCCACTGACACCAATGATGGGGCACTATTCCTCCCACTGACACCAATGATGGGGCACTATTCCTCCCACTGATACCAATGATGGGGCACTATTCCTCCCACTGACACCAATGATGGGGCACTATTCCTCCCACTGACACCAATGATGGGGCACTATTCCTCCCACTGACACCAATGATGGGACACTATTCCTCCAACTGACACCAGTGATGGTGCCCCATCATTAGTGTCAGTGTGTGAGGAATAGTGTCCCATCATTGGTGTCAGTGGGAGGAATAGTACTCCATCAGTGTCAGTGGGAGAAATAGTGCCCCATCATTGGGGCACCATTCCTCCCACTGACACCAATGATGGGACACGATTCCTCCCACTGACACCAATGATGGGGCACGATTCTTCCCACTGACACCATCATTGGTGTCAGTGGGAGGAATCGTGCCCCGTCATTGGTGTCAGAGCGAGGAAACGTGCCCCGTCATTGGTGTCAGTGGGAGGAATACCGCCCCGTCGTTGGTGTCAGTGGGGGGAATAGCTCCCCGTCATTGGTGTCAGTGGGGGGAATCGCTCCCCGTCGTTGGTGTCAGTGGCGGGAATAGCGGCCCGTCGTTGGTGTCAGTGGGGGGAATAGCGGCCCGTCGTTGGTGTCAGTGGGGGGAATAGCAGCCCGTCGTTGGTGTCAGTGGGGGGAATCGTGCCCTGTCGGTGTCAGTGGGAGGAATCGTGTCCCAGCGTTGGTGTCAGTGGGGGAAGGAATAGTTTTCCATCGTTGGTGTCAGTGGGGGGGGGATAGTGCCCCATCGTTGGTGTCAGTGGGGGGGATAGTGCCCCATCGTTGGTGTCAGTGGGGGGGGGGATAGTGCCCCATCGTTGGTGTCAGTGGGGGGGAGGAATAGTGCCCCATCGTTGGTGTCAGTGAGGAGGCGGAATAGTGCCCCATCGTTTGTGTCAGTGGGGGGGGAGGAATAGTGCCCCATCGTTGGTGTCAGTAGGGGGGGAGGAATAGTGCCCCATCGTTGGTGTCAGTGGGGGGGGGAATAGTGCCCCATCGTTGGTGTCAGTGGGAGGAATAATGCCCCATCATTAGTATCAGTGACACCAATGATGGGACACTATTCCTCCCACTGACACCAATGACACTTGCTGACCCCTGTTTCAGCATGGTGCTGCTGCAGCCAGCATACGTGGTTGCAGCAGCACCTCTGCACGGCACACTTACCGGCCGCTCCCTCACTCGATTTTTTGCGGGGCCTCTCGGCTCCGACTCCTCGCCGGTGATTGGCCGCCTGTGTGCCTTTTCCTGAGCTACAGTTCTGGTGCCCAATCACCGGTGAGGAGGCGGAGCCCAGCGGCCGCGCGAACATCAAGCGGCCAAACTGAATGAAGGAGCAGCCACGCTTCCTTGACTGGATCGTCTTGGGACTGTGACCGGAGCCAGGTAAGAAACAGCAGCCCTCTGCCTGCCCCTGTACGTAGTGTCCCTTCTGCTGGAAGGGGGGGGGGCAGCAGCACTGTGCCGCTCCCCTAAAAAGTGCCACCCTGATACCAAACGTCAGCATGCCGTATACCGGTGTATAAGATGACCCCCGAATTTTGAGAAGATTTACATGGGTTAAAAAGTCGTCTTATACGCTGGAAAATACAGTAATCCATACACATCCAATACTTAGTGGCTCTGCAATCTATTTTTCATTAACTTGTTTCTTACTGTATTTTTCTGCCTCCTTGTAATGTCTTTGTGAGCTCCCGAATCTCTCCTTTTCCTGCTCACTTGTTTGGAGCAAGCAGTGTATATTAGTTGTGGCCATGTACACTTCTCTGTGCACAATACCAGACCCATAGGCCATCTCAGGAACGAGCAAGAGAAGGTGGCTATGTTCCTACATACAGTGGGACTATGGAGAACGAAGGTAGCCCCCCCCTCTAAGAGGAGACTGTGAGCAATAGAAGAGACGTTCTGAGTTAAGATTATTTTATTGGATTTTTTATGTAGTAGATTGTGTGGCTTGAAATCACATGTGTTAAAGTACCTCTAAATACACTCATTAAAATCTCATACAAAATGTTACCATATTATGATCATTTCAAATGTAGTCTTCAATTTTCAAAAAAAAAGATGCAGCCACTATTAATATAATATCTGATAAAGCTGCTATGATGGAACTTGTTCAGGCACTTCCTGTTCTAGGATGACAACTGACTCTCAGTAGCACTCATTCTTTTCATCCTGTTATACACGCCCTGGTGGAGACTACAGGCAGTTGTGCAGGCATAATGCACTATTATCCATATCGAAATTCAGTCCGGAGTGATGATGTGAAGCTGAAGGTGAAGAGTGAGCATATAGACAGGAAGTGGCTGAAATTACTGCAGGGGATCTGCGGCAATGAGATAAAAAAAAACAAGAAAATACACAGTTGAAATGCATGTGTTAAGTCTTGATTGCCAAAAGATTTATAATTCTTCTGTTTTGTGAACTGGGAGCCTTGCCAGACAACATGACAGGGTCTGTTCCCTCACTTGTTTCTGTTGAAGTTAAAGCCAGCCTTGCAGTAAATTGCAATGGCTGTTTACTAGGTAAGGGCCCCCCTCCCCTTGTAAAAATAGCTGTCTAATCCTACTTTAAAAATGTAACCTGTAAAGAAAACTGATAGGTTATATATTTACCCTACCCACATCTTTTGAACTGAAAGGTGTAACATTCATAATCTTATAGTGAGATTTCTGGGGAATAACCCCAAATCTCATGACCTTCCGGAACAACCCCAAATCTCATGACCTTCCGGTCCAACCCCAAATCTCATGACCTTTCCGGTCCAATCCCAAATCTCATGACCTTTTTGGTCCAACCCCAATCTCATGACCCTCCGGTCCAACCCCAAATTTCATGACCCTCCGGTCCAACCCCAAATTTCATGACCCTCCGGTCCAACCCCAAATCTCATGACCTTCCGGTCCAATCCCAAATCTCATGACCTTCCGGTCCAACCCCAAATCTCATGACCTTCCGGTCCAACCCCAAATCTCATGACCTTCCGGTCCAACCCCAAATCTCATGACCTTTCTGGTCCAACCCCAAATCTCATGACCTTCCGGTCCAACCCCAAATCTCATGACCTTCCGGTCCAACCCCAAATCTCATGACCTTTCCGGTCCAACCCCGAATCTCATGACATTCTCACAAGATTTGGGCTGCTCTATATTCCCCACAATATCACTGGAAGGACTGTGATGTCACCCTAACCTAGATACATTTTTGAAGTACCATTAGACAGTGATTTTTATAGGGCAAGGAGACCCAGAACTAAGTGATTTTGAATTTTACTACAAACGTCACATTAGGAAACACTGCTTGATCACTGACCAAGCCTGCTGATTGGACAATGACATAACATTGAAGCAAAACTAAACACATCCATTTAATAGTTTGAAAAAAACGTACCATTGCCAACATGCCAGGACTGCTGTCACATTTGATTATGTTCTCAACCAAACTGCCAAACCATCAAATGGCTGGGGTCATAACTGATCACATATGCAGCACCGTGTCAGTTGCAGATCAAACAGAATGTAAGATGACAGCTTCCTTGGCTGAAAAGGATAGGAGGATTTTGTTCTGCATTACAGACAAAAATACTCATCAATCAGCTCTCTCCTACTGTCAGCAAGTGTCCAGTGTTAGTCCTCATGCACACTGGCTGTTTTGATAACGCTGGTAATGTTAGCTGTGTAAAGTCTTGTTTTCAGCTTTTTTAAGCATTTTTCTATTAGTGTTTAGCTGCGTTTTGCTGTCTTTTGCATTTTAGCAGATTTTTTTACCCCAAAAAAGTCCAATAAACGCCGGTTTGCAGCATTTTACCGTGTTTTGCTGCATTCTAAACGTTAGAGCATTTTTACAGCGAAAAAACTCCTCTAGAAGCCCACTAGTCCTGGGTTTTTTTCCAGCCAAAAAACGTCCCTGCCAAAAAACGTTGATTACAGTCTATGTGTGCATAAACACATAGGAATATGCTGGGGGGTTTACTGGCTGTAGAAAAAAACTTCAAAAGCCAAAAACAGCAGCTGTAAAAACATCCAGTGTGCATGAGGACTGAGACTGAAAGCATGCAGTAGAGCCTGATTGGCTCCTGGTGCTGGCCCTCTTTTTTTTTCTAATCTGAGGACTGTTGTGCAGGGGGCTGTAAGTAGCTAATATAAATATGGATTCAAGTACTTTAAACTTTACATTTATTTAAAAATATGCTTTAAGGATTTTTAATGAATATCTATCTGGATTAAATACTGCACAACCGATGGAGCTCAAAATCTTGACTTTGGGTCCTTTCACACAGGCGTTCAGTTTCTTTCATCCATTAAATCACGTTTTTTCAAAGAAAAAAACTGATCAGTTTAAATCCATTTTTCATCAGTTTTTTTAATGTTCTTTTCATTCATTTACATAAGGTTTCCATCTATTTACATCTGGTTTTCGTCCGTTCTGTTTTTTTTATGGAAGAAAAATAGGGTTTTCTTATGTTAAAAAAAACAAATGTTAATAGATACGGACATTAACGGATGTAAATGGATGATTATCCATTTACATCCGCTAGTCCATAGAAATACATGGGTGTCCGTATACATGGGTGTCCGTTTTTCATCCTTAATAGATGAAAAATGGACCTACGGAACTCCTGTGTGAAAGAGGCCTTAATTCAACCACAGTGTATAAGTTACATTAACAGTTGATGTGTTTCAGCCTACACGGCTTTAGTCATATCTGGATTAAATATTGGCCTGTTTACCCGGAGTTAATGGCTTCAACAAGGTGTTTTTTCAGGCTACAGAACTACATCTCATTTAATTCTTTCAATGTTCCCATGAGATTCTGCAACCACCTAAACAAAGAACTGGATAAAAAAATATACAATCAAAAAATATATAAGAACGCTGGCCCATGTGCTCTCCATACAATATCAAACAAGCATAGATAAATGCCAACATAGTCCCTTGTGACTTGTTTACTTGTGAAATATATAGCTTCCAAGTACTATTAAAGTGCTCTTCATACAATCATGCAATCTGCGCTCCCCACCAGTGGTCCTACTCACTCACCTACCGACTCCACCAGGAGAATGTGTGGTTCTGCTGTGACTTGTGGTCTGCCTCTGTGCAGCAGTGTGTTTTGGATCATTGTCCATCTGTACTGTGAAGCTCCACCCAATCAACTTTGCTGCATTTGGCTGAATCTGAGCTGACAGTATATCTCTAAACACTGCAGAATTAATCCGGCTACTTCTGTCTTCTGTCACATCATCAATAAACACCAATGACCCAGTGCTACTGGAAGCCATGCATGCCCATGCCATCACACTGCCTCCACCATGCTATACAGATGACATTGTGTGCTTTGGATCATGAGCTGTTCCAAGCCTTCTCCACAGTTTTTTCTCCCTGTCATTCTGATACAGATTAATATTAGTTTCATCCGTCCAAAGAATACTTTTCAAGAACTGGTCTGGCTTTTTTAGATGTTTTTTGGCAAAGTCTAATCTGGCTTTTCTATTGTTCAGGCTTATGAATGGTTTGCACCTTGTGGTGAACCCTCTGTATTTGCTCTCGTGAAGTCTCCTCTTGATTGTAGACTTTGACAATGATACGCCCACCTCCTGGAGAGTGTCCTTCACTTGTCTGGATGTTGTGAATGGGCTTTTCTTTACCATAGAGAGGATCCTGCGATCATTCACCACTGCTGTCTTCCGTGGACGTCCATGCCTTTTTATGTTGCTGAGCTCACCAGTGCGTTCTTTCCTCAGAATATACCAAACTGTTGATGTGTCCACTCCTAATGTTGCTGCTATCTCTCTGATGGATTTGTTTAGTTTTTGAAGCCTTACAATGGCCTGTTTCACTTGCATTGGCAGCTCCTTTAGGACGCATGATGTAGGTTCACAAATACCACACTTAGAATCAACTTCAGACCTTTTACCTGTTTAATTGATGAAGAAATAACAAAGGAGTAGCCCACACCTGGCCATGAAACAGCTTTTGATTCAATTGTCCAATTACTTTTGGTCCCTTGAAAAAGGGGGGATGGCTACTCTTAAGAGCTGTAATTCCTAAACCCTTCCTCCAATTTGGATGTACATACCCTTACATTAAACCTGAGAGTGTGCACTTTCAGCCCATATCCATGATATAACTATAGCTTGAATATGTTGTGGTAAATACCTGAAAAGAAACTAAAATTGTGTCCAAATATATATGGACCTAACTGTATTTCATCAGTAAACAAGTCCCAAGGGACTATGTTGGCATTTATTTATGCTTGTTATTGTGAGGAGAGCACATGGGGCAGCGCTCTTATATATGTTTTGATTGTACATTTTGTGGGGGTTAGAACCACTAATAGAAGCTGCAGCCATTTTAAACAATTTTGCATTGGTAATTTATTTATTTTAATTATCTTTGTTGAATATTTTTGGATCCTTTAACTTTGGTTTATAGTTTGAACAATTTTGATTTGAGGTGTTGGTATCACAGGGTGTTATAGTCACATTAACAGTTTATTGTCCTGAGCACAGGATAACAATAATATTCAAAGAACTGAATCCATCACATATCTTTCTATTGTAGTTCTCATGTGTGTAGCTAAACTCATCGACATTCTCATGCATTGAGTTGCAGACATATGATTCACTGTTAGGTACACCTGCTCAATAAAAGCAAATGGCTAATATAGTGGCCACTCACTCACACTGGGTGTTTCCGCAGACCCACATACATCAGACAAGTGCTTTTGTCCTGTTCACAACTGACAGGAAACACCCAGATCTGTCACACAATGGGAAACCTGCTAGTAAATGCAGCTAGCTGCTCTTGTTAGTTAAAATCCAGGTACCCAGGGGGAATTAAGAGCATCTAAATCTTTTATGCAGCAAATTAAGAATTGGCCTACTTTCTAGCCAGTTGACAGTTACATTTTATCTTTTCTGTATGTGGTTAAATCAATGCATGCTTAATTTGAACAGCAGAGTATGCGGAATACAACTTGTGCTATGGAGCTGTGATGAAGCACTCAATTACTGACTGCTAATACAGTGAAAGTCTATTTTTACTGTAGGGATTGCTGTCGTTAATTAAGTACAGCTGAAAGGTCTGTATGGTAAGCTGACATACCTGGCTGAAGAGGTTGTTTACTCACGTTGGAGAATGTTAGGCAGCCATGTGAACCACTAATATGGTATTTAAACCCCTAAAAAAGTAATATATTGCAGCTTATCAGTCCTTAGATGAGGTGACTGCATTGGTTTTCTTTTTCTGGCTTTTTGTCCTTTACCTGGTTATTCTGTCAGTAACACACTTCTTGTCCTAAGGTGACCGCAATAAATGTCATTATAAAAGGCAGGCATAGCAATTTGCCCAGTGAAAGTGCATGTACATTCTTTCTGAATGAATGGGGCAAACAATGAATATTATTAGGCCATTTTGTGTGCTGAGCAAATGTTTATCATTGATTTAAAAGGGAAATACCACATTTAGCCACTAGATGGTGCTAAGTAACATAGAGGACTAAAAGGTGGCTATGTTACTATTCATATTTTTTTTCCTAGGAATAGGTTTTACTGAGGTTTACAACCAATGTGCAAAGTCAAAGATGGATAGAACAGCAGCATATGAGCCTACATACACAACATTACCATAATAAAAAATGAAGCTTCTTGAGGTATTGTTCATATTTTTCATGTCATTGTCCTGTTAGGGCTGTGTTTTAGTTGCAGCTCTTGCACAGTATTGGGAAGACAGTGAGGGGAATTCAGTGAGGCCTGTATTCCACAAACGCAGTTTGGCACCGTGTATGTGCATTGGTAAAGGGGCCATTTAGCATCTTTGAGAAACAAGCTTACCCAAGCTCTACTGCTATATCCAGCATATGAGGACAGACTCTGATGTCCACTCCAAACAGGCAATACCAGGCTGGCAACTCTTGGACTTCTTATGAATACTTTTTATTGGTTACCAAACATGCAGGTAGTGTAAAATACAACGTGTTTCGGCTAAAGAAGCCTTCTTCACAGCATACAAAATTAAAAAAACAACTAAGACAATATATGTGTGAAAGGATGGATGCTGCTTAACCGACCCCAGGAGTCCAATGTAGAGGAATGGCCCAAGCCGTAGGGTTGCCACCTCATCCCTTTAAAACCGCACACATTTTAATTACACAGATTCTGAGGCTAACTTATTACAGATAAGGCATCAAGTGAGTTTAATTACCAGCTTAATCAGCCACAGACCCTGTATAATTAATATGTGTTCGGTTGTAATGGGATGAGGTGGTAACCCTACCCAGCCGCCATACTGGCCACGTCCTTTGACATTTTTCACCTAGCCCACCGGGGCTTGGCTGTAACCAAGCCCCCGGGGGGTGGAGCGAAACGCGTCAGATTTGGCCAGTAAGGTGGCTGAGGCCATTCCTCTACATTGGACTCCTGGGGTCGGTTGAACAGCATCCATCCCGTCACTTGTATTGGATGACACGGGAATCACTCGGATTCATGCTCCCCTCTTCTCACTTGTCGGTGGGGTGATCCTTTTTCCTTCCATTCCTTGGAGCAGAGCCGTAAGGTATACTTTTCACTAAGACAGTATATATAGTATCATAGTCCATCACACGTGGGTGTGGCACATATTGGTTAAAAACAATCTCATTGATTAATACCACATGAAGGTGAAAACACAATGAAGAGGATAGCAACATAAACCAAATTTGTTGTAGCACATTTATTCCCTATTTCACTTCATAAAAAGAAAATAATAGGGAAGAGTTATACATATTCAAAATATTTTAAAAATGTAACCTATGGTTCAAGCCACTTGGAATTCTAGTGTTTAAGGTGTGAATCCACCATACCTCATGCTGGAGCAGAATGCTCTGCTTCTCCTGGCACAGGTTTCACCTGCGTTGATTTTATTTATGGGTGGCTACATGCTGTCTTGAATAACTCTGGCTTATTTTCTAATTTTCTGCTTTTTGTTTCTTTTGAACCAACCAGTTACATGTAATTTTATTTATTTATTGGTTTTTAGCATTCAAGAAATAAAACTCCATTGATTTTTTTTTTTTGTGGAACTAACAATTTACATGTAATTTATTTATTTATTGGTTTTTAGAATTCAAGAAATAAAACTGCACTGAATTTTTTTTTGTGGAACTAACCATTGACATGTAGTTTATTTATTTTATTGTTGTTTTTTATGTTTATTTTTTGCTCAGATATGAACCTTCTTAAATTTTGCAGTATATCAGTCATTCTGTATATATTCAGAGAAATACATCAATGAAAACAGGTGTACAATGCCATGCTAGCAGCATCACAACAATCAAAGCTTGAAACCATCACTAATTATTTTTAATCACACATAAGTGCCGCTATTTCTCTATGGATGTTTCACCCTACACGTAAAATTATACTGACTGGTACACAGTGGATGGGTTTATTCCTTGTACAGGGAACTGATACGCAAAATGGAATGATTTGCAAGCAGAAAAATGAAAAGTCAACCAAACAAGTTATACTGTTATTTTATATGCTTGCTTCATATATATATATATCTGCAATGGCTGTATGTATTTGGATTAGACATGAAGCGTAGCTGTTACATGTAAATATGTACCATTCATAGAGATGCTATTTTTTTGCATGTTTTTGTATACAGTAATAAAAAAATAAAATATCAAAAAAAAAGCTTTACTGTCTTTTATTAGTACAAACAAAATCTAATCAGACAAATTAAAGTGTCTTGGGAATTACCCAGTGTTTCCCCAAATATCACCCTCTAACTTTAGAGCAGTGATCTCCAAACTACAGCCCTGGGGCCATATGTGGCCCTTTGCCTGCTTTTATCTGGCCCTTGGGCTCCTATTCCCACCACTGTCAGCAACAGTGGGGCATAGTTCCTGCCACTGACAGTGACAATGGGGCCATATTTCTCCCACTGACACCAATGATGGGGCACTATTCCTCCCACTGATACCAATGATGGGGCACTATTCCTCCCACTGATACCAATGATGGGACACTATTCCTCCCACTGACACCAATGATGGGGCACTATTCCTCCCACTGACACCAATGATGGGACACTATTCCTCCCACTTACACCAACGATGGGGCACTATTCCTCCCACAGATACCAATATGGGGCACTATTCCTCCCACTGATACCAATGATGGGGCACTATTCCTCCCACTGATACCGATGATGGGGCACTATTCCTCCCACTGATACCAATGATGGGGCACTATTCCTCCCACTGATACCAATGATGGGGCACTATTCCTCCCACTGATACCAATGATGGGTCACTATTCCTCCCACTGATACCAATGATGGGACACTATTGCTCCTACTGACACCAATGATGGGGCATTATTCCTCCCACTGATGCCAATGATGGGACACTATTTCTCCCACTGATACCAATGATGGGGCACTATACCTCCCACTGATACCAATGACGGGACACTATTCCTCCCACTGATACCAATGATGGGACATTATTCCTCCCACTGATACCAGTGATGGGGCACTATTCCATTCCTCCCACTTACACCAATGATGGGGCACTATTCCTCCCACTGATACCAATGATGGGGCACTATTGCTCCTACTGACACCAATGATGGGACACTATTCCTCCCACTGATGCCAATGATGGGACACTATTCCTCCCACTGATACCAATGATGGGACACTATTCCTCCCACTGATAACAGTGATGGGGCGCTATTCCTACCACTTACACCAATGATGGGGCACTATTCCTCCCACTGATACCAATGATGGGGCACTATTCCTTCCTCTGATACCAATGATGGGACACTATTCCTCCCACTGATACCAGTGATGGGGCACTATTCCTCCCACTTACACCAATGATGGGGCACTATTGCTCCTACTGACACCAATGATGGGGCACTATTCCTCCCACTGATGCCAATGATGGGACACTATTCCTCCCACTGATACCAGTGATGGGGCACTATTCCTCCCACTGATACCAATGATGGGGCACTATTGCTCCTACTGACACCAATGATGGGAAACTATTCCCCCTACTAGCATGTTTTGCTCTCGCTGATCACAGTCCGACCTGCCTAAAGTTTGAAGGACAGTGAACTGGCCCTTTGTGTAGAAAGTTTGGAGACCCCTGCTCTCGAGTATGACTCCGCAATGTTTATTTTCCTGTGACCTTGTTGATATCATCACCAGGTTTGTAAACTTTTACCCTGACACCTGCTTGAAGCTCACTAATGACATTGCACGCCCCCAGAACAACTTCTCCCAAGAGACCTTATTTACACAGTGGGGTTGAGTTACTAAAACTGGAGAGTGCAAAATATGGTGCAGCTCTGAGCTCTGTATAGAGACCAATCATAAATTAAATAACTGTGAAGTGCTTATGTGTGTAATACATTTATATATAACCTTAAACAAATTCAAACTCATATAATAAACATGATAATTGAGAAAAAGTCCTCCAGAAATTCCTCTTAAATGTGATATGTGTTAGGACTGTTCCACCATCAGTGCTCCTAAATATTCACTACAATGATGTACTCACCTAACACATTTGACTTCATCATATTTGCTTGGTCAAACTGGATAAGTTCACCTTTGTGGACATATTACACATTCACCTGTTTTTAGGGTGGAACATGTAACATGGTTCTAATGCTGCAGCCACTGCCCCCCCTCCCTGTGAGAGCAGTACATGGAGAAGTTCCCCGTAGTAGCTGTCACTTTTTAAAAACAGAGCGGCTGTGCTTGGCTCTGCCCACATGTCCATTTCATTCATTCACAGAGTTCTGTGAATGAATGAACTGCAAGTCCTGACAGTCTTAGATGCTGTCAGCTTGTAGTCCTCAATAAACTACTACGGGGCTTTGAGCGCCATGGTAGTTCATTGATTCTTCCTGCCGGTATATCTGCTTGCCTGTACGGGATGTATATGTGGGCACACAGATATACTGACAGGTCTGCAGGAGTCCTGCATGGCATCAGCAGTCTGCTGATCTCTGGTGTAATGCTTCTCAGGCTCCTGCAACAAAACTGACGGGGGTTATAACCCTCCCTTCCTCTATCCAAAATGAAAAAAAAAAATGTTTTGCCTATGGTTCTACTTTAACTATGGGCAAACATAGAAACCAGTGCCAAATACCAGATTCACTCCTTCACTAAATGACAGCATATCTACCCAACACATCTCCAAAGAATAAAAATGAATTTACTAGCGGAACTGTCGTGACTGTAAGGGGGCGAACTTGAGGCAGCCATGACATATGAACAGAGGGACTATGGAGTTATGATACCAAACTAGAGGTGATGCTCCATCCTCTCTAAACTTACATCAACTTGGGGGAGCAGTGGCCACCAAGGGATGCAAGCGTTTCTCGCGAGGACTGAGCAAACTAAAGATTCTCTGAGCATCACAGGAGTCCGAAATGATTGGGCAGCCACCCAATCACTTCTAGTAAATACAGATTACTGATATCAATCAGCTTTTCTATGGTTTCAGACCCCCAACACCCTCTGAGTACTAGGCACCTGCCCTGGTTGCTTTGTGGGTTCTTTTTCATTCACATTGTCCTTTTCAAACTGAGGTTCATATTCTTCTTGTCACCAAGCCCTGGGAGTTTGGCTAAACTGCTATGGGCCTTAAACATATTTATTAGAGATGAGCGAATCGAACATGACGAAGTGGAATTCGTTCTGAAGATTTGGAAAAATTCGATTCGCGACGAATCCGAAAATTAGCAAACTTCGGATGCACGAATCGAATTTTCCCAAAAATGGCGGCGACATGTGTGGCGACAGGAGAAAATGGACAGAGAAGATGGGGCGGGGATCTCTGGGAAGGCGCGCAGACAAGGCGCGCTGACCCATAATGCATTCATGAGTCATGAATCATGACATGTGATCGCATTAGCCAATCAGCAGCCAGCACTGTGTAATGGTGGAGCTATAAATCGCGGCCATCTTAGAATTCTCCATTAGCCTCCGGTCATTCAAGAGAGACAGACCTCTGTGTATTGAGGGACAGAGTTAGGGCCACAGAGACTTTAGGGCCACAGAATCGTTACTCAGGGACACAGAATTGTTACTCAGGGACACAGAATTGTTACTCAGGGACACAGAATCGTTACTCAGGGACACAGAATCGTTACTTAGGGCCACAGCTATCAAAGAATCGAAAATTTAAAGTGACATACACCTTTTTTTTTTTTGGTGGCTGTCGTGCACAGTTGGTGCTGCAGGTTACCGATTGTGTACAATAAACTGACTTTCTGCTTCAAAACCACTATTGTACGTTCAAAGAGTTAAATCCATTTACACGCCGGCTGGTGGTAATATTTTTTGGGTGATTAGTGCATTCCAGTGACAGAAACGTACAGTTTCCAGCCAACGGCAAGCTGCAATTGACCGATTGTGCTAAATAAACTGACTTTCTGCTTCACAACCACTATTGTACGTTCAAAGAGTTAGATCCATTTACACGCCGGGTGGCGGTAATATTTTTTGGGTGATTAGTGCATTCCAGTGACATAAACGTACAGTTTCCAGCCAACGGCAAGCTGCAATTGACCGATTGTGCTAAATAAACTGACTTTCTGCTTCACAACCACTATTGTACGTTCAAAGAGTTAGATCCATTTACACGCCGGGTGGCGGTAATATTTTTTGGGTGATTAGTGCATTCCAGTGACATAAACGTACAGTTTCCAGCCAACGGCAAGCTGCAATTGACCGATTGTGCTAAATAAACTGACTTTCTGCTTCACAACCACTATTGTACGTTCAAAGAGTTAAATCCATTTACACGCCGGCTGGCGGTAATATTTTTTGGTTGATTAGTGCATTCCAGTGACAGAAACGTACAGTTTCCAGCCAACGGCAAGCTGCAATTGACCGATTGTGTACAATAAACTGACTTTCTGCTTCACAACCACTATTGTACGTTCAAAGAGTTAAATCCATTTACACGCCGGCTGGCGGTAATATTTTTTGGGTGATTAGTGCATTCCAGTGACAGAAACGTACAGTTTCCATCCAACGGCAAGCTGCAATTGACCGATTGTGTACAATAAACTGACTTTCTGCTTCACAACCACTATTGTACGTTCAAAGAGTTAAATCCATTTACACGCCGGCTGGCGGTAATATTTTTTGGGTGATTAGTGCATTCCAGTGACATAAACGTACAGTTTCCAGCCAACGGCAAGCTGCAATTGACCGATTGTGCTAAATAAACTGACTTTCTGCTTTACAACCACTATTGTACGTTCAAAGAGTTAGATCCATTTACACGCCGGGTGGCGGTAATATTTTTTGGGTGATTAGTGCATTCCAGTGACAGAAACGTACAGTTTCCAGCCAACGGCAAGCTGCAATTGACCGATTGTGCTAAATAAACTGACTTTCTGCTTCACAACCACTATTGTACGTTCAAAGAGTTAGATCCATTTACACGCCGGGTGGCGGTAATATTTTTTGGGTGATTAGTGCATTCCAGTGACATAAACGTACAGTTTCCAGCCAACGGCAAGCTGCAATTGACCGATTGTGCTAAATAAACTGACTTTCTGCTTCACAACCACTATTGTACGTTCAAAGAGTTAAATCCATTTACACGCCGGCTGGAGGTAATATTTTTTGGGTGATTAGTGCATTCCAGTGACATAAACGTACAGTTTCCAGCCAACGGCAAGCTGCAATTGACCGATTGTGTACAATAAACTGACTTTCTGCTTCACAACCACTATTGTACGTTCAAAGAGTTAGATCCATTTACACGCCGGGCGGCGGTAATATTTTTTGGGTGATTAGTGCATTCCAGTGACATAAACGTACAGTTTCCAGCCAACGGCAAGCTGCAATTGACCGATTGTGCTAAATAAACTGACTTTCTGCTTCACAACCACTATTGTACGTTCAAAGAGTTAGATCCATTTACACGCCGGCTGGCGGTAATATTTTTTGGGTGATTAGTGCATTCCAGTGACAGAAAAGTACAGTTTCCAGCCAACGGCAAGCTGCAATTGACCGATTGTGTACAATAAACTGACTTTCTGCTTCACAACCACTATTGTACGTTCAAAGAGTTAGATCCATTTACACGCCGGGTGGCGGTAATATTTTTTGGGTGATTAGTGCATTCCAGTGACATAAACGTACAGTTTCCAGCCAACGGCAAGCTGCAATTGACCGATTGTGCTAAATAAACTGACTTTCTGCTTCACAACCACTATTGTACGTTCAAAGAGTTAGATCCATTTACACGCCGGCTGGCGGTAATATTTTTTGGGTGATTAGTGCATTCCAGTGACAGAAACGTACAGTTTCCAGCCAACGGCAAGCTGCAATTGACCGATTGTGCTAAATAAACTGACTTTCTGCTTCAAAACCACTATTGTACGTTCAAAGAGTTAGATCCATTTACACGCCGGGTGGCGGTAATATTTTTTGGGTGATTAGTGCATTCCAGTGACATAAACGTACAGTTTCCAGCCAACGGCAAGGTGCAATTGACCGATTGTGTACAATAAACTGACTTTCTGCTTCACAACCACTATTGTACGTTCAAAGAGTTAGATCCATTTACACGCCGGGTGGCGGTAATATTTTTTGGGTGATTAGTGCATTCCAGTGACATAAACGTACAGTTTCCAGCCAACGGCAAGCTGCAATTGACCGATTGTGCTAAATAAACTGACTTTCTGCTTCACAACCACTATTGTACGTTCAAAGAGTTAGATCCATTTACACGCCGGCTGGCGGTAATATTTTTTGGGTGATTAGTGCATTCCAGTGACAGAAACATACAGTTTCCAGCCAACGGCAAGCTGCAATTGACCGATTGTGCTAAATAAACTGACTTTCTGCTTCAAAACCACTATTGTACGTTCAAAGAGTTAGATCCATTTACACGCCGGGTGGCGGTAATATTTTTTGGGTGATTAGTGCATTCCAGTGACATAAACGTACAGTTTCCAGCCAACGGCAAGGTGCAATTGACCGATTGTGTACAATAAACTGACTTTCTGCTTCACAACCACTATTGTACGTTCAAAGAGTTAGATCCATTTACACGCCGGGTGGCGGTAATATTTTTTGGGTGATTAGTGCATTCCAGTGACATAAACGTACAGTTTCCAGCCAACGGCAAGCTGCAATTGACCGATTGTGCTAAATAAACTGACTTTCTGCTTCACAACCACTATTGTACGTTCAAAGAGTTAAATCCGTTTTTATTTTTGGGGTGCTTATTGAATTAAAGAGTATGTCAGACAACACGCAGAGGAGTGGCAGAGGAGGCAATGTTTCAGGAGCGAGCAGACGTGGCAGCAGAGGAAGGGGTCGAGGCAGCACTAGTCGCAGCCAGAGGCCAGTGCTCCCGGTGTCATCCAGTGGTCGTGTCTCCACCGACAACCCTGCCGTCATCGATTGGTTGACTCGGTCGTCTTCCTCTTCCCAGGTCACCTCTGACACCTACAGCCAACGGTCGGTGGGTACGTCAGACACAACCGTTAGTTGGCATGGCCCGGGAGCAAGCCCACTGAAATCACGTGTCCTCGACCTGCCCCTGTCCTTTGGTGTTCCCTCACCAAGCGAAGTATCGCATGCTGTGGGCTCAGCCCCACTGTACAGTGAGGAAGAGCTAACAGAGGGCGGTCAGGAACGGGGGGAGACATCCGCCTCTTCAGCAGCCAGGCGAAGAAGTACTGGCGAGGAGAGTGGCTCGGTAGCCGGTCTAGAGACAGGTCTGTCTCCTGACCCACACGCAGCCGAGGGGGCTAGTAGTGACGCGGAGACCCTAATTGATGATGATGAGGCTGATCGCACTTGGCAGCCTCGTCGTCATCAGGCTATTGCTTCCACATCATCAGGAGAAGAGGGTGCCAGCTTGCCAGCGAGCAAAACAGTCAGTGGGTTGCCCAGGAGGCAGCAGGGTCGCAGCAGTATCAGTGGAGCCAAACGGCCACGGAGTAGAGCACCAGCTCCACTGCAGCCTACCACCACGGCCAGTAGTGGTGCCGGTGTGCACGGAGGAAGTAGCAGTCAGCCAGTGAGGAGTAGCGGGGGCAAAGTTTCCTACTCGGCGGTGTGGCAATTTTTCGTCAAGCCACCCGAGGAAGTAAACGTAGCCGTATGTCGACTATGTGGCCAGAAAGTCAAGCGTGGCCAGGGGGCCAATGTTGGGACTACAGCGTTGCATCAGCATATGCAGCGTCGCCATTCGGTGGCCTGGGAAAACCGTGATAAAGATACGGCGGTTCTGCCTGCCCCAGCCCCCGCTCCATCACCCGCTCCGTTACTTGCTCCGTCACCCGACGTCAATCGCCCTCTATCAGCCAGTCAAGGCTCCAACACCTCTGCTGAGGGGAGTTGTCGCTCGTTGGCATCTTCCGCTCGTTCAGATGCTCCTTCTCCTGCTACTCCTCTTCACGGATTCCGTCAGCAGTCTTTCTTGGAATCCGTTTCCAAGAGACAACAGTTTGCGAGCACGCACCCGACGGTGCAGAAGCTGAACGTCCTCCTGTCCAAGTTGCTGGTGCTGCAGTCCCTCCCTTTCCAAGTGGTGGACTCAGCACCTTTCCGAGAAATGATGGCTTGTGCCGAGCCGCGGTGGAGAGTGCCAAGCCGGCATTTCTTCGCCAAAAAGGCAGTGCCAGCCCTGCATTCACATGTAGAAGAGATGGTGGGCCAGTCTTTGAGCATGTCGGTCTCTGCCAAAGTGCACGGCAGCGCCGACGTGTGGAGCTGTAACTACGGTCAGGGACAGTACATGTCATTTACGGCCCACTGGGTGAACGTGGTGCCGGCACAGCCGCACCAGCAACTTGGACAGGTCACGCCGCTTTTGCCTCCACGTTTGCACGTCCTTGGTCCAGCAAAGATGTCCGCCTCTACCACCTCTTCTTCCGCCGTGTCCTCAGCCGCCACCCCCGTGCCAAGTCCCATTACCCGACCGGCATATCACATGTGCAGGGCGCAACGGTGTCACGCTGTGCTGCACCTGGTATGCCTTGGCGAACGTAGTCACACAGGGGAGGAACTTCTGAGTGTAATGAACAGAGAAATCGACAGATGGCTGTCTCCGCGCAAACTGAAAATCGGAACCATGTTGACCGACAACGGAAAGAACATGGTGTCTGCTCTGCGTCAAGGAAGGTTGTGCCATGTGCCATGCATGGCTCACGTGTTCAATCTGGTTGTCAAGCGGTTCCTAAAATCCACCATCCCACTGCAAGACATCCTTAAAATGTCACGTAAACTTTGCATGCATTTCAGCCATTCCTACACCGCAAAGCACACCCTCCTTGAGCTGCAGCGGCAGAACGGAATTCCACAGCATCGCCTGATCTGCGACATTGCAACAAGGTGGAATTCAACCCTACATATGTTAGACCGCCTTTACGAACAGCGAAAGGCCATCACCGATTTCCTGATGTTACAAGCGGATAAAGGTACTCCCCTGTGTAACTTAGATGTCAGCCATTGGCAGCTCATGCGTGACACCTGCCGCTTGCTCAGGCCCTTTGAGGAGGCCACGCTATTCGTGAGTCGGCAGGACTATGGGATGAACGATGTCATTCCTCTGTTGCACGATGTGGAACAAACGCTGTTAACAATGGCTGGTCAGGGTGCGGTAGACGTGGCGCACAGATCTCAACGCCACATGACCCCTGTGGGGGCAGGACAGGAAGAAGAGGAGGAGGTAGAGGAGGACATTGGTGCTCAGGAATTATTGAGTGAAATGGGTGGTTTTTCCACTCAGCGGACAGGAGTGGAGGAGCAGGAGCATCTGGTAGAGGAGGAGGAGGAGACAGAGGACCCAGACGCACCGTGGCAGTATGCTGTGGAGATGGAGGCAGGGAGGCCCTCGCATTCCTTGGCACAAATGGCCCATAGCATGCTCGGTTGCTTGCGTAGCGACAGCCGAATAATAACCATCAGACAGAGGGATGACTTTTGGCTGTCCACCTTGTTGAACCCTCGCTACCGTTCAAAAATGGTGGCCTTTTTCACACCTGCTGAGAGGGAGGCCAAAATAAAGTACTATAAAAACCACCTATGTAGTCAGTTGGTCTCTGCCTTTCTGCGCCAACGTCCATCCTCAGACACTGTGGGCCCTGTGCGCTCGCGTTCCGCTGCCATGGCAGCAGGGGAGGGGTGGGGTGGTAGGAGCAGTGGCAGCTCCACCAGCAGCGGCTGCCTCAGTCTACAGTCGATGATGAGTAGCTTTCTTCACCAGCGCAGTGAGGAAACTACTAACCAGCCGCAGCAGCAGCAGCATCAGGTGGACCTGGAGCAGGACCTCAAACAACAGGCTTGGGCCTACTTGGACAGCACCCTACCAACCGAGGTAGACAATCCCCTTGACTACTGGGCAACGAAACTTGACCTTTGGCCCCAACTAGCTGAATTTGCCCTTGAAAGGCTGTCATGCCCGGCCAGTAGCGTGGCATCGGAGAGCGTGTTTAGTGCGGCAGGAGGTATTGTAACTCCGCGGAGGACACGACTGTCCACCCAAAGTCCACCCAAACCACCAGTTCCTGACACAACTGACCTAATAACCTAGCCGTTCAGGCCGCTCCCTGAACACCTCGGGAATTGCTTTGTATATCTGTCGCCTTAGAGGCCGCTGTCTGAACAGCTCATGAATTGCTTTCTATATGTGTCGCCTTTGAGGCCGCTGGCTGGACAGCTGATGAATTGATTTGTATATATGTACTTATTGTCCGCTGTCCGGACAGCTCATGAATTACTTTTTGTATATAGCCTTCCAAACCACTCTCAGAATAAGTCATGATATTCATGCTGTGTATAGCCTTATAGGCCAATGGTCAATCAAGTCATGATTGTTATAGTGTGTATAGCCTTATAGGCCGCTGTCTTTTGCAACTTTATAATTCCATGCAGTATATAGCCCTATCGGCCACTTTCTGGCATCCAGTTGCTGTAGCCCCCATCACCACACTGTGCCACGGGCCCCTGTACCGCCTTCTCATACTGCTGCCAGATCCATCCTCTGCCATGTGTGTCTTTGTCGTCTGCTCACGCTGCTGGGTTCCAGTTTTAAACCTAGGCCTGTGTATGGCTTCCGAATACTGCTGCCTCCACCGCCACCCTGCGCCATGTGCCTCTGTCGTCTGCTCACGCTGCTGACAGCTTCCGCTTTTTAACCGAGGCCTGTGTTTGGCTTCCGAATACTGCTGCATCCACCGCCACCCTGCGCCATGTGTCTCTGTCGTCTGCTCACGCTGCTGACGGCTTCCGCTTTTTAACCGAGGCCTGTGTTTGGCTTCCGAATACTGCTGCATCCACCGCCACCCTGCGCCATGTGTCTCTGTCGTCTGCTCACGCTGCTGACGGCTTCCGCTTTTTAACCTAGGCCTGTGTATGGCTTCCGAATACTGCTGCCTCCACCGCCACCCTGCGCCATGTGCCACTTTCAGGTCTCCTTACACTGTTGGTGGGTTCCATTTTGTGATAGGGTGCTGTATGGCCTTCCATTGCTGCTGCCTCCACCGCCACCCTGTGCCATGTGCCTCTGTCGTCTGCTCACGCTGCTGACGGCTTCCGCTTTTTAACCGAGGCCTGTGTTTGGCTTCCGAATACTGCTGCATCCACCGCCACCCTGCGCCATGTGTCTCTGTCGTCTGCTCACGCTGCTGACGGCTTCCGCTTTTTAACCTAGGCCTGTGTATGGCTTCCGAATACTGCTCCCTCCACCGCCACCCTGCGCCATGTGCCACTTTCAGGTCTCCTTACACTGTTGGTGGGTTCCATTTTGTGATAGGGTGCTGTATGGCCTTCCATTGCTGCTGCCTCCACCGCCACCCTGCGCCAAGTGCCTCTGTCGTCTGCTCACGCTGCTGACGGCTTCCGCTTTTTAACCGAGGCCTGTGTTTGGCTTCCGAATACTGCTGCATCCACCGCCACCCTGCGCCATGTGTCTCTGTCGTCTGCTCACGCTGCTGACGGCTTCCGCTTTTTAACCTAGGCCTGTGTATGGCTTCCGAATACTGCTGCCTCCACCGCCACCCTGCGCCATGTGCCACTTTCAGGTTTCCTTACACTTTTGGTGGGTTCCATTTTGTGATAGGGTGCTGTATGGCCTTCCATTGCTGCTGCCTCCACTGCCACCCTGCGCCATGTGCCTCTGTCGTCTGCTCACGCTGCTGACGGCTTCCGCTTTTTAACCGAGGCCTGTGTTTGGCTTCCGAATACTGCTGCATCCACCGCCACCCTGCGCCATGTGCCTCTGTCGTCTGCTCACGCTGCTGACGGCTTCCGCTTTTTAACCGAGGCCTGTGTTTGGCTTCCGAATACTGCTGCATCCACCGCCACCCTGCGCCATGTGTCTCTGTCGTCTGCTCACGCTGCTGACGGCTTCCGCTTTTTAACCTAGGCCTGTGTATGGCTTCCGAATACTGCTCCCTCCACCGCCACCCTGCGCCATGTGCCACTTTCAGGTCTCCTTACACTGTTGGTGGGTTCCATTTTGTGATAGGGTGCTGTATGGCCTTCCATTGCTGCTGCCTCCACCGCCACCCTGCGCCATGTGCCTCTGTCGTCTGCTCACGCTGCTGACGGCTTCCGCTTTTTAACCGAGGCCTGTGTTTGGCTTCCGAATACTGCTGCATCCACCGCCACCCTGCGCCATGTGTCTCTGTCGTCTGCTCACGCTGCTGACGGCTTCCGCTTTTTAACCTAGGCCTGTGTATGGCTTCCGAATACTGCTGCCTCCATCGCCACCCTGCGCCATGTGCCACTTTCAGGTCTCCTTACACTGTTGGTGGGTTCCATTTTGTGATAGGGTGCTGTATGGCCTTCCATTGCTGCTGCCTCCACCGCCACCCTGCGCCATGTGCCTCTGTCGTCTGCTCACGCTGCTGACGGCTTCCGCTTTTTAACCGAGGCCTGTGTTTGGCTTCCGAATACTGCTGCATCCACCGCCACCCTGCGCCATGTGTCTCTGTCGTCTGCTCACGCTGCTGACGGCTTCCGCTTTTTAACCTAGGCCTGTGTATGGCTTCCGAATACTGCTGCCTCCACCGCCACCCTGCGCCATGTGCCACTTTCAGGTCTCCTTACACTGTTGGTGGGTTCCATTTTGTGATAGGGTGCTGTATGGCCTTCCATTGCTGCTGCCTCCACTGCCACCCTGCGCCATGTGCCTCTGTCGTCTGCTCACGCTGCTGACGGCTTCCGCTTTTTAACCGAGGCCTGTGTTTGGCTGCCGAATACTGCTGCATCCACCGCCACCCTGCGCCATGTGTCTCTGTCGTCTGCTCACGCTGCTGACGGCTTCCGCTTTTTAACCTAGGCCTGTGTATGGCCTTCAATTGAAGCTGCTTCTGCTCCGCCACTCTGCCATTGGACTCTTGATAGTCGTCTCCCCACGCTGCTGCTGGGGGGACTTTTTAACATAGGCCTCTGTATGGCCTTCAATTTTAGCTGCTTACGCTCCGCCACTCTGCCATGGGCCCCCGACCGCCTCCTCATGCTGCTGCCAGGCCCGTAATCTGCCATGGGCCCCCGTACCGACTCCTCATGCTGCTGCCAGGCCCGTAATCTGTCATGGGCCCCTGTACCGCCTCCTCATGCTGCTGCCAGGTCCAGAGTGTGTCATGGGTCCCTTTACGGCCTCCCATTGCTGCTGTCTCCATCGCCACACTCTGCCATGTGCCACTTTCAGGTCTCCTCACACTGCTGGTGGGTTCCATTTTGTGATAGGGTGCTGTATGGCCTTCCATTGCTGCTGCCTCCACCGCCACACTGTGGCTCCACACTCTGGTTTTGGCCCCGTGACTGCCCAAATGAGTGAAGTGTGCGGTGATTCTAAGATCGACAGCACTCATCTGCATGTCATACTGACTGACAGTATTATTTCTCTTCCCCAGCAGACTCCAAGGGCATTTAAATTAAAGGTACAGTGTTCTGCACTAATATAAAGGCTCTCTGAAGCCTAGAAACACCCTTTTTATAAGTTAAATTCGCAGCGAATATATTCGGCACGAAGCGAATTTAATCAGCGAATCAGCCGAACCGAATTTTTGAATAATTCGCTCATCTCTAATATTTATACTACTTGCAACTCTAGTCACAGGAACATCAAGCTGCTTGGAAATAGTTTTCTAACCTGCACCTTTGATATGCTGGTCTATAATTTTCAGACAATGCTCTCCCATGCTTTCTCTGATCCATGGTCAGTGTGGTGCAAACAATGATACCAATCAGTAAAGTGTAATTTGAAATTTGGCTATGATCAGATATTTATCATCTTTTCTAAGGGTACTAACAAATCTGTCCAGGTCAGTGAAGAATATCTTTGTAGAATAAGCAATAATTGATCTCCCTTTGCACTGTTTTGCTTTTACTCCATGATGTGCCATAGGCATTCAGGTATTCCCCAGACAATTTTAATTTCATCACTTTTCAAGAAGAATAAATCATTGTTTTAGTAAGTTGTAAAGATATCAACAAATTGGTTCACGATTGTATGTTTTACCTTTACAGGTCAGCAAACAAGAGAAATGAGAAAGAGAAGTGTATTCCCTGAACTGTAAAAACCTGTGAAAAATATGAGCAAAAACTCTTGTGCTCAACACTTAGAATAATCTGATCAGTAGAGGTACTCAAAGTGTTAACCAACTTTGCAAAAATATGTATAACTAAATAAACTGTACCATGCTGTGAAATCCCTATGCACTAATCAGCCCAATATGTGTAAGATCAAAGTGGAATAATCAAAAATAATCATGCATTTATAAATCAGAAGTTGGGAGAGTTAAATAAAACATCAAATAATGTCCATTTGTCTATAGAGATGTGCATGACAGAAACATTTGTTTAATTTCAGATTTTTTCATTTTGGTTCGTCATATTTGTTATGTTAGAATGATTTGTCTTTAGAATTCCTTTTGTATATTCGGATTAGTATCAAATATTTGTTGTTCCGAATCGATTTGCATTTTCAGAAGTTATTTGGGAAGCTTGGCTATATTTATTTTAAAGTGTTAATTTGTTATTTCGGGAGATTACTTATGTACTCTGAGTCATCCTTGCTAGTCCAACCCACAAAGAGAAATAGGATGAGCTGATTGGACGATATCGACTGGCGAAGTGTGCATCGGAAAGTAACAAATGGAACTAAATTATTTCGGAATTATTTGTTATGTTATGATTCGGTGATTCTGATGGATCCACCTCCATTCAACCCAAATATAACAATTAGGAATCATTTTATTTCACGTTTATACCTTACTGTATTTATTGCAATATGTTTCCATTTCATATGTAATGCATTTTTTATAATAATGAAAAATGTTATTACAAAAAGAATCTGCTGATTATCCAAGAGTCAAAGACTACTGCACCACTCTCATCCGAATAAAATGAAAGGATCCAAATTAATTTGGAGCATTCATTATGGCAGTAGGTTATATCATACACTTCAAACAATAACAAAAGGCCCAAACTATCGCATTATGTCATCCAAACAGGGGCGGACTGACCATTTAAGCACTCGGCACTGCCCAAGGACCCAGGGTCAGTAGGGGGCCCCATGTGATGCCCCTGGTACCTTTCATTGGCTTTTTCATAGGCTTTTTTAGGTGTGGGCCAGGACACCGGGGCCCCATGATCCCCTATTGCCCGAGGGCCCCATGAGTTGTCAGTCCGCCCCTGCATCCAAATGAAACAAATGAATACAAATTAATTTATGGTTTTCCTTAAATTTTAATCTGATTAGTTGAGATTCATTACTATTGTGATTCATCCAAATCTCCAAACAACAAAAATGTTGTCCGAATTTTCAAATCGCACGTCTATTAGTCCAATTTTCTTTAACCATTTTCTGTACGCCATATAGCAGATTAGGTGCCCGGTCATACCGGTGCGACTTGTCATGCGATTTCAAATCGCATGACAAGTCACACCATATTGTCGGCAATTGAAGAAGTCATATCGGTGCGATTCCGACTTGGTTGGAGTTGCACCAATTTTGAAAGTAGTGCATACTTTTTGCAAGTTCAGGTGCGACTTGCGTAGACATCTGTGCACAGATATCTTGCAAATCACACTTGAAGTCGCACTGATATTCTACTTTGAAATCGCGCAACTTTGAGTGAATTCGCACAATTTCAAAGTTGGATTGGTGTGACTGAGGTCTTACTCCTACAGGGTGAAAATTCTTCTGCCACAGGTGGGGCGCACGGCTGCTGCCGGAGGTCTGCTTCTGCTGTGATTAGACATTCTAGAAGCCGATCAGCAGGTGAGCGCTGGTACCTATCAATCTAGCGCGGCGATCTGCTAGATTTTATTCAGGGAATAAAGGCTTAAAGGCTTGGAGCTGCCCTCCTTATCCTGTTGCTCTAGGACCTGGCCTATGATAAATACAGCCCAGCTGAAGATTTCTGATTTCAAGAAAGTTAGGAATCATAATCTATGTATTTAGTCATTGTGTTTTTTCTACGTATGTTTATTGGACAATGGCACAATTCACTTTCTGCAGTTTCTATGTATGTTTGATAATGGCACAATTCACTTTCTGCAGTTTCTATGTATGTTTGATAATGGCACAATTCACTTTCTGCAGTTTTCTAAAGAAAATCAAAATATCTGGTATCTTTTGAAAAGATCTAAAATGTCTTGGTTAGCCTTTTTTATAGGATGTGAAAAAAACTATATGCATCATTAACAAAATATTAATTTACAGAAGAATAGTGCTGAAGAACGTTGGGCCTCTTTCCTTTGCTGGTGAATGTAAAAACAGAGAGATGTCCAACTTTTTAACCAAAACTGAAAGATCTACACAAGTATGACTGGCTCAAAACATTTTGAATAATGGACTCATTTAATTAGTTGATGATTGCCCAGTTCAACATCAAACCAGCAACATCAAATAAAAAATAGTTTTCTAGACAGGTACTTTAACAGAGCTTTTTGGGAAATATAAGTTGCCTGTTGTACACAATACACATACATTTTAGTGGTTTAATAAATTTCTTTGACCTCCAGCCATAAATGAAGTTAACTGCATGGCTTTCGAGACTGGGGCTTGGCAGAAGAGGTCAGATTCATTATACCAAGCAATTCTTTTTTTATTGTCAAAATCAAGGTGGAATTATAGGGAAGGTGGATATAATGATCTAGTGAAAGAGAATAATAGAAATAATATACCTTTTCTAATGGGTTTTGACCTACAATAAAGGATTCATGTTGCTAACACTTCTAAAGATCTGCACTGTAGGGTACAATATGAAAGGAGGTGATGAATAGAAGCAAAGACCATGGGATACCGAATGTATTTCAATGCATGATTGTACAACAAACTTTGTAATCTAATGGCAGGCAATAATAAGAATTTGATTTTACACAAGTTAAAAGGGAAAGATACCCTTCTTTAAATAGGTCAAAATACCTTTCCTTCACAGAGGATATATATGACACCCTGTTAATCTTCAGAGTTGCTGACTTTATATCTTGTGACAAAAAGGAAAAGAGCTAATATGTTCGCACTTAGTGAAGCTCTGTCACTACAGTGAGAGGACACAGAGTTAAAGCAATATGTTTCTATACTACTCATTTGTGACAATTATGTCTAATGTAGTCCTGAGCACAGGTAAGTGGGCCCATTGCAGGCAGTCTGTTCATAGTCTAAATGAATGGCCGCAGCTACTGTTTTAATACAATTTCTTTATTTATTGGAGCAGTGCTGGTCAACTTACTTCATAAAGGGAGCCTCAAGTGCAGCCTTTGACATTTCTAAAGGATTGCATTTAATCTACAGTATATCTAAACCCTCACCTTGTAAAACAACCCATTCAGTTTAAAATAGAAATGAAAGGCAAAACATTTATTTATAAATATATAAAAAAGATATTTATTTATGTAAAAAAAATTCTAAATGCCTTTTTTCCCCTTTTTTAAAAGTGATCATACACCCTGTTCTCAGTAGCATAAGGAGCTCAGGAAGGAGAAACAGCAGAACACTGATCTTCCCAGTGAATGGCTGTGTTGTGGTGGGGAGGCGTGTCAACTCAAGCCTTATCATTGGATTAGCTCCCAGCACAGCTAGAAAACTGGCCACACTGTGCTCTCTTGCCTAGTGTGGTCAGTTTTAATAGGAAAGCAGAGAGACTGGCAGGAACATCAGGGATTTCACGCAAAGGAAGCAATACAAAGAGAACAGGATCCTTTTTTATGCAAGTACATGAAACAGCAGACACATGTCAGGAACATGAAATGTTGAATTTACTTAATCTTTAACGCTTCCCATGTGCCCTATAGTGGTAATACTGCTACAGGGCGACACGGGTGCGCAAAATCACATGATTTTTCATTTCCAGGTAGGGGGCATGTGCGATGCCATGGCACCTGGTGATCAAGGAGCATTACCGATGGATGGAGAAAACTGTAAGTAAACAATTCAGTTCCTGCACACTGCTATGCATGGCTTTGCATAGCAGAACCATACAAAGCAGTGTACTTACAGTGAAGCACAAACACACAGCACACAGTTAACCCTTTGATCACCCCACATGTTAACCCCTTCCTGCCCAGTGCCATTAGTACAGTATGATTAGTATCCCAAGTATATAAATACAAATAAACCCTGTCACGACCCGCGGTCGCCGCCACCAACAGGCGACAATTGCACAGCCGCGACTAACAGTAATACGTCACGCCCATGGCGTCAGACCCCAGACCTTCTCACCAAACTCGTGACCGAAGGGCCGGCCGATCCAAAACCGCGGTGTGACGCGCGTAACAAGGCCCCACCCAGCTGCACCCTACACAGCGATTGCCCAGCTAATGGACTACAATCGGTGCCTGCAGCCTGAATGCGCTTGTTACTGGGTCGGGTCAGTTACGCAACTAACCCTCTACTGCCACCACCACTTTTGTCGGAGACTGGGAAACTCCCGTTACCAAATATACACTATAATGATTGAAATATTGATCTATATAGCAAGGCCCGCAGACCTACTATACAGAAATATAACCACAGTAGCGTCTCTTCAAAGGCAGGGATTCGTGAATTGCAAGTAAGCGCTTAGAAACAGTTTAACACTTTCAGAAATAAAGATTTATTACTAAAAGCGTTGGATGCAAAATAAATATGTACAAAGAGATATCACAAAAATATATATATATATGTATATAAAGACACAGCAAACATAGAATAGCGAGGAAATTACAGGGTAAGTTACTTGCCTTGCCTGGTTTTAGCAAATTCAAGATGCAGAGCAGAAAGGTTCTTTGATCTCCCCTGGTTACGATGTTGCTGGGAGATCTCTGTGTGTGAGTCAGAGTCTCTCTAACTCACTTAAAAGTCTTAAAGGTCCCTCTCAAAAGGGGAGGGGGGCTCTGACTTGGGAGTGGTCATTGGGAAACTCTACACTAAATTACTAGCTCATATCCCGTGATATGAACCATACAGTTGACCTCAGGACTGTGCACTTATTCTGGTCGGTTTGATAATGAGTGGGCTTACATAGTTTTGGGTGATAAAAATGACACCTCCGCAGACTGGATGGCTCCACTTCTCATGTCTTCCTGGTTGTTCCACACCATTTGCCAGGAGATAAAGTCTGCCTCACAGGAATGCAGGGGGGATGTGAGGATTCCAGGAAGACCTCAAATACACAGACAGAACACGAAAACGAGGGTTGAGGGGGAACTCCGCTCCAATTCTGATGAGCAAGTTTGCCACAAACCCCCCTAGTGCAAAATAATGACAATCAAATACAGTGTACCCTTCCCTTATTAACAAACTTCCCCAAATTGCATATAGACTTAAACCCCAAAAAGTGTGATAATCTTATGAAGTATGCTTAGTATCCCAAGTATAAATACAAATATAATAAGTGCTCTGAACAAAAACAAAAATCACACAAGTCCCAAAATAATAAAATAGTCCTTCAAAATATCAAAGTCATTCAAAATCTCAAAATCAACCTCCAGGTGAAGACAGCCTCCAAAGTGATTTCTGAAACCAAAAAAACCTCAATAAAAAGAAAGGAAAACGCACATAGTGTATTATCCTTTACAACTTGAATTATTCATTCCATAACGCATGTGATTCACACAAAAACACTTGTGATCACTATATGGTAAGGTGAATAGCTGTGTGAACACGTGCCCGTGAAACAATCTAGTGATAAAAAACTGTGAAAAACGTGTCCACTTCTAGAGTGTGCAAATGAAATACCCTTACCAAAAAATTATAAACACAAGCTTAGTAATCCTCCAGGCAGGGTACTGATATATAATAATAATTTCCTCCAGAGGGATCTTCACAGCCGCAGTATTATATTCCTCTCCACATCAGTCTCCAAACGCTGCCCACCATAAATGAAACCACAATAGCGTAATTCCATAAAAACGTAAACAGAATATACTTTATTCTTGTGCCTACATATATCTTCATCTTTAAAATTGCCATCAAACAAGAAATCAGCCCAGCCAGACCTCCATTAGTACAGTGTCAGAGCTTTTTATTAGCACTGATAACTGTATTAGTGTCATTGGGGATGTCAGTAACACCAAGTCAGTTCCCCCCAGTGTCAGAATGTCCACCACAGTCCCACTATAAGTCTCTGATCTCCACCATTACTAGTAAAAAACAAAACAAAATCCCAGTATCTATACCGCCATTTGTAAACACTATAACTTTCACGTAAACCAATTAATTTACACATATTTGGATTTTTTTTTAGCAAAGACATGGAGCAGAAGTACATTTTGGCCTAAATCTATGATTAAATTTGATTTTTTTACTGGACATGTTTAATAGCAAAAAGTCAAAAATACTGTTTTTTTTTTCTTAAAATTGTTGGTCTTTTTTTTTTTTTGCTCAAAATAGAAAAAACGCACAGGCGATCAAATACCACTGAAAGAAAGCTCTATTCATGGGAAAAAAATTTAATTTGAAAGCAGCATTGCATGACCGCGCAATTGTCAGTTAAAGTACTGCAGCGCTGTAACGCAAAAAATGGCCTATTCAGGAATGGCGGTAAATCCTCAGGAATGCAAGTGGTTAATATTTAGTGAATGTAATGCTAAACAAGCTGCCAAAGCCTGGAGACATGCACTTGGAAATGATCAGAGACTGCACACATGCTAGAGGAGTTTTCGGAAAGTAAAGAAATGCTTCAGGAGATGCTCATACAGTAGATGGGAGACATGGTACATGAGACTGCTAAAGATCACTGCTATTTTGGTGCTTATACAAATTTATTACAGGTACTTATATAGTGCCATAAATTGACACAACGCTTTACATATATATTGTATATTCACATCAGTCCCTAACCCTCAAGGGGTGCACAATCTAAGGTCCCTAGTTCACATTCATACATACACATACTAGGGCCAATTTACCTACCAGTATGTCTTTGGAGTGTAGGAGGAAATTGGAGTACCTGGAGGAAACCCATACAGGTGCAGGGAGAACATGCAAACTCCAGGCAGGTGGTGCTGTGGTTGGGATTTGAACCAATGACCCTAGTACTGCCAGGCGGAAGTGCTAACCATTTAGCCACTGTGCTGCCTGCAAAGCAGCACCCTTAAAATTATTTGTGTCACATTTTAATTTTTGTTTCTTACAAGATCCATTATAAAAGATCAGAAGTAAAAAAATAAATAAAAAGAGAAAAAGGATGGACATTAAAGGTATAAGTTAAATAGTGTGAAATAAACAAAACCATTTATGGTAGTTAGTAGAAACCCGTCTAGTTTCCTATCACTGTAATCACCTAGGTTAGAGAAACAGACTACAGTCTGCAAGGTCCCTAGGGGCTACACAATAAGTGCCTAAGGCTAACATACAATTCCAGACTGCAGGTTGGGCACCAGGGACTGGATGGAAACTTATACCCATTTGCTGGTCTGCATAACAGGAAAGCCACTTGAGTGACAACATTTATTTTATATGCTATTGTACTTTATCAAAGGAACATATTATAGCAAAAAGACTGGAGTTGCTGGGAAGGGTAACTCTTCCACATAATGTACAAGACCTTAACATGGCAAAAGATGCTCTTGTTGTAAAAATATATGTTCATAAAGTAATCCTGGACAATTACATGTATGAAAGTATACATAAACAAATTGTATTTCTAAATCAAAGCCATGTAAATTAAAACAATCAGCAGATCCAGATATAAGTAGACAACATTTTATGAAAGATTTGACACTTTCTGTAAGTCAAGTGAAATTTATCCCATCCTAAGGGCTCATGTACACGGGACATTTGGAAAACTCTTCTGAGTTGGAAACTGACTGCTGGAAAACGTAGGTAAAAAAAACGTCTGTTTAGCCGTGTTTGCATACCGCGTTTGTGCATGTTTGCATTTAGAAGTTTAGCGTTTTTTTAAGATAACCTCAGACTTTCCCAAATGCCCAGAATGCACTGAAAAATAGTAATAAATTAACTAGTTCAGACATTTTGAGAGAAATAGAGCAGAAGCAGAGAGAGAGAGCAGTATGTGTAGCATTTTCTACCATTTTTTCCTTCATGCAAAACCTGGACCTGACTGCGCTGGTGTACCGGGTCCATTTGAATACATGGAAAACGCTTTGCATGCATTTCTGATTATGAAAAAAGGCTCTGGACAGCATCTGGATATGGAACAGTTAAAAAACGCTTCTAAACGCAAACGCTGTTACAAGCATTTGGCATTTTAAACGATGAAAAAATCTACTCCTGAACGCAAGCTTGGTGGGTAAAAAAAAAACTACTGTAAACTCAACTGCCGGTGAACGACTATGTGTACATGGACACATAGGAAAACATTAGGGAGAGTTCAGGGGCTGCTGAAACAGGTCAGCCCCCACATTAGAGACCAGGCTTAGGCAGGAAATCAAAGCTCAAGTGGAAAAGTTCAAATGGAACTAAATCCACGGCTTCTCAAAACAGATTCATAGATGGCACTCCTTGAATGTTAACTGTCACAGTTGCTTGTGCTCTCTCTTTTTCTCACTGTATGCTGAATTTGAATAGAGGTTTGCAACAGATTTACTGAACAATTTGCAAATGTATTTTCCCTCTTGGTTAACATAATTTTTTTTATCTTATTTAGCACCGATTTTGTAGTAACTAATCAGGCGACATTAAATGCCATAGCAACATTGATTGTGGAATATGTTTTAATGCTGTTACTCTAGGGAAATTCATATATCACCTTAGTTAAGGCATTAATTTGCAGTACAAAGTATTGGCTAGGATTTATGAATGTACAAATACTCCACCGTGCCCTGAACATTATTTGACAGAACCAGCATCATAACAGAATAAAAATATCACATTTTTGAAATCCTAAAACAACATGCCTCTAATATGTTATTTTTTTAGCATGTTTAAATGTTCTTTTAACCACTTGCCCTCCGGGGGATTTACCCCCCTTCCTGACCAGGCCATTTTTTGCGATACAGCTCTGACAATTGCTGTACCCAAATTAAATTTAGGTCCTTTTTTTCCCCATAAATAGAGCTTTCTTTCTGTGGTCTTTGATTGCCTGTGCGGTTTAAATTTTTTTGCGCTATAAACAAAAAAAAAAGAAAGTTTTGAAAAAAAAACAATATTTTTGACATTTTGCTATAAAACATTTTGTCATAAATTTAGGTCAAAATGTATTCTGCTACATGTCTTTGCTAAAAAGAAAAATCTCAATACGTGTAAATTAATTGGTTTACATGAAAGTTGTAGTCTCTACGAATGGCTGTATATATACTGGAATTTTTATTTTTTTTATACTAGTAATGGAGGCGATCAGCGACTTATAGCGGGACTGCGGAGGCATTCTGACACTGGGGGGGAACTGACTGTCACTGACATCCCCACTGACACTAATACAGTGATCCGTGCTAATAAACAGCACTGTCACTGTGCTAATGACACTGGACAGCAAGGGGTTAAGATCTGGGGCAATCAAAGGGTTAACTGTGTGCTTTTTTACTATTTTGTCTGTGTGTGCTTTACTTTGTAAGCAAGCTGCTTTGTATTGCTCTGCTATGCAAGGTGGGGACCTAGTAATGTTTCCTTCACGATCACAATGCAATGCAGAGCAATACAAAGCAGCATGCTGGCGCTGACAGAGGAGAGATCTGTGTTGTTTACATACAGACCTCTCCTCTGTCAGTGCTTCTCGGTGATCACTGGGTACTGGCGGAGAATCTCTGGCCGGGACCTGGTGATCAACAGCTATAGCCGCCAGTGACAGTGTGGGTAGGGCGGAGCGTGCTCGCCCCCTACCCGGAAACACAAAATCACATATATATACATGATTTTGCACTGCCCTGCTGCCCTGTAGCAGTACTTCTGCTATAGGGTGGTCCGGAAGCAGTTAATTATCTAAGCTATTAAGGCAGTGCTTACAGGGAAAAAACAATTAGTGCCTATCTGCAAGCCCATCCTCATACCCCCCGTGCTAAGTTGCTAGGTGCAAATAACATATCCTGAATGTTGTTAGGATTTAAAAAACTCTTTGGCAAAAAAAACCTAACCATTAATTATCTTGGATTCTGACTTCTGCACGACTCCAACAGGCTCCGTGATGTCATTCAGCCTCATTGCACTATCCATTGGAAAGCTGAAGATCCCAAAATTTCATGAGATTTCTTTCCTTGTCTGGGAGGCTTCAGTGAGTTTGAGTGATGTCACCAGGCTCTAATAAAATGTGGGATCCAAGGTATGTAACGTTTAAGGGTTTTTGGTGTTTTTTTTCCATAACATCCCAGTGAGTTAGCACCAAGGTGGGGACCTAGTAATGTTTCCTTCACGATCACCTTTAAAAGATCCACATCCCCGGAGAGTAAAAATGAAACAGATGTAAGAATCACATGTAGCAGAATTACTATCATAAAACAATAACAGTGTCATATTTAGTTCTATAGCTTTGGCAATCTTAGTTTTGGGAAACCATTAAGATTCTGTCATTTGTCAGTCTTACTTGTTGCTAGAAACATTATCATAGAATATCCACAATCAACAACAGATTAAATTCAATTAGTGCAACAGTGCCCCTGCCATTAACCTTTTTCATTATTCTGATTACATTATTGTGTATACAAACTATATATATTAACCTTGTGTCAGGGTTGCTATTACTGTTTACATAATTAAAATGTTACTAAACCTAGGACCCTACATTCACTATATCTGGTCTCCCACAGTACACAGAACATGGAAATGCAATTATTTTAGTAAATATAAACTGCAAAATACCTTTTCTCATCAGCAGTTAGAGCAGTCTTGTGACTTCTATCAGTGTCCAGCAGAGCACTGGTTAAAGCTTGTAGGAGGTGTTTTCTTTCTGCTCTAGGAGGATGCAGAACCCCTGACCTCTGTTTGGACAGTGCTGTGCTGATCACATGAACTCTTTCAAGAAAAAAAAAACTTATCTAGCAATACACACTAAACTGAGCATGTGCAGAGTGTCTCCACACGATATGTCTTATCAGGAGATAAGAGGGAGACACTGGAAGAAGAGGAGGATTAGAGAAGTCAGGATCAAATGGCCTTTTGACAGAATGCAGAGGATTAATCCCTTAGGTTCCACAGTGAGTATAACAAGCATACTTTACTACATATACAGACTGATTATACTGTTGTGGGTTTAGTAACACTCTAAGTGATATTTAAAAAAACACATACCTGACATTACTAGTACTAATATTTTTAATATGCCTCAATGTATTTTCTTTCCTATTTATTTTACCACTTCTATAATTAATTTCTATTGAATGATCCAACAATCCCACTGCACAATAGTTTATAGACTTTCTGCAGGCCTTTGTGCCCATCTATGAAAAATGACTGCCAATTTACATAGCATGATCTATATACCTAAATGCACTTAGAACTACATTCACCAGAGCCTACCCATAGGTAAAACCACTGCAGTAGTGCTGTGGGCATCACTATGTTGAATTCTGCGCAGAGCAGGGGTGGGTGCTAGTTGTTGATTACCATCTGTTTGCAAAAACATCCCTGTGAATAAGGAAAGAGTCCATACTTTTTATTTGACTGACTTGATCAACCATTGTTAAAATGTCAGCACAACTCGCACATGTGCAGTAGGCTGTTGGAAGTTGATAACAGTACCTAGAGAATGCAGCATACTATGATCCTGCACAAAGTGTGTTTTTGGCAGTTAACCCTCTGGTTAACTGGCTCCTATGGCCCTTATATGATTGAAATATATATTGAAGTTCTGGTAGATCACAAGCTTAATAATGGCATGCAATGCCAAGCTGTGGTTTCTAAAGCGAGCAAAATCCTCTCCTGTATTAAAAGAGGTATATCTTTTTTATTATTATTATTAATATACAGGATTTATATAGCACCAACGGTTTGCTCAGCGCTGTACATTATAATGGGAGACAATACACGAGACAGTACAGTAACAATACAATACAATACACGAGGGGTCCGAGGGCCCTGCTCCTTGGAGCTTACAATCTAGGAGGGAGGGGAGAATGGTACAGGAGGAAATAGCTGTGGGGGATGGAGTGGTGGGAAGAGCGGAGGAGATCAGCAAATTAGGTGAGGGCGGGGTAGGCTTCTCTGAAGAGATGAGTTTTCAGGGTGCGCCTGAAGGTGAGGAGGGAAGGTGACAGTCTGATGGATTGGGGTAGTGAGTTCCAGAGGATGGGGGAAGCCCTGGAGAAGTCCTGTAGATGGGCATGGGAGAAGGAGACCAGGGAACTGGAGAGAAGGAGGTCTTGTGAGGAGCTTTGAATGCGTTTTAGGTGGTAGATGGATATCAGGTCGGTGATGTAGTTTGGGGCAGTGTTATGAACAGCTTTGTACGTTAATGTTAATATTTAGAATTTTATGCGTTGGGCAATTGGAAGCCAGTGGAGGGATTAGCAGAGGGGGTGGTGGATACGGAGCAGTTAGTAAGGTGGATGAGTCTGGCCGCAGAATTCAGGATAGAGTGAAGCGGGGATAGCCTGTGTTGGGGTAGGCCGGCAAGGAGGGAGTTGCAATAGTCAAGTTGGGAGATAAGGGAGTGAATGAGTTGCTTTGTAGTTTCTGGAGTTATGAACGTGCGTATTTTGGAGATGTTGCAGAGATGGAGTCTGCATGAATTTGTCAGCGATTGGATCTGGGGCTGGAAAGACAGATTGGAGTCTAGAATGACACCTAGTACTCTGGCTTGCGTGGGGGGGCTGATGGTGGCATTGTTGGTCGTAATGGAGAGGTCGGGGGGCTGGTGGGAAAACTAGGAGCTCCGTTTTGGCAAGGTTTAATTTGAGGAAGTGGAGTGACATCCAGTCTGATGTGTCGTTCAGAAGGCTAGTGATTCGGGTGGAGACTGAAGGAGTGAGGTGAGGGGTAGAGAGATAAATTTGAGTGTCATTGGCATAGAGATGGTAGTTGAAGCCTTGGGAGTGTATCAGTTGGCCAAGGGAGGAGGTATAGTTGGTACAGAAGGTATAGACTCCAGAGAGAGAGATCATATTACCCCTGTACAAATCATTAGTAAGACCTCATCTGGAATATGCAGTTCAGTTTTGGGCACCAATTCACAAAAAGAACATTGGGGAACTGGAGAAAGTACAGAGAAGGGCAACCAAACTGATAAGTGGCATGGAGGAGCTCAGCTATGAGGAAAGATTAGAGGAACTGAATGTATTCTCTCTTGAGAAGAGGAGATTAAGGGGGGATATGATCAACATGTATAAATACATCAGTGGTTCATATAGTGAAATCGGTGTAGAGCTATTCGCCCTGTGGTCATCACAGAGGACAAGGAGGCACTCTTTACGTGTAGAGGAAAAGAAATTTAATCTCCAAATACGGAAAAGTTTCTTCACAGTGAGAGCTGTGAAAATGTGGAATAGACTCCCTCAAGAGTTTGTTCTGGCCAGCTCAGTGGATTGCTTCAAAAAAGGACTGGATTCTTTCTTAGATACACAGAATATAACTGGAAACTAACATTTATCGGTAAAGTTGATCCAGGGAATATCCAATTGCCTCTCGGGGGATCAGGAAGGAATTTTTTTTCCCCAGCAGGAGCAAATTGGATCATGCTTTGCTGGGGATTTTTTTTTTGCCTTCCTCTGGATCAACTGTGGGTATAGGATAATAACTTTTTTTTTTTCTCTATGGTTGAACTGGATGGACTTTTGTCTTTTTTCAGCCAGACTAACTATGTAACTATGTCAATATATGCTACAACTTGATTGCATGTCACATTTGAAGGAAATGGAAGGTACTGACTCTGTGACTGAAGAGGCCTGTACTAGGGGACATGTGGAGTGAGCCATTGCCAGCCTGCATTAATCTTGTGCACAAACAGCATATCGGTCCACATAGGAGCCAGCATGGGAGCTCAACACCTGCACCCAAGGTAATGGATATGTATAGGCTCTCATTCCTGATAAGGCACGGTGATTATGAAAAAACACTTGGAAGGAGAAGTCAATTACACTTTAAAACCTAAGCCTCTCGTGACAGAGTATTGATAAAGCATTACAAGCCTTCTCAAAGGATTAGAAGTATCTGTGATCCTGTAATCATATCTGTTGTTGACAACACAACTCCAACCAACACTTTTTTTTTTTTGTTTGGATAGAGCGAGGATGATCTTTTCAAGCTGCCATTGCTGACCTTCTTCTAAAAATGCATCTTTTTTTTTTTTCGAAGGTACCCAATTGGCCAAAACCAGAACCAAAACAAGGATTTAGATCAGGAACATTTCAAAGATCTTATTCACATACTCGTTTTGCTTTAGTGAGTCAAACTATTAGGGAAAGATGGGCAGCATTACAGCCAAGCAACTAGTTTTTTCAAAAAAAGAAAGATCAGCAATGGCAGCCTGGGTTTTGAGCTCATGATCCAATTAAAGCATAGAAAATGACACACATTATGCCACCCTATAAGTAACAGTTAACGATTTCTGATGTCATGGCAGGTTTGGATGGTGCTGTGTCTATATGATGTTGCAGAGGGATACAGTGTATGTGACTATTGTAGACAACATTTTGTATGGTTTTACATTCGTGCACTGTGGTGATTTCAGGCACCATGCTGTGTATCAATTTCAAATACAATTGACCTGTGAATATAGAAAAATTCTGCAGTTTAGGTACTTTCATGCAGTAAGCCTATAGCATTTTTTTTGTTTTCTAAGTTATGAACAAAGATGTGTGCACACTAAGAAGGGATTTTGCGGTGACACACTGCATTACAATCAATTCATTATTGAATCAATAAATCAAACTTTAAAAATATAGTGTAGAGCTAGCTGTTAGATTAATGAGAATAATTGTTTGACTTTAATGTTTTTAGGCACTGTTCTGAACCAAACCATTCAATACCATTACAAAATTATTTAGAAGTAAATTTTCAAAAATGTTAAAATGTTTTCACTTTTGCAAAACAACGGTTGTGATATAAGGAGAGTGAACAAATATATATATATATATACACCCAGAATTGGTGCCAGTTTACACAGTAATAACCCCCAGCATTGGTGCTAGTTTATACAGAAATAATATACACAGGGGTCAGGCAAAAAAAAAAAGGTGTGAAAGTGACGACATGTTTTGTGTTGAAAGCAGAAGTGATGTAACATTCTTTTGCTTCTGCTGTGTGATGAGACACCAAGCTAACAGGTGGGAAGCCTCACTTTTGTCATTCACTCATTGTGCTGCTAGTACTACGGAGTCATGTCAGAGCTTACTGAGCTTCAAAGAAGGCATATTGTTGGTGACGCTTAGCTGGTGCCTCTGTGTTCTGTGAGAAGACTGAGATTGAGCTCTGCAGTCACTTTTGCAGCCGTTGTTATCTTATTCTGGGTCACAGTCCTGCACAATGTCCTTTTGTCTCTTTCGGTCAGTTGACCATGTCGACCGCGCTCCTGCTTATCAGACGTTTTCCTGGAAACTGTATATGCCATCATAACCTTTGATACTGTACCTCGTGACTTGGTAAATAAATTGGTAACTTTAGTCACAGAGGCCCCAGCTAAGCGGCACCAACAATTTGCCCTCTTTGAAGCTCAGTAAGCTCTGACATGACTCCATATTACTAGCAGCGCATGCAGTGAATGACGAAAGCGAGGCTTCCCACCTGTTAGCTAGGTGTCTCATCACACAGCAGAAGTAAAAGAATGTTACAACACTTTCATTTTCACACCTTCAAATCATGTTGTGTTTCCATTTTTTTGTCTAACCCCTGTACATTGTTGGTCAGGGGTATTATGCTAATTAAACCCCCTTTATTCATTGGTAACCTCTTTCTGCACTGATGGTCAGAATTAGTATTTAAGACATCCTCCCCATTTGTGGTCAGTGGCTGTTTTAATAGAACCCTTCATAATGCAAAATGAAAGGGTAACCAACACTGCCACTGGCCAGTAATGTAGCATAAAAGGGGATAATGAACATTGCCACTGGCCATTAATGCAGATTTTTACAAATACATGGTTAACCCCTTGGGGGAGTGAGGGGGTTCATTAACATTGCCACTAGCCAATAATGAAAGGGGTTAATAAACACTTCCACTGGCCACTAATACAACAATGGTCAGGGGTGTATTTACCACAAGGCAAACAAGGCATTTGCCTAGAGTGGCATTTTTCAGGGGAGGCAGCGCTGCCCCTCGGAAAAGAGATGGAAGAAGGGCCACACACAGCATGGGGACCTGGTGGGTTCCGAGAGAGGCTGCAGGTTTCATGACAGTGTATGCACAGCCTGACTCTTGCTCCTGGGGATGTCCAGAGCTATGAAGGTGTCTTTCTCTCTCACCATGGGGACCTGGTGGGTTCCGAGAGAGGCTGCGGGTATAATGACGGTGTATGCACAGCCTGACTCTTGCTCCTGGGGATGTCCAGAGCTATGTAGGTGTCTTTCTCTCTCACCATGGGGGGATGGTGGGTTCCAAGAGAGGCTGCGGGTATAATGACGGTGTATGCACAGCCTGACTCTTGCTCCTGGGGATGTCCAGAGCTGTTAAGGTGTCTCTCTCTCTCTCGCCATGGGGGGATGGTGGCTGGTGTATGGGGCCAGTGTTAGTGGAAGGCTCTCTCGGGTGGGGGGCAGGGGGTGTTCTTGGTCATTGTCAGGCTCTCTCTGCAGGGGGGGGGGGGGCATCAAGTTTTGTGTTGCCTAGGGCAGCACAAAAACTAAATACACCACTGAAAATGGCCAGTGGGAGTGTTAACCCCTTGCATTACTGGCCAGTGGCAATGTTAATTAACCCACTAACTCCCCCGAGGGTGTTAACCTTTGTCTGACTTCCTGGCCTGAAAATGATGTCATTCTGGCATGCTGATGTCAGTCTGGTTGGGATTAACCTTCCCTTGTCAGGTGGAGATCACTTTGGCTGACAGTAGTGCATGGTTTGCTTCCAGCACTCAGCACTACTCAGCACTGTTGCCACTCTGCAAGGTGCAGTGCTGCTAGTCTGCCTTGTTAATATGTTGGGCATGATCAGGGTAGACTTTAGCAGTAGTTTGATAGTAGCCATTCTGGTCACACTGCTTCTCTCCCCCAGGGCACCTGCTCCTCCCTACCTTTTCCCAACCCTGCGGAGAGGGGCAATAAAGAATAATGGTCCGGCAGTGTCCAAGCATATCCCAGCTCATGCACAAGTTTTTAAAGCAGGCTTAGGGTGTGTGGCGATAGGCTTTTTTTGTTCACTTCAAATGGATTTTGCAATTACATAGTGTACAAGTCTAAGGGAATGCAAAACCCACTTGAAGCAGGAAAAAGCGGATTGGAAGGAGTCTAGTACAGGTCAAATGTACCTATCAATGAATTATAAATGATCTTAGAATTGTCTCAAACAGATGTAAACTGAAGCCATCAACACAAGTCCAAGACCCTTCAACACAAGCCCTTAGAATGGCCAAGCCCATGCACGTTGCTCACCCTTTTTATTACTATATGTGGGACTGTACTCCTATAGAGAGCTATGTCTTCAAGGACACAGCCACATTTTTTCCTTTATTTACACCTGATGATCTGACCAGTAAGTCTGTTTTTTCAACGTAACAGACCAAGTTGTCCAGCAAAAGTGGCAGTTAAACCATTTAACACTGTCAGAGGTCCCTATAATGGTCATCTGTTATTCATTTGGATAAACTGCTGCTGTAACTGTTTTAAGGCTCTAAAGCCTAGTAAACACTATGAGAAAATCCGACGACCATGATGTAGTCGGAATGGTATTGACTAGTAAAAAGATCCTCAGCCGACAAAGGCAAATGCAGGCAAATGAAGCAACGCATTAGTGTAGTAGAAGTTGAAGTGCAGGGTTGCTCTATGCTTCTGATTATGCACGTTTTTTCAATTCAATTACATTAAACAAAAATCGGATGTTGTGTTCAAATGCAATAAAAATGTTCTAGTTTGCATCCTCGGTTTTTGTCATTCGAATTGAAATCAGCTGTCGAACACAATATATTAATAATCAGAAAAATCAGCCGATCGTTCTTCATACGGAAATTTTCGTTCAATTTTCTTATCATGTGTACAGACACATGGACATAATAGGTTACTGATGTTTATACTCAGGATCTTGTTGACAGATCGATCCTGAGTAAAATGTCCTTTAACCACTTCAAGTCCACACACTTTTACCCCCTTCCTGTCCAGGCCAATTTTCAGCTTTCAGCACTGTCACACTTTGAATGACAATTGAGCGGTCATGCGACACTGTACCCATATGAATTTATTAGCATTTTTTTGAGACAGACAAAACTTTATTTTGGTGGTATTTATTCAAAAATGTTTTTAAAAAGTGTTTTTATTATACAATTTTGCTAATAAATAATCTTTCTTCATAAATCTTAGCCAAAATTTATTCAGCTATATTTTTAGCAAAAAAAATAACCCAAATTAGTTTATAACCAAAAATTATAATTTAAAAAAAAATTCACATTTTTATATTATTTAGGTTTTTTTTTTTTTTTTTTTTTAACATACTGTCACCTTAGCAGTACAGTGTCACCATAGTGGTACTATACTACTTTTGGGGGGAATGATTTTTTTTTTTTTTTTACACTAATTGCTTTTACACCCATAAAGGCTGTAAAAGCAATAATTTCTCCTTCTCTCTGACTGCATTCTTGCAGCCATTGAGAAATACTGTGAGAGCTGTGATTGGTCACAGCTTGTCACATGGTACAAGGCTGTTGTGCACAGCCTTGTACCATGAGACCTCTGTGATCATTCACAGATTTCACACAAAGTAAGCAATGATGTCAGAAGTGACACCTTGCTTACACCTATTCATGTAATCACTGATTGGCCAATCAGTGATCACATGATCGGGACCTCACACAGAGGTCCAGTACAAGGAGAACGCACAGGCTGAAAATGCGGGCGCCGTTTATGAACGACAACCCGCACCTGCACTTCTCCCGTCTGGCCGTTTATGTACATGGGCCAGACGGGAAATGGTTAAAAAGCTTGCATAAACAGTTAGGTCCATATATATTTGGACACAAGCACAATTTTAGTTTTCATAATTGATAAAGAAATAATGAAGGGGTAGCCCACACTTGGCCATGAAACAGCTTTTGATTCAATTGTCCAATTACTTTTGGTCCTTTGAAAAAAGGGGGATGGCTTCTCTTAAGAGCTGTAATTCCTAAACCCTTCCTCCAATTTGGATGTACATACCCTCAAATTAAACCTGAGAGTGTGCACTTTCAGCCATATCCATTATATAACTATAGCTTGAATATGTTTTGGTAAATACCTGAAAAAACTAAAATTGTGCCTGTGTCCAAATATATATGGATCTAACTGTAGATGTGTAAAGGTGCATATGCAGAAAATTCTTCTTCATCCCCTTATAATTGTAGTGCTGCAAATTACACGAGTTGATGCGCAAAGACTACTGCACTTACATGTACAATTTTCCATTTTTACTATTGTGAGGCCTTAAAAAGCTAGCTGAAGTTGGGGTTTGATTTATTAATCACTTAGGTAAAGTCCATCTAAATGTACCAGTACATCCAACAACAATGCTATCCAAGGGTTTCTATGTTGCTCCCCTATTAATAAAGGAGAATCTGGAAGACAGGACAAGTGCTACTGGACAGATCATCTGGTAATAATAAAGGATAAAAAGCCTAAAAACAGAAAACAATAAACAACCATCTAAGGGCTGGTAAGCTACAATATATTGCCTTTTTCATTTTTGGGTTTAGATATGCTTTAAGGTACACCAAAAGGAAGAAATAGGATGCTCATCACTAAGTAACAGTTGGACTGAGTATCACAATGGATATTTGTTTCATTTTGGATAGAGTAAGGACGGATAAGAACATTGAAGTCATGTCTAGCCAGAATCAATCCTGCGAATGTAACAAAATCCATGTTTCTTCATATTGGATAATTCATGCTGCAAAGTAAAATACAATGCTTCTACAACCTGCTGACATACATACTTTGAGTGCTGGATTCCCATTTTTCTATATAGCAGTCAATCCCAGAATTTCCTTTCGCTCTGTCTGAACCCAGATGATGGAAACCAATTTAAACGGTTATTACCTACAGCCATGGATGAGTCACCATGCTTGAATCAAAGTAAGAGTTTGGTGCTGTAAATGAAATCTTCATGGGAGCTGCCTTCCACATCATTGACATTGCTTATCACTATGGAAACACAGGTTCAACTTCTAGACCTTATTAAAACAGGAGGAATAACTTCAGCCCCTTCCTATGTGGAGTGTTCAGTATTCATGATGACCTTGTGATGCATCATAGTTATAAATTGTACAAGAGAAAGACACATCGAGCATCAGTTGCTTTGTGCTTTATTCCCCACGAATTTCACTTTAATGAGCAAGTGTGGTGCATTTTTGCAACATGTCATCATTTCTAGTTTAAAAACACATTTATCGTAGCAGGTCAGAAGGTGCACTATGTAGCATGCCTTTTTTCTCACCTTTGTTAAAGTGAATGTAAACCACAGACCTGAAATAGGAACAAAGCATATCCCCCTATAGTATGACTCAATTAAGAGCACTAAAGTAATTTCTGTCAGCTGCCTTTTTGCTCTGCTATCAGCATGAATCACTTCGAACAAGTTTTCCTGACACCAAGAGAAAAATGGTGACAGTGGAGGGAGCTCCAACCTCAGCTCTGTTCCTTTGTGATGTGTGAAAAGGGTGTGCCTCTTCCCTCCAATCAGCTCTCAGAGCTCTCCTCACTAAGTTCAGCAGTTTGTAACTTCAGCTCTGCGTCCTTCTTTGCTGAACTCTCAGGCAATCTTTACAATATAGTCTTCATTTGTTTTTTTTAGGATCACATAATTCTTGTACAATCATTTTTATTAAAATAGAAGGTGAACATTACATAGCGCACAGAAGAAATATTCAGTTCCCATGTAGGGGAAATGGGTTATGAAGACAGTAGCACAGTATCAGTACATGAATTTTGAGCATACAGTGTTATAAACCAACTTCCCTGACCAATAGGGCTAGGGGTAGACATAAGTGGGGGGTCCAATGGATAGAAACTGAGGGGATACAGAAAAAAATAGAGGGGAAAGGGGCAGGGGTGAGCCTCCAACGTCATTGGATAGGAAGGTATCCTAGCATCACATAATTTGAATGGTAGTAACAAAATGAAGGTGATCTTTTTTAGATTATTTCCTTTTATCAAAAAGGGAAATAGGAAAAAGGGAGAAAGGGTCTACTGAAAATTCAGTGCAAGTTACCAAAAAAAATGAAGGCATGCTCATTTACTATATTTGTTACATGGTATACAATATTTTTTTCTACCACTTAAACTATCAGAAACCCCAAAAATAAAAATACATTTACTGTTCCTACATGATGTACAAGTCTTAAAAGTAGAAGCTTAGGTACTATAACTAAATGCAGCAACCCCCACCATGCTGCATACAATGAAGCACAAATCGCATTGTACATACGTTTTCCTTTCTTTTCTAAGTAGTCATGTTACCACTAAGCCCTGGCCTGTCTGTCTGATGTGTGGCTGGTAGGAGGAGACTCTCTCTCCTTCGGACAGCACCTAGAGTAATGGAAACCACTGGAGCAATAAAGCTTTTTGAATAATGTGGCTTCTATATGCAAACAAGTATTAGGCTCCATGTACACTGCAGCTGATAAACCACGTTCAGGAGCTGTTCAGCATTTTTTTCAGCAGCCCCTGAACTCTCCCTAATGTTTTCCTATGTGTCCATGTACACTATGTCGTTAACAGTCTTTTTTTTTACGCAGAAAACTTGCGTTCAGCAGTAGATTTTATCACCATTTCAAACGCAAAACGCTTGTAAACGCTGCAAACCACGTTTAGGCATTTGAAACTTTTTTTTAACTCTTCCATTTCCAGATGCTGTCCAGAGCCTTTTTCATCATGAAAAATGCATGCAAAGCGTTTTCCCAGTATCCAAATGGACCTAGCACACCATACTTTGAGGTTTAGCATGAAAAAAAAATGTTAGACACTGCTGCAATAATTTCCGCACAGAAATGAGCTAGAACACATCCAAACACCACAAAAACAAAAAAAAATTATCTCAACAAATACTGCTCTCTCTGCTTCTGCTCTCTCTATTTCTCTCAAAATGTCTGAAATACTGTTTTTCAGTGCTTTTTGGGCATTTTGAAAGGTCTCCTGAGGTCATCTTAAAAAAATGCTTCTAAACGCAAACACTCATAAACGTGCATAAACATAGTATGCAAATGCAGCTAAACCGGATTTTTAACCTACGTTTTCCAGCAGTCAGTTTCCATTGTTCAGAAATGCGCCGTGTACATGGAGCCTTAGGTCCTGAGGGATTTACATGTGCCCTGAAGTCTGCTTGCACCAAGTACTACTGCTGGAGAGGGAGCAGGGGGTGTTTCTGTTGAACTGCCAGGAGAACATTCAGGGCTTGGCAGAGGCCAATGGGAAATTTTTGCCCCCAATGTGTAATCAGTGTAACTAACCCTATAAAGTCATAATGGCAATTTAAAATGGATATTGATCACTGCATCACACTGGTACTAATGTCCTGTAAGTGGAGAAGGCTAATGTCTATAATCACTGGTAGTGTGCAAATCGTAGACTGCATATGTTATATGTTCACTATCTAATGCAGGGGTGTGAACAATTAAAAAAAAAAAACTACTTGTCCAATGGACTAAATTGGGGTCCCAATCTACTTGTCCTGCTTTTAGGAATGTCTGGGGCTTTTAAAAACAAAAGGGGCTTTATGTCGACTTAACCTTTTAATGTTTTTAACATTGTACTGTTTTATCTCTTTAGCAGGGAGGGGAGAGACCTTGCAGTGTGATGAGCAACGATTGATCAGGAAAAGGGAGTGTCGGGATCTCTTAACATTCAGAAATGCATCTAAGGAAATGAGGCGCTGGCCGCAATCAGAAAAAAAAAAGAGAAAAGAATAAAAAGACTATTACTTCAAGTTACCCTAGTACACAGATACACTCAGGTGCTCAGCACAAGCGCATGCTGAGCAGCCAAATCAAGCTCCGGTGTCCTCTCCATTGAAGTTCACCTTTAAAAAACTGCACAGGTAATAAAATGTACATTTGCGATTTTGTTATGAGCCTGGAAAGCAATGCACCAGCGATTGGCAGATTGCCAGCTGGTACAGGGAACTTCTGCCCCTACTGCTGTCACGCAGAGGGCTCAGATAGCCAAGCTGCTGCAGAAGCAAGAACATATTACATGTTCCACCCTAAAAATGGGTTCCGGAAGGTGAACTTATGCTTTATAACCCTTTTGCTGCCAGAGCCATTTTTGTGTTTTTTGTGTTTTTTGCACATTTAAAAAAATAATTTTAAGCCTAAAGATTACAAAAAAACCCCCCAAAATATTATGTATTTTCTGAAAGCAGACACCCTAGGAAATTACAGTAACAGCAGCCGTTTTCTAGCGGTCAAAGCGTTTGTAAATTGCTTCTCTCCTCATTCAGAGAAGCGATCTACACCACTTCATAAAAAGGCATTCAGAGGAGAACCCTCTCCTCTGAGAATGCCGGAGAACTGAGAAGCGGTCATTTACTGCTGCATGATAAAAGAACACCTTTGAGAATCCCTATGGACCCCCTAGGTCACCAAAATTAGTGTCTGCATTGCAGGATCCCCTTCTATTATTGGTTCGGAGGACAACCCAAAATTTTTTATTTTCTTCTACTTTCACTTTCAAAGATAATGGTAAACAGGAGAAACAGAGAGGGTGAATCTCCCACAGACAGCAAAAAAACCTAATAGGTGTTCTAATCCATATCCAAGCTCTCCAAAACAAAAAAAGAAAAATGATGTACAGAACTTTCCCAGAAATGCAATTTCCTGCTTATGCGCTTGACTCACTGATTTTCGCAGAAGTCTGCACTAAAAAACAAGTAACATTTTAGGCATCCTCTGCAATAGGAATTTTATTTTTGGTGAGTTACACCCTAAGGGTTATTTGCTTCTAAAGGGATGCAGACACTGCAATGTCCTCATTAGAAGAATGCAAGTTCATCAGTTGATTAGAATGAACACAGGCACTCCCATTCAGAAATCAGCCTTCCAAGGACATGGTTGAACATACAGTTTTTCTTCAAAGCAGAACCAGGTAGGACTCTGCAAATATATTTTTTAGCAAACTTGGTAGCAATGTACAAAGATCACCCATAGGGGATTGTTTTTTTACAAATTAAATGGATTACTAAGTAAACGACTTGTTGAGAGATGACACAATTTAAAAATCAAATCTCTGTCTGATTGTTCTATGACTCCACTAAACAGTAAAACAAAATGTTATTTCCTTCATTTTTGTGATTATGTTAAAGGAAACCTGTCATAACAAAAAAATATTTAAACTTATGTGAAACCTTTGGCTTTTAAAGCCATTAGTCCAAGAGAAGTATGCAGATCAGAAATTCAAACTTCACCAAGTGGTTGCCTCTTCCTGGCAGTAACTGGAAAAGCACTTAATTTGAAAGGCTCAGATTGTAATCCCAGCAACCAAGATTAAAAAAAAGTGTTCTTTTTTGAAAAAATAAACATATTGAAACAGAAAAACAATTGGAAGTGCTAGCTGTATATTTCCTTTCTGCAACTGTTCCACTTTCTTTTAAAGAAAACCTGTTATAATGAATAAAATAGGATATTTGAGAGTGGGACTTTGAATATACCTCAAAGGTTCACAAACAGGCTGGTTTCTTATACGCACAGACAGAAGTATGCATAAAATTACACAATTTATCAAACCGACCTATAAAAAGAACCATCTATTAGGTTCAAACATCTTTCTTAAATATAAAAAATGCATCCAATGACATAGGTCAATGCGTTTTCCAGGTGTCCCCGCTTCTTCAGGACCCACAAATCATTTACTTGAAAGTATACATACTCAAACCTGAAAGATCTCTAAAGCAAGAAAAGAAAGAATAAAATAACAATGAAAGAATACATATTTAATAAGCAAATCATATACATGTATCAAAAAAGAGACCCTGTATATATGACAAGAGAGCCAGTAATATAAAGCAATTTTTGTATAAAATATACGTATATATATTGTCAGACATAGAATGTAGCTAAACATTGTGCAATATGCTTACCCCTGAATATTGGGGACAAAGTATCAGATGAAAAATAGATTTTGAAGTACAAATGAGATGTGCTGGGCCAAGAGAAATCTCCCCTTTAGACATCAAGGCCCCGGAGATAGAACAAGAAATTCTATGAAGTAATATAGTTATAATGTTCTTTTATTTCTTTGACACTTCACCTGTCCAGATATGCATACACTTGTTCAGGGTCAGTAACTCAATTTAACCACTTCCCAACCAACGCACGTATAGTCATGGCCGAAAATATTGGCACCCCTGCATTTCTGTCAGATAATGCTCCATTTTGCCCAGAAAATTGTTGCAATTACAAATGTTTAGGCATGTTCATGTTTATTTCTTTTGTTTGTATTGATATGACACAAAAAAAGCGAAGAAACAAAAAGCCAATCTGACACATTTCACACCAACCCCCCAAAATTAACAACAAAAAAACAGCGCAAAAATCCAAAAACAAAATTACATAAATGAACAAAAACTAAATTAATAATAAGTGTCCATATAAAAATAAGTCCTTATTCCCATCAGAACCAGTAATAAATATTCAAAAAGTGTGCTTCCACCTATCCACCACGTGAAAAATAATGTTGACCATACTCACCAGATGGAGGTGAGTAATGAGCCTTATAGGAAATAAGGGATCCTATAACCCCTCCAAAAGAGATCAAATCTTTTTCACCCTGCTTAGGTATATAAATCATCTCCACTTTATTCCTCCAGGGATTCCTCAGTGGTGTATAGAGAAAGAAACTACATAGTGTAATACTGCCACTTCATATAATATATAAAGATAGAATAAGGCCACTCACATGTTTAAATACAATTAAAAGCCTTGTTTAATAGCCTAGATCGCTTCAAGATAACCACTTTCCACAATGCAAATATAGGGATCTCACGCTTCTGTAGTATCTGCAGAGGATGAACAGCCTTCCACCTCTAAGATGGCCGCTTGAACCGCATAACTCGGCGTGCGTTCCAAACCCCGGAAGTGACGTGAGCCAGAATGACGGCGGGCGGGAAGTGCGTCAATGCGTTTCGCCCCACCCACAGGGCGTTCTCAAGACAGGTCTTGAGGTGGAAAAAAATAACCAAATCAATCGCTTCCTGTAACCATCAATGAGTTTCTTATACCTCTCTACTGGAATTTTATACCTCCTTCTTTTGCTAACTGCCCGAGATCTCTCAGATTGGAAGGGTTCCTTTTCTCAATTGCTGTTTTGAGATCTCTCCACAGGTGCTCTATGGTATTCAGATCTGGACTCATTGCTGGCCAGTTCAGTACTCTCCAGTGCTTTATCTGAAGCCATTTCTGGGTGCTTTGGGTCACTGTCCTGCTACCCATGGCCTCTGACAGAGAACAAACTTTCTGACACTGGGCCCTACATTGCACCACAGAATTCTTTGGTAGTCTTCAGGATTTCATAATGCCATGTACTTGGTCAAGACATCCAGTGCCTGAAGCAGCAAAGCAACCCCAAAACATCAGTGAACCTCCACCATGTTTGACTGTAGGGATTGTACTCTTTTCTTTAAAGGCCTTATTTCTTTTTCTGAAAACAGTAGAATGATGGGCCTTACCAAAAAGCTTTAATTTTGTTTTGTCTGTCCACAGCACAGTCTCCCAAAAGGATTTTGGCTTCCTCAGGTAAGTTTTGACAAACTCCAATCTGGCTTTTTTATGTTTCTGTGTCAGCAGTGGGGTCCTCCTGTGTCTCCTACCATAGTATTCCTTTTCATTGAGATGGCGACGTATAGTACAAGCTAACACAGTTGTATCCTGTGCCTGAATGTCAGCTTGAATTTGTCTGGAAGTTCATTGAAGTTCTTTAGCCACCATTCGAACAATCCTTTGTTGCAATATTTGATCAATTTTTCTCTTTCGTCCATGGAGATTAGCTACAGTGGGTTGTAAACTTCTTGACACAGTGGACACAGGATCATTAACCTCCCTAGCAGTCTGATTACGTCCATATTTCTGTGCTCAAAGCGGTACATTTTTTTGCATGGAAATATGTATTTTTTTTATTGTAGGCCTGTAATTTTTAGGAATAACTCACTGAAATCTGTCCGAGTCTAGTAAACATCCCGGGTATGTTAAAATTTGAAACACGAAATCATAAATTATAATTTAATAATCATAAAAAATAATAATAATAAATTTAATTCAATAATATAATCAAACCAAAAACACTGAAATTTGAAATATAGAGCCAAGTTCGCACATCACTGAGCAAAGTCGCAAAATCGTTTTCAGTGTCTGATGACAAATTTCCCCACGAATCATTATCACTCAATTCTGCAAGTGGTTCTGATTTACTATCACTGTTCTCTAGCTGGTCTAAAACCGATTTTGACCTAAAGGGACACTTTTTGGACGCCATGGACGTTTCTCAGTTTCCAGGCAGAAAGAACAGTAAAAATGCAGGCAGGGCACAGGACAAAGCACTAGGGACAAAATGTATGTGAAATGGTTTGATACAGTAATGTTTTACTATGTGATTTTAGTGAATTTAGTGAATGCCACTTTTTGTCATTTTCAAATTTCCTGCTGTACGTCCTGACATCGCAGGGGACAGAATCCAGAAGACAGATGCCGCATCCGTCGGAGGACAGTACAGGGGACACTGCATGAGGGACATTGCGGGAGCACAGGACAAGGTAAAAGAAGAACAGATCCCGGAGCAGCGCCACATGGTAAGCCCGAGTATAGCTCGGGGTTACAACTTGTGGTACTGAAACTTTACTCCGAGCTACACTCGGGAATACTGCCAGGGAGGTTAAGATCTCTGGTGATGGACTTGTAACCTTGAGATTGTCCATGCTTTTCCACAATTTTTGTTCTCACATCCTCAGACAATTCTTTGCCACTCTTATTCTTTTCCATGTGGCACACAGAGACACACAACAGAAAGGTTGAGTCCATTTTTCACCATTTTAACTGGTTGCTAGTGTGATTTCTATTTTGTCAGCACCTGCTAGTTGATACAGATGAGTTCAAATACAAACAACAGGAGCATCACAAACTTGGAATGCAATTATTTCTTACAATTTGGATGCCAATAATTTTGGCCAGTCTACTTTGGGAGTTTTCAGTGGAATGTGTCAGATTTGGCTTTTTGCTTTCCCACATTGTGTCATACCAATACAAAACAATCGAAATAAACATGAGAATGCCTAAACATTTGTAACTGCAATAAATGTAATTACGGTGCGTTATCTGACGGAAATAAAGGGGTGCCAATATTTTTGGTCATGACTGTATATGTCCTCAGAAAGTAGTGCTGATATCTTGGATATTGCTGCAGTTACGATCGAGGTATGTATATTTTTTTTTTATATTCAGCAATTCCCTGTATTGTAAAAGTGAAAAGTGACTGCTGTTGTTCCTCCTAATATGTAATGTCAGAAATCAGAAGTGACAAGGATTTTGTTATTTCCAGTTTGTTTATTTTTTTTACAAGCCATTATCAGCTTGTAAAGCATCTGATCAAACCGAGATTGCTTTGGGGACATAAAGAGGACCTGTCACAGCCCATGCAATCACAAGGGATGTTGTTCATTAAATTAAGTTTATTAAAAAAAAAAAAAAAAAAATGTAGGCTTCTGGCACACTAGACGCTCAAAAACCACTAAAAAAAAGTAACCTAATAGTGTTTTTGCCAGCAATTTTGCAGTGTTTAGGAAATTTTAGCAAAGTTGTTTGGGAGTGCTAACATTTTATAAAGGAGTGGGTGGTCGCTGGGATCCTTAACAACCAGTGAATAGCCAGCCACCGCATCCTCAACAATGGATGACTCAGCAGATGTCATGGGGATCCTCACTGACAGCTGAATGTACACAAAGGAATTACCTACAAGGAATACAGTGAAAAAAAACAAACAAAAAACAACATAATAAAAGTATAAAAAGAAAAAAAAATACGTTATACGAGATCCTTCCTGACAACCCGAGGCGGTGGTTGTGGGGGTCTGCTGGTGGGAGGTTTATTGGAATCTGGAAGCCCCCGGATCCCGGCCCCTCCACATGTGAATGAGTATGGGCTACAGAGACAATTTCTAACAATTCCTTTATTAAAGGAGAAAACAGAAAACAAAGTCCACCAAAGTCCAGCATCACGTGCAGTGAATTCATGCTGCCGAGCCCAATAAAAAAAAAAATCCACAAACAAAAAAAAAAAAACAAAAGCTGCACCAGACGCTGCCTCCCGTTCAGCAGCTCCGCTGCCTTGCGGCACTACATGAACTAAGGGGCGGGGATACCTTTGAGACATCACCCCCTTGTGACATCATCCTAGTCATTGACAGGGGGCAGGGTCATCTGTTGACATCATCAGGTAGCCCCTCCCTGCATGTTGCTTGGTATGGATATCAGGAGGGGGGGGGACCGCACTGCTTATTTTTTTTTTTTATTTACCAATTCTTTCGTTTACATGCAGCTGTCCGTGAGGAACCCCGTTGACAGCCGATGTGTATTCCTTTAAGGAAGTGGCACCCGGTGTTTAAAAGCATTCCCAAAAAAGCAAACAAAAGGTTTTTTCCCCACTCTTAGAAGTTGAAGCTTGAAAAATGCTTCTAGCCTATAATAGCATACATGGAAACATTTTGCTTCTAGGGACAGGAAAAAAAAACAAAAAAAAAAAAAAAACAAAAACTCATAGTAGCTGCTAGTTTTAAGCTGGTGTGCATGAAGCATAAAAAGGTACAGTGTAGGGAAGAAAAAAACAAAAACAAAACAAAATGTAAAGCCCCTCCAACCCCTTACTCATGTGCAAATGTGAACAAGTGTAAGTCCCGCACGCATATGTACATGGTGAGGTATCACCAAACATCAGAGCAAGAGCAAAAATTCAGTTCATTATCTGGAAAACAAGGAGGCGAGAGTGAGGCATTGTTCCGCAGCCAGACACAGCATAAAGCAGTGTTTCTCAACCTATTTTCAGTTGAGGCACCCTCTAAAGTTATGGACAAGTTTTGAGGCTCCCCATTCTAAAATCTAAAAAAACTATTCTAATAGTTCTATATAACACAGCAACATCCATACACGTAGGACACCCAACGTTAGAGGCGATGTATTCTTCCAAAGCAAATACACCTTTGTACACTGGTACTGACTAGTATTCCAATGTTTCTCTTCTACCTCAGTTTTTCTCCATCACTGAGCTAATGTGACCCCAGTGCTGACAGAGAGGGGCAAAGGAGGGTCAAAGAAGGATGCTGTGCATTGGCCAGTTTTCAGACATTTGGCCAAGTCACCCATGAAGAAACCTCAGGGCACCTTGGTTGAAAAAGGCTGGCATAGACTTACCCATGTTGTAAAATAAAGATTTTCCTGCTTTTTAGTACAGAGAAAGATGAGCTACATTCTTTGTATTCCCTGCACCTAGACTGTGTGATATACTACTTGTCACAATCTCTAAATTGATACATGTTCATAGGAAGATCCATCAGGTCTTTTGCTTTAAATGTGAGCAACTGTGTGTTTTCCCTCAGTGTGTACTGCAATCAGCTGAATCCTTAGTATTGGGTAGTTCATTCACATATATTTGCTTATGGGTATATTTTAAAACCACTTGCCATCCAGAAAATTTACCTCCCCCTTTCTGACCAGGCCATTTTTTGTAATACGTTATTTTAACTGACAATTGTGCAGTCATGCAACACTGCACCCAAATTAAATTTTTGTCCTTTTTTTTTCCCCCCACAAATGGAGCTTTCTTTCAGTGGTATTTGAGCACCTGTGTGGTTTTTATTTTTTGCACTATAAACAAAAAAAGACCAACAATTTTGAAAAAAAAAAAAAAGTAATCCAGTAACAAAATTTTACAAAATCAAAATTTTGTCATAAATTAAGGTCAAAATTTATTCTGCTACAGGTCTTTGCTAGAAAGAAAAAAAAAAAAATCCCAAATATGTGTGAATTAGTTTACTTGAAAGTTATAGCATCTACAAATGGAGGTGTAATATACATATACATACACACACACATATACATACATACATATACACATACATACACACATACATACACACACACTAGCATTTTTTTAAATACATTTTTTGTATAGTAGTAATGGCGGCAATCAGCAACTTATAGCAGGACTGTGGTGGGCTGACACTGGCGGGGGGGGGGGGGCGCGAAGTTACGGTCACTGACCTCCCCAGTGACACCAATACAGTGATCAGTGCGAATAAAAAGCACTGACACTGGGAAGAAAGGGGTTAACATCTGGGGCGATCAAAGGGTTAACTGTGTGCATTTTACTGCGTGCTGTGTTTTACTATGTGAGCACGCTGCTTTGTATGGCTGTGCTATGCAGAGCCATACAAAGCAGTGTGCTGGAGTTGACAGGAGAGGAATCTGTATTGTTTACATACAGACCTCTCCTCTGTCACTGTTCCTCGGCAATCACCGGGTGACGGCAGGAAATCTCCGGCCGAGACCTAGTGATTGACAGCTGTAGCCAACAGCAGCGTGGGTAGGGCACGCACGCCCCCTACCCGAGATATACAAAATGACATATATATACACACGCGTGTTTGTGCAGCCCTGCCACCCTGTAGCAATAGTTTTGCTATATGGCAGTCGGGAAATAGATATAATGTATTTTATATTATTTTTTTAATTTTTTTTCAATGGATTTAGGTTTTATTTTTTGTTCTTGAGTATTTTTGTGTGTGTATACACACACACACACACACACACACACACACACACACACACACACACACAATTCCTTATTTACATTTGTTTTTTTTTTGTTTTTTAAATTCTAAAACAAAATTTGTCTTTTGATGTATATATATGTGCTTTTTATAATAGGTATTTATGTCTGCATTCCAGATCTTTGATATGGGGCCGTTTTTTTCTTGACAGAATTTTCACTCTCAAATAGCCACATTTATTAGATGTTTATCTGATATGTATCCAATTTGTGGTTAATTATATATTTTATTCTAAATATGAGGTTTATATAAAATTGATCAGTGTTATTTATCACTTTACTATGAGTTCTGATCTGAAGAAGGGCGTTAACATAATAGCCCGAAACTGTTTGTTGAACACTATTATCTATGGCTTTGTCCATTTGTGATCACTCTTTTATATGGTAATTCTTCTACATTAAAAGTTCTTTTATGTGCAGCAATCCATTTTTCTTTTTATCTATATATAAAATGTATGTATGTGCTATGGCCAAAAGACAGCTACAGTGCAGTCGTCCAGTTCTGGGAGGGCATCCACCACACCCCACAGATCCCGCTCTTTACGATGTACTCAGCTGTGTCCAATCCTGATCACATAGTAAACAGACTTGCCGGTAGTCCATAGTCATTTCCTTGTGCTCTCCCAGCGTGAGGAGAAGAGAGCAGGCAACTGGCAATTCTGATAGGGGACATTTACACTGATAATCTATGCCCATCAGTGAAGGAGAAAAAATTACTTAGTTGCTAAATTTTATAACCAAAACCAAGAATTTTTTTTTTCAATTCAAAGTTTATGCCGCTTTCTTTCATTTGTTTAGCAAAAACAAAAACCCAGTGGTGATTAAATATCACCAAAAGAAAGCTCTCAGTCTCAAAAAAAAAAAAAAAAAAAAAAAAAAAAAAAACACCCCAAAAAACAAAAAGATAAAAATGTAATTAGGGTTGCATGATTGCACAATTGTCAAAGTGCAACAGCACTGAAAGTTGAAAATTGGCCTGGGCAGGAAGGGGGTGAAAGTGCCCAGTATTGAAATAGTTAAAGAACTGCACCGTACCCCTCCACACACACACTGGAGGAAAATAAAGTAGTAATTAAGCATACAGAACCAAAATCAAGAGTAGCTTTTTTATTTAAAATAAGTGTGACAAGGGGTATTTAAATAGGGATTAAATTTGGAACCAAATGCAAATTTTGACATTTAGGGGTTTATTTACTAAAGCTGGTTCACCCAGAATCTCTTGCACTTCTGCATAGAAACCAATCAGCTTCCAGGTTTTATTGGTAAAGCTTAATTGAACAAGCTGATTTTAGAAGCCGATTGGCTACCATACACAGGTGCATGAAATTCTGAGTAAACCAGCTTTAGTAAATAGAGCCCTTAGTTTCCCCAGACGTCTGTTATAATACAATTATACTATATTTCATTTTTATATAACAGTATGACAATGACATAAGGTAGATAGCACAACTCATTATAATTTAAGTTTTCCTTGGCTAGATCTTTGTGTTCTTCTTTGAACTGGAGTCCTGGAAGTCACATCAAGTGCAAGTTTTTTATGCTTTACATCTATTTCTTTTACAGAGACTTGCAGTTTCTTTGATGTTTGAGCCATGAATGCAAAGCTCTCCATCAGATCTATGATCCCATGTTCTCTGCAAATTTTGTCCAGTCCATCAAACCAAGCCAGTACCTTTTCCAATTCTGCCTTCACGGCTTTCTGTTCCTCCAGTTCAGCTAAAAGGCATTGAGTTACACTCTTTTCTTCTTTGTACTGCCTGCGTAATGTCTGTGCTTCGTTCTGGAGCACATCAAACTGGTCTTTACTGTAGGAATAGTTTCCATGTACCTCATCTTCGCATAGCAGAATATTCCTGGGAATATTAAGTACCAGTCTTAAAAGACAGGTTTCCATTTTCTGAAACAGGTGATTAAAGCGTTCATTAATGAGGGACAGATATTTTTCCGTGCCTTCCCGAATCTCAAAGCGATTTATCCCAGAGTTTGGAAACTTCTCTAGTTTTTTCAGGATGACACTCTCCACAACCAGCAACATGTCAAATAAGTAATCTTGAAATGAAATGTAGAGTCGAAGTATGCAGGTCTGTGGTGTGAACCCAAAATACTGGGTTTCATAGCACATTGGAATGACAGACATTGTTGAACTTTTCAAAGAAAACCTGTAAACAGAGAAGATAACATTTACTTTGCAAACATCACACATAAAACAAAGAATACTAATAAAAAACACCACAATGTAACCTTAGGTTCACATCTAAGCATTTTGCAGAAACGCAGTACAGTCCATTTAACATGATTTCACATCTCCACGTTTTCACGTTTATGGTTTTTGGAAAGGGACTTTTTTGAAAGCAAAAAAGTTGCGTTTTTGTTTCTATAGACTCCAATGGAAAAGCTGCAGAAAAGCACGTATTGCCTTTTTTTTGCTGCATTTTAAATCTGCCTAGCAACAAGAAAAAATGTTTTAAATATGCAAAACACATCAAAAACATGGCAAAAACGCGTCAAATACGCAAGTGCAAAAATGTAAAATGCACAGCAAAACACCATGCAGAAATGGCTCAAACGCAACCTGCACAGGTGTGAACGTAGCCTAATTGTGGAGATGCTAGACCACTTCCTGTTCTTCCTTACAATGGGAACACAGCTACACAAAAGTGTAAACCATTTCTGACATTAAATAAATGGAGGAACTCATGGTCTCCAGCAAAGGCACCTATGACAGACTCTAGTGAACTTGGTTCTAGTTCTATTGGACAGAATGCACTTCCACATCTGAATGAGGACCTTCTGTGCCCTATTTCCCCACCATGATTTCCAGAGTTTGGATGCAGTCGGAAGGAAAAGTCAGGCGATGGAGGACCCCCGCCCCCCCCATTTTCCTCCTCTCTTCAAATGTTCTTCATTCACAAGCTTAACCCTATGTTTGTGGGGAACACACCTTCTGTGCATCGCTTTATGTCCACATTTACATAGTTAGTCTGGCTGAAAAAAAATACAAAGTCCATCCAGAGACTACCAAATGTGTGTTGCGCATAGTTTCTCTTGTACAGTGTATCCATTTGACTGCCAAGGACAAGTCTTACACATGATGGCAGTTAACAAGTTAAAACAAGATCATGGCTGTAGTAATCAGCAGGTTGTTCTGCACAAAAGTAGAATTGATTTGGGTGACTAAAGCCACCTGATCACTCCTACATCTCAAAATTGGGGCTGCAGACCACACTTGCAGAGGAGGCATTAGAGCTAGTGGTGCACCGAAATGAAAATTCGGGTGCTGAAACCAAAAATTCAAAATGCACTTGGCAGAAAACCGAAATGCGCAGTTTTTAAAAATGATATGCTGGTACATAGTTACATAGTTAGTCTGGCTGAAAAAAGACAGAAGTCCATCCAGTTCAACCATAGAAAAAAAAAAAAAAAAAAGTTATAATCCTATACCCACAGTTGATCCAGAGGAAGGCAAAAAAAACCCAGCAAAGCATGATTTAATTTCCTCCTGCTGGGAAAAAAATTCCTTCCTGATCCCCCGAGAGGCAATCTCTACTGTACCATATGTTCATTTACTGTACTGTGAGCAATGATATGTAACCAATGTGTGGATATTAAAAAATGCACAAAGTGTAGAGCACGTTATGGGATAATGTATTATCCTCTGCAGTGTTGGGCGCTAACTGTAGTCTGTAAACTACCGTATTTGCCGGTGTATAAGACGACTTTTTAACCCATGAAAATCTTCTGAAAAGTCAGGGGTCGTCTTATACGCCGGTATACGGCGAGCCGGTGTCAGGGTGGCACTTTTTCGAGGGGCGGCACGGTGGCGGAAGGGACACTAAGTACAGGGGCGGGCAGGGAGCTGCTGTACCTTACCTGGCTCCGGTCCCGGTCCCACAACGATCCGGTCCAGGAAGCGCGGCTGCTCCTTCTTTCAGTTCGGCCGCTCGATGGTCGCGCGGCCCCGCCTCCTCACCGGTGATTGGGCGCCGGCGCTATTCCTCCCACTGACACCAATGATGGGGCGCTATTCCTCCCACTGACACCAATGATGGTGCCTCATCATTAGTGTCAGTGTGTGAGGAATAGTGTCCCATCATTGGTGTCAGTGGGAAGAATCATGCCCCATCATTGGTGTCAGTGGGAGGAATAGTGCCCCATCATTGGTATTAATGGGAGGAATAGTGTCCCATCATTGGTATCAGTGGGAGGAATAGTGCCCCATCATTGGTGTCAGTGGATGAAATAGTGCCCCATCATTGGTATCAGTGGGAGGAATAGCGCCCCATCATTGGTGTCAGTGGGAGGAATAGTGCCCCATCATTGGTATCAGTGGGAGGAATAGTGCCCCATCATTGGTATCAGTGGGAGGAATAGTGCCCTATCATTGGTGTCAGTGGGAGGAATAGTGTCCCATCATTAGTGTCAGTGGGAGGAATAGTGACCCATCATTGGTATCAGTGGGAGGAATAGTGCCCCATCATTGGTGTCAGTGGGAGGAATAGCGCCCCATCATTGATATCAGTGGGAGGAATAGTGCCCCATCATTGGTATCAGTGGGAGGAATAGTGACCCATCATTGGTATCAGTGGGAGGAATAGTGCCCCATCATTGGTGTCAGTGGGAGGAATAGCGCCCCATCATTGGAATACCATACTGAAATAGCATACCATATTGAAATCAAATCTGATGTTTTTTCATTTTTATTTGGTGTGCGTTGGAAGAGGGGTAGTCTTATACGGCGAGTATAGCTCAAACCCTATATTTTAACAGGAAAAGTAGGGGGTCGTCTTATACGCCCAGTCATCTTATACGCCGGCAAATACAGTACATTTATATTGCTAGTGTCCTCTAAAACACTGCAGAGAAACCTGAAAGCAAATTGTAGTTCAGAGCACTCCACAGAGCCTACAGACCTTATGATAAGGTTGGTACAGTTATGGCAGAACAATGCAAAGTAAGATACATCCCAATCATACTGGTAGAATTCCCCTTCAGAAATATTTTTTGCAATCACATCACAAAAAAAAAAAAAATACATAATTTGGGGCCTCGGGAGGACCCTTTCATCAAACAACATACTAAGGGCCCTGAAAAGCTGCATTTATTTTTGTGATGCAATTACAATAACCACTTCAGCTGGGAATTATGGCCGTGTGCTGGTGATGCACCTTACATTGCATTGTACTGGAGATAAATTTTCACACTTCCTTTAGTTTACAGCTCTAGCACTCTTTTTTTTAAATGAAGTGGCAACCCCCACAAAGTATAGAGGCCCAATAAATTCAACACAAATAACACAAAGCAGTGCTAAGTGCAGGCATAGTGAAGATTTCCTTGCAGCATTTCCAGACAAGGACAAAAGGGACAGGTTGTGCAACTAACAGGTTACATTATCCTCCCTAAAACAACTTTGTGTGTAGACTTTCTCCATAACATCAATCCTTTGTGAAGGTTTTATTTTTGGAAGACTAATATATACAATAACATTGCATATAGACAACATCTTCTTGGATTTGCTGCCACCTAGGGCAAATCTGATCCACTACAACAGGCCTGTTTAGAAACGACCATTATGTAACGCTGGCTATTAACATTATTAGAAATTTATTTGAAATTGTTGGTTTTATTTTCTAACCATTAGTGGAGTCTAATCAACATTCCTTTTCTACCACAGTGATGAGAAAATGTATTCGTTTGGGAAGTTTCATTCATTCCAAAAACGAATGTTGAAAGGAAACAAAATTTTGAAGTACAGTACTTTTCGAACGACATTTGTCCAGTCAATGAATGTACAAAGAATTCTCGTATGAATGTTCATATACCAATTTGTTCAAACATTGACCAGTGTATATAGCCAGCTTTCATGCTCTATTTTGCAGTACAAAAACAACTGAGTAGAAGACTGAATTGTACTTTAGATTGTACACCCCTTGAGGGTTAGGGACTGATGTGAATGTACAATATATATGTAAAGCGCTGCGTAAATTGACAGCACTATAGAAGTACCTGTAATTATCACCTACACAACGTTTCAACAGAAAGTATTAATGAAATACGTTACCCAACTAATGTTTATTACAGTTTATTTTACCTATAATCTTGCGTGTATTTTAGCACCAATGTGGTCATAGATGTTAAAGAGAAAGTGTTTCACTGGTGTCACATACACACACTATGTTTGTGTTGCATTAAGAGGAATCTTCCTGAGAAAAAAGGGCGATACAAATTCAACATCCCTGAGGTATCGTACTGCATTCCTGTTCAAATCATATGCAATTCTTTTCTTCATTTTGTATGGGCTCAAATCACACCGCAAAAGGTAGGAGGTTCTCAGTATTGACAAGTACTTGACCGAAAGTATCGGTACTCTTACTCGCCGGTCAAAAAAAAAAACATGGTATCTGTAATCCCTAGTATATAACCTACACTATACTGCCAAACTTATTAGGACACCCCTCCAAATCATTGGATTCAGGTGTTCCAATCACCTCCATGGCCACAGGTATATAAAATCAAGCACCTAGGCATGCAGACTGCTTCTACAAACATTTGTGAAAGAATGGGTCACTCTCAGGAGCTCAGTAAAGTCAAGCGTGGTACCGCGATAGGCTGCAACCTGTGCAAAAAGGTCCAAAGAAATTTCCTTGCTACTAAAGCGCACAGAAGTCACCAACTGTCTGCAGAGTCAATAGCTATAGACCTCCAAACTTCATGTGGCCTTCAGATCAGCAACAGTGCATAGAGAGCTTCATGGAATGGGTTTCCATGGCCGAGCAGCTGCATCCAAGCCTTACATCACCAAGTGCAATGCAAAGCAACGGATGCAGTGGTGTAAAGCACGCTGCCACTGGACTCTTGAGAAGTGGAGACGTGTTCTCTGGAGTGATGAATCACGCTTCTCTGCCTGGCAATCCGATGGAAGTGTCTGGGTTTGGTGGTTGACAGGAGAAAGGTACGTGCCTGACTGCATTTTGCCAAGTGTAAAGTTTGCTGGAGGGGGGAATATGGTGCGAGGTTGGCTTTCAGGGGTTGGGCTTGGCCCCTTAGTTCCAGTGAAGGGAACTCTTAAGGCATTAGCATACCAAGACATTTTTGGACAATTTCATGCTCCCAACTTGTGGAAATAGTGTAGAGATGGCCCCTTCCTGTTCCAACATGACTGCGCACCAGTGCACAAAGCAAGGTCCATAAAGAAATGGATGAGTGAGTTTGGGGTGGAGGAACTTGACTGACCTGCACAGAGTCCTGACCTCAACCCGACAGAACACCTTTGAGATGAATTAATGCAGACTGTGAGCCAGGCCTTCTCGTTTGACATCAGTGCCTGATCTGAAATGTGCTTCTGTGCCTCCCCAGAAGAGTTGAAACGGTTATAGCAGCAAAGGGTGGGCCAACTCAATATTGAACCCTACGGACTAAGACTGGGGTGCCATTAAAGTTCATGTGCATGTAAAGGCAGGCGTCCCAATACCTTTGGCAATATAGCGCATATTTCAGCTAAAAAAAAAAATCCATGTTGGTGCACACAAAAAACATACCGTATTTTTTGCTCCATAAGACACACTTTTTTCCCCCCAAAAAGGGGGGAAAATGTCAGCGCGTCTTATGAAGCAAATATTGAGCGGCCGGTCCGGTATTTCCACCACCGCCGTCTCAGAATACCGGGCTGGTCGCTCAGCTCTTCTCTGCAGCAGAACCATACCTGTTCCTCGGTCCAGTGCTGCGCAGTCTTCCCGCGTCGACTTCTTTAGTGTGAACTCTCGGCTGTGACAGCCGGGTACCCAGTGCGCATGCGTGAGAAGCGCTGCGCTTTGTGAATGGTACGGCGTCTTCTGGGACATATGACAGGTCCGGACCAATCAAAAAGCACAGCGCTTCTCGCGCATGTGCACTGGGTACCCGGCTGTCAGCCGGGTGCCCACACTAAAGGGAGGATAACTCCGTAGAAGTGGGAGCGGGTACCTGTCAAATTCAGGTACCCGCTCCCCCTCCCTCCCCAAAGGTCAGCAGTCTCTTGGTCATCCCCTGTACTGTGTCATCTCCTGTACTGTGTCCGCAGTCTCTGGTCATCTCCTGTACTGTGTCCGCAGTCTCTGGTCATCTCCTGTACTGTGTCCGCAGTCTCTGGTCATCCCCTGTACTATGTCATCCCCTGTACTGTGTCCGCAGTCTCTTGACCATCTCTTGTACTGTGTCCGCAGTCCCTGGTCATCCCCTGTACTGTGTCCGCAGTCCCTGGTCATCCCCTGTACTGTGTCCGCAGTCCCTGGTCATCCCCTGTACTGTGTCCGCAGTCCCTGGTCATCCCCTGTACTGTGTCCGCAGTCCCTGGTCATCCCCTGTACTGTGTCCGCAGTCCCTGGTCATCTCCTGTACTGTGTCCGCAGTCCCTGGTCATCTCCTGTACTGTGTCCGCAGTCCCTGGTCATCTCCTGTACTGTGTCCGCAGTCCCTGGTCATCTCCTGTACTGTGTCCGCAGTCTCTGGTCATCTCCTGTACTGTGTCCGCAGTCTCTGGTCATCTCCTGTACTGTGTCCGCAGTCCATTGGTTTAGAATATTTTTTTTCTTGTTTTTCACCTCTACAATCTAGGCGCATCTTATGGTGAGGTGTGTCTTATGGAGCGAAAAAAAAAACATATATACAAAAATCCACATCACAATGTGAGGAATACACATACCGGTAAGTAACTCTGGTTTTCCCAAAAGAGTCTTCCAGGATGGCTACTTGAGAGGATAAACAAGTAATACTCCTACCTCAGGGAGGGACCATTGCTTATAGAACTTTCTTCCAAATGCAAAGTCCTGGCTAGAAAGAAGCTCCACATGGTAGCGTTAGACCAAACTGCAGCTCTGGAAATGTCTTTCCATGAAGCACCTGTCCTCTCCGCCCAGAAGGAGGCCAAGGCTCTTGTGGAATGTGCACGTACCCTAGAGGGTGGCTGGTGGCCCAAGCTCTTGCATGCACACAAAATAGTTTCAGGAATCCATCTGGCAACAGAACTCTTTGAAGCACAAAGACCCTACCAAAAATTTAGTAGAGCTTCTGAAATCTCTGGTCACCCTCAAATATTCTAACAAACATCTTCTAACATCCAAAAAACAACACAGCGTTTCTTTCTCATTCTTGGGGGAACTGCAAAAAGGTAAAAACTACCTGGGAACGGTGAAAATCTGAAGAAACCTTAGAAAGGTACATAGGATCTGGCCTCAAAACTACCCTGTCTTCCAAGATAGACAGATAAGGATCCTTGCAAGAAAAAGACTGCAAGTCTCCCACTCTCCTGGCTGACATGATGGCCAGCAAGAAGGCCATTTTACAGGAAAGAATCTTTAAAGGATCAATCAGACAATGGCTCAAACAGAGCCCTCGTGAGAGAGTCCAAGACTAGGGACAGGGACCGTCTTAAGCACCTTAGTGGTCTGCCTCTCCCTAACTGTTAAGAATCTTTTAACAAGAGAATCCTCTGCCAATCTCTGGTCCAAAAATATGGACAAGGCTGCCACCTGCAGTTTTAAGATGCCGATGGCCAAAGCCCTATCCACCCCAGCCTGCAAAAAATCTAGCACCACGGTAATGGATATTTCTAATCTTTCCAATCTAGTTCTCCAAGAATGAAAAGTTCTCCAAACCTTCACATAACTCTTCCTAGTGCAGAGTTTTCTACGGTTTAGAAAGAGTCTGAATTACCTTATCTGAGCATCTTTAGTATTTGAGGATCCTCCTTTCAGCCTCCAAGCAGTCAGGTGGAAGAGATGAGGGTTGGAGTGGAGAACTGGACCTTGAAGAAGTAGATCTGGACAGTCCAGCAGTATCCAGGGAGGGGATACTGACAGGGACATAAGAATTGCACACCAACTCCTTTTGGGCCAGTACGGAGTTATGAGGATCACATGGCAGTCCTACAATGCAAATTCCGAACAACTTGCGTAAGAATTGCTAGAGGAGGAAAAGCATAAGCTAGACCGAAGTCCCATCCTGAGTTAAAGCATCTGCCCCTAGAGCTCGAGACTCCTTCTCCAGAGTACAAAAAAAAAAGTTCTGGACCTTTCTGTTTCTGCCAGAGGCAAACAAATCCACCTCTGGAAGGCCCCACTGATCCATTAACCACGCACAAATCTCTGTATTCAATTCCCATTCCCCCTGTCATACTGGATTCCTGCTGAGATAATTGGCTAAAACATGGTCTGATCCCTTGAGATGGACCACTCTCAGAGAGTTCAGACAATTCTCTGCCCAAAGCAGAACCCATCTCTCACAATTTGAAGAACAACCGGACTTACCCCCTTCCATTCACAAATATTAGAAAAAAAACAGACAACCTGCCCCCCACCCTGGGATCGGGGTCTCTAAAAGTAAACACCACCCCCCCCCTTTTCCCTTGGTCTTGTCAAAAGACCAAATGCTTTCTTCCAGGCTTCTTGGGGGTCAAATAGATTTTTTGCTTGCCTACCCCAACAGGGACCTTTGGTACGAAAATTCTTTCACCGGAAATTTGCTGCCTTTTTCTGGAGAACGAGAAAGAATAGTTTTAAGTCCTGAGCCAAATAGTAAATTACCTTCAAATGGTAAACCACAAAGCTTGGATTTGGAAGACAAGTCTCCCTCCCAAGCCTTGAGCCAAATGGCCCTTTGAGCAAAGTTCAAAAGCGTGGTGACTCTGGCAGTGGCTCTAACACTTTCAGCTGCAGCGTCAGCAAGAAAAGCTACCAATTTGGAAATAAGCGGAAGTGCCTTCCTAACCTGGGTAATAAGGGTATCTGCGGAAATAAGTTTGTACGACTTGTCAACCCAATGATCTACGGTTCTGGCTAGAAAAAGTAGAGGCTAAGGCTGGTCCCAGTGAAAAAGCCAAAGCCCCCCAGGCTTTTTTTCAGCAAGGACTCAGCCTTTCTATCCATTTGATCTTTAATGATACTGGTATCTTTGTTTCAGCTGGCGATTCTCTTTCTAGTAAGAGTAATCCGAGTTGCTATACAGCCGCTTGATTACTTTTAGAGGCGGTGGAAGGAGGTCTACCCCCTCAACACCGCCTTTACTGGGCTCTCCCATCCAATCAGTAAGCCGGGTAAAAATGCATCCAGCGGCATCTAGTTCCTGGGACACAGTAAGAGGAAATAAAAGTTGTTCATGTGAAGTCAGAAACCAGAAGAGACAAGAATTTTGTCATTTTTGGTTTCATGTTCCCGTAAACAAAGTTATTACCGGCTTGTCAAAGCACCTGATCAAATTGATCTTGGTTTGATTGGATTCCTTGGAGGACAGTGGGGAGATAGAGAGACCCTAGATTTCTCCATAAAGAGGACCTGTCATGGCCCATGCCATCACAAAGGATGTTGTTCATCCCTTGTGATAGCAATAAAGTTGATTAAAAAAAAAATACATTAAAGTACAGTATTAAAACAAAATACAAATACAATAAAATAAATTTGAAAGTGCGCCCCCCCCCCGTTCACATGCACAATGGCAAACATATGCATCGGTCCTGCATGAATGTGTAAATGGCATTCGCACCAACATGTGAGGCATTGCTGCAAACATCAGAGCAAGAGCAATAATTCCAGTGTCAGACCTCCAGTGTAACTCTAAGTTGGTAAACTGTAAAGTCGTTTAAAGCTTCACCTATGGAGAATTTTAGGTACTGTAGTTTTTATATACATTTCATTTTCTGTCCAATTTTTGTGTACTACTTATGCTACTCAATTAAATTTCTTTTACATTACTGGATTGTAGATTTTAGGTTCATATTCATTAAAGATCATGAAATAAAAACTCAAATCTAATACAAATTATATATAAAAAGTATATATTTTTCTTAAACTGTCCATTTCAGTTTTCAGTGCATCCTGAAATATTGTTCCAGAATTTTCATTTCAGTTCATCAATAGTATTGGCATATGCCTCGACAGCTGTATTTGGTAATACATTTGTAAAAGTGGCTATATATGGGGGGGGGGGGGGGCAGCTCTCCCAGATTTTAACCTCTACTATTTAGCTGCCTAACGCTCTAATTTTTTCCACTTGGATAAAGACCATTCTCTCGCCTTGGTATGCGCTCCAGTCTTTTCTTGGGCTACTCATCCCTTTCAACTCCTCTTAAAGGGTATGCGAGACCCCTCAATTATGGGTGGCCACAAGGGGTTACTATACCACCACTGGAAGATCTGGTCATTAGCTTCCTGTAAGTTGCAAACCCCTTCTACACACGCCCACACCCCTCTATGGGACAACCCAAGCCTCCCTTAGTTGCTCACTGTCCCCGACTATCATCTATGGATCAACAAAAGGATTCTGTACGTCTCTCAGGTGTTCACCAGTGCTGGCACTAAACCCTTTCAAGACCTTAAATCAGAATTTGACCTCCTCAACTTGCTTTTCCGTTATCTCTAGCTCCAACACGCGCTGCATGCCCAATTCGGTGACTCTATCCCGCATCTGGACTCTTTATACCGTATGGATGTGATACTGGGTACGGAATCCAAAAAAAAAAACAAAAACCAAAAAAAAACAAAAAAAAAAAAACCAACCTTTCATCCACATTCTATAATGCCCTTCTCTTACCTCCTGTATCTACCTTAGCATATCAACTTAAATTCCAATGGAAGGCAGACGTGGGGGAGCTGGATGATGAGGTGTGGGAGGAGGTGTTAACCTTGAGTATATTGGTCTCCCCAAAACTGTCAGATCGTCTCACCCACCTGTATATACTTCATAGAACCTATTTGGCTATCTAGATAACGACCACAATATAGTCTGCTCTGTTCTAGATGTGGGGTTTCCAATGGTACCTTTTTTCATCTCATACGGTCTTGCTCAATTATTCAAGGATACTGGGTTCATGTGGTTTGGTTCCTCCATCACAAAATGGATTCACCCCTTACTCTATGCCCTAAGCAATGTTTACTGGGTCTACTCCCCGACTCGTAAACCAATAAATTTCAGACTATTTTCTTACAGGAAACTCTCTTTATGGTCAGATTACTGATTGCTCAAACTTGGCTTCGAGCACTGCTGCCTACTATTCTGCATTGGGTTACTGCAATACATAGTATATTACCATATAAGAAGGTTATCTACATGCATAGAGGACGCCCTGCTAAATATCATAAAATATGGGATAAATGGCTTGACTCTGCATCTACCTGCGTTGCGGAAGAGGATATGTAAATATTGTTTGTTTACCTTTAGAGGAGCCTTGTGTTATGTGCATCTTTTCATGTGGTATTTGTACCTTGTTGGATAGACTGCCTACGGCAAGTATACTTTTGATTGTGTAATTGTACTTTTTGCCATTATACTGGTCTCATCTTTGTTTGCTGTATGATGTGGTTGCATATCCTCTTCTCTCAAAGAGTTTGCTTGTTAACCGCTTCCCGGACGTCCTATAGTAGAAATACTGCTACAGGGCGGCAAGGGTGCACAAAATCACGTATATGTGATTTTGCATTTCCGGGTAGGGGGCGTGCGCGTGTGATTTCCGAGGATTTCCAATGGGTAGGAGGACTGTTTTGTTTACTAACAGTCCTCCTCCCTGTCAGCTCAGGCACACTGCTGTGGATGTCTGTGCACATCCTCATGTTAACCCCTTCCTGCCCAGTGCCATTAGTACAGTGTCCATGCTTTTTATTAGCACTGATCACTGTATTGGTGTCACTTGGGATGTCAGTGACACCAAGCCAGTTCCCCTCAGTGTCAGAATGTCTGCCGCAGTCCCGCTATAAGTCGCTGATTGCCGCCATTACTAGTAAAAAAAAAAAATTTTTTTTTTTAAGCAAAGACATGTAGCAGAATATATTTTGGCGTAAATTTATAACGAAATTTGATTTTTTTTTTTACTGGACATGTTTAATAGCAAAAAGTCAAAAATATATAATTTTCTCAATTTTTTTATACAGCAAAAAATAAAAACGCACAGGCGATCAAATACCACCAAAAGAAAGATCAAGTCGTGAGGAAAAAAGTACGTAAATTTCATTTGGGTGCAGTGTAGCATGACCGCGCAATTGTCAGTTAAAATAGCGCAGAGCCATAATGCAAAAAAATGTCTAGGTCAGGAAGGGGGTAAATCCTCAGGAGGGCAAGCAATTTAAAAAAAAAAATTAAAAAAAAAAAAAAGGAAGAAGAAGCTATACATAACTGCAGCTCCCAGGCACCAAAACGCATCTGCTTTAAAGCAGTATTAAACCTTCTGCTGTTTCTGTAAGCAAGCAGTATTTTTTTATTCTGCAGTAAAATAGACTTACTTGCCTGTTTGCAGTGATCCTTGGCATGTAAACTGAGCTGTGCATGCACAGCTCAGTTTACAGCTGCTGGCCTAATCCCTGTATGCTGCAAAAGGTGGCCTCCTGCGCATGCGGAGAAGTGATGTCACGTGCTGGCTAATGAATCTGGTTGAAAACCGGCACACAGGAGAAGATGCCAGCCTCAGCAAGGGAATGGAAAGGTAAGTATAAACTGCTTTAAAGAGGTAATAACTAACTGAATTTTAACAAAAAACCACCTCCTAAATAAATGTGATAAACAATAACCCTTAACACAAACAACACCTTCCCCTGAAGGTGTAACAGATTTATATATGTAAAAGTGTTATAAACAAACTTTAAATAAAAACTGTGAAGTCCATCAATCAGTCCATCAAACAGTTATTAACTCTCACTATCCTATAATATCAAAGTTCAAGATGTTCAGAAATTCTTCTAACGATCTCCCATGTGCATGTACCTCAAAAAAAAGGAAATAATATATAGTGCATTATCCTTTATATAATATAAACTTAATTCATCTCCCACAATCCAGTGACAAATAGTGATAATGGTGAAAAAAACGGTGAAAATAGTGAAATAATCAGTGAAAACACTGTGTGTGTGAATCACCCTTCAATCCCACACACAGAAAGATATAATTGCAAACTGGTGTGCACTTATATTCATAGTAAGGGTACCCTTACCAACATTTCAGAAAACACATGCTTATATCAATCCAACAGCTTTCTCAGGATGAATGATCTCCACAATCCTCCCTGGATTGCTGATCCCACTGTTTCCAGGCACTTTACTCCATCCAGGGACAAAACATAAGTAACACAATAGTGTAATACTACTTAATTATGATTAAGCCAATGACGAAACGCGTCAAGGGAAGTGACGTCAAGACGCACACAGGAACCGGAAGTTGACCGGCGGCCATTTTGGAAAAGGGAAGCGAATGATCTGGAGCACCTGGACGTTCTTCCTGGATGGCTGTGAGGTTTCTATTATGAGTGATTACGTGCATAAAGGCTTGTTTTGATGTAAGCAGTTCAAATAAAGGTCATTTGATTTTACTATTGGCGGTATTACACTATTGGAGTAAAGTGCCTGGAAACAGTGGGATCAGCAATCCAGGGAGGATTGTGGAGATCATTCATCCTGAGAAAGCTGTTGGATTGATATAAGCATGTGTTTTCTGAAATGTTGGTAAGGGTACCCTTACTATGAATAGAAGTGCACACCAGTTTGCAATTATATCTTTCTGTGTGTGGGATTGAAGGGTGATTCACACACAGTGTTTTCACTGATTATTTCACTATTTTCACCGTTTTTTTCACCATTATCACTATTTGTCACTGGATTGTGGGAGATGAATTAAGTTTATATTATATAAAGGATAATGCACTATATATTTCCTTTTTTTTGAGGTACATGCACATGGGAGATCGTTAGAAGAATTTCTGAACATCTTGAACTTTGATATTATAGGATAGTGAGAGTTAATAACTGTTTGATGGACTGATTGATGGACTTCACAGTTTTTATTTAAAGTTTGTTTATAACACTTTTACATATATAAATAACTAACTGAAGACTGCCTTAAAGTAGTTTTACTGCTACAGGGCAGCCCTCCTGTTCAAATGCATGTAAAATTATATATACAGTTGTGCTCAAAAGTTTGCATACGCTGGCAGAAATTGTGAAATTTTGGCACTGATATTGAAAATATGACTGGTATATAAACTTTTGAGCACAACTGTATATGATTTTGCTGCCAGCGGATCGCTTCTGTTGTGAACTATCACAGCAGAAGCCGATCTGCGAGTCCCAGCAAATAGATGTTTGTTAAGTTAAATAACAGACTTACTGGCTAGCTCACCAGGTGAGAACAAAGCCTAAAAAAGAAAACAAATGCAGCTGTGGCAAGTCCTCTGCCCCAGGTTTCCCGATTCACAGTGGCTCCTTTCTCTTGTAGTTGTAGCAACTGCAAGAGAAAGGAACCACTGCGAATCAGATAATCTGGGGCAGAGGACTTGGCACCAACTTAAAGTATAGGTGAACCTTCACCTTGAGAAATAACAAATTTAGTTTAAAATGGAAATGAAAGCTAAAATATTTATGTATACATATTAAAAAAAAAAAAAGTTTTTAAATTATAAAATACCTCCCCCCCCTTTTTTTTTTTTTTTTTATATAAAATGATCACATACCCTCTGTTCCCAATTGCGCAAGGAGCTCAGAGACCTAGGGGAGGAGAAAAAGCAGGACACTGGACTTCACATTAAATGGCTGCATATTTTAGCACAAGTATAATCACCAGAGGAGAGCAGGCTGCACAGCTAGAGAACTGAGTATGCTGTGCTCTCTTGCCTAGTGTGGTCAGTTTGTAACAGGAAAGCAGAGGGACTGGCAGAACACCAGAGATTTCACACAAGGGAAGGAATGCAAAGAACATGATACATTTTTCATACACGTACATGGTAACACAGACACACATTAGGTTTACATATTCTTTAACCTCCTTAGCGGTATTCCCGAGTGTAGCTCGGGGTAAAATTTCAATACCAAGAGCGGTAACCCCGAGCTACACTCGGGCTTACCATGCGGCACTGCTCTGGGGGTCCCTGCAGCACTTACCTTGTCCTTCGCTCCCGCAATGTGTCCCCTGCAGCGTCCCCGGCCATCTCCTCCGGCCAATGCCGGCATCCGGCTTCTGTGTTCCGGTCCCTGTGACGTCGGGATGTACGGGCGCCGCAACCGGCAGCAAATTTGAAATTTTTTAAAAAATGTCATTTTTGCTGTCATTGCTGTTTCAATGCATTTCACATATATTTTGTCCTTACTGCTTTGTCCTGTGCCCTGCCTGCATTTTGAATGTTCTTTCTGCCTGGAAACTTAGAAAAGTCCATGGCGTCCAAAAAGCGTCCCTTTACGTCAAAAGCGGTTTTAGAACAGCGATAGTAAATTAGAACCACTTGCAGAATTGAGTGATAATGATTTGTGGGGAAATTCGTCAGCAGACACTGAAAGCGATTTTGCGACTTTGCTCAGCGATGTGCGAATTTGCCTCTGTATTTCAAATTTCAGTGTTTTTGGTTTGATTATATTATTGAATTAAATTTATTATATTATTATTTTTTATGATTATTTATTAAATTATAATTTATGATTTCGTGTTTCAAGTTTTATCATATCCGGAATGTTTACTAGACTCTTGTTCGTACAGATTTCAGTGAGTTATTCCTAAAAATTACAGCCTACAATAAAAAAACTACATATTTCCATGCAAAAAAATGGTACCGCTTTTGGCACAAAAAAATCAGAAAGAATCATACCGCCAGGGAGGTTAAACTAAAACATAGACAAGGATTAAAAGCTATAGACACTGCATACTCGGTATGTGATTAAATAAGCCACTGAAAGTACCTAAAAAACCCAGTATTTGTAAACACATTGTACTCACACATTGCATAATAGCAAACAGTGTGTTTGCACTCTAAATGCAATTCATTTGGATTTACCCCCCCCCTACCTGACCAGGCCATTTTTTGCGATACAGTGCTGCGTTACTTTAATTGACAATTGTGCAGTCATGCAACGCTGCACCCAAATGAAATTTAAGTCCTTTTTTTTTTCCACAAATGGAGCTTTATTTTGGTGGTATTTGATCACCTCTACGGTTTTTATTTTTTGCTCTATAAACGAAAAAAGACCGACAATTTTGAGGGAAAAAAAAAAACTATATTTTTGATTTTTTTTGTCAAATTTAAGCCAAAATGTATTCTTGCTACATGTCTTTGCTAAAAAAAAATCCCAATACATGTAAATTAATTGGTTTATCTGAAAGTTATAGCATCTACAAATGGCGGTATATATAGACTGGAACTTTTATTTTTTTTACTAGTAATGGTGGCGATCAGCAACGTATAGCAGGACTGCGTGGGCATTCTGACACTGGGGGGGAACTTACTTGGTGTCACTGACATCTCCAGTGACACCAATACAATGATCAGTGCTAATAAAAAGCACTGACACTGTACTAATGGCACTGGGCAGGAAGGGGTTACTGTGGGGTGATCAAAGGGTTAACTGTGTGCCGTTTCACTATGTGGGCTGTGTGTGTGCTTCACTGTAAGCACACTGCTTTGTATGGCCGTGCTATGCACAGCCATCACAGCAGTGTGCAGGAGCTGACAGGAGAGATCTGTGTTGTTTGTACATAGGTCTCTCCCCCGTCGGTGATACTTGGCGATCATCGGGTATTGGCGAAGAATCACGGGTCGAGACCTGGTGATTGACAGTGGAGGCAGCGAACAGCTGTGCAAGTAGGGCCGTGCGCCCCCAACCCGGAACTGCAAAATCACGTATATATACACACACACGTGATTTTGCGCACCTGTGCCGCCCTGTAGCAGTATTTCTACTATAGGGCGGCACGGAAGAGGTTAATTTATATTCTCATTCATCTCCTCTTCCAATTATTTAGGGTTGTGTCTGCTTAAGCTGGCCATACATAGATCAAAATTTGGCTGATTCAACAGGGACCGAATTTTAGTCCATGTATGGGCAGGGAGGTTGTACAGAAGTCCATCTACTTCTGTGCAACCACCTTGTCAGATTTTCCCCTCTCAGTCAGTGCTGCAGGCTATAGTTAGTGCCAATCCGTGTATTCTGACAGTGGGGAAGTCTCCCTGCTGTCAGAATACAATAGCTCAGTGGGGAAGATTCCTCATTCACTTCAAGTGTATGGATGGAGGGATCAAGTCAGTTTTTTTTATTCAAACCTCTGGTTGAATAATAAATAACAGTATGGGCTGCCTTACTGGGTGGGTGGGCAGTGAATTATGTGCCACACAGCAGGGAAGTACCTCATTTGTGTGTGTAATGTGTTTTAGGAGGGTGCCACTTGTGAGTTTTGCTCAGCTACAGGCTGTAGCTGCAAAAGACAGGCTGTGATTGGCTAATGCAAGCACATTCATAGCCTTATTCCAGCTGCAGCTGGGAAGCGTGCCAGCTAAACTGACCATGAGAGATACAACCATACTGTGTGTTGACATGATGCCCTTATGGATCAGATGAAAATAGAAGAAAGCCTAAAAAAGAAAGCTAATGCAGCCATCACATCTAAGACTTGGTAAGCTGCAATAAAATAAAAATATTTACTTTTTGGTTTAGTACTGCTTTTAACTAGGAAACAGAACATACTATATTTACAAAGACGCATACATGAAATATTCATATTCTGAGGCAACTTACACTTTAACTGCTTCCTGACCTTGCTATAGCCATAAGACAGCTACAGCGCGGTCATCTAGTTCTGGGAGGATGTCCATGAACCCCCCCAAAACCCTGCCCCCTGCATGCCCCCAGGTGTGCTCTGTGATTGTCGTGTCCTTTGGACACAGCTGATCACATATCAAGGTAAATGGTCAATCACAGCGGCCCTTTACCACAGGGCTTGAGGTTGCCACGCTGACTAGAATTTGCGTCCTGGCGCCTGGGCTTTTCTAAACCCATTCACTACAGGGATGCTATATTGCCCCACACCTGGAACATGCAGTTCCAGGCGCTGGGCAAGTAGTTTTCTTTTTTTTTTTTTTTATAACATTTAGCTCTGCTGCAGGCAAGAAGCAGGGCTTACTTGTCAGGTGGAAGCATTTAGGCAATACACGTTACATCAGGGCTCAACAAATCCCAGGTGTCACGTCACCATGGCGACCAGAAACCACGCCTTGGAGCGTGGGTCCCCGCTGGCACCAGATGAAAGCAACCCTCACTGCCCGATGCCCCAGACATGCAGCTCTGGGAGTCGGGCAGCCAACCCAGTTCCAACATCAAAAACCAAAACCAATAAAACAAAAACTCCAGCTCTGCTCCCCAAACACCGGCACCCCATGCACTCTCCATCCCCTCCCCCAACAGATCCGCTGCCACTGTGCAGAAAGGCTCTCCCACACTCGATACCTTTGCGGTGCCATTTGAATGTGCTCAAATCGCACTGCAAAGAATTGCATGCCATTTGAACAGGAATGCAATGCGATTCCTGTCCAAATCACATGCGGTTTCCTGGCACAGCTCCTGTGTGAACCCAGGGATTGCCAATAGTGACTTTGAGCCTGAGTTCAAACAGGAGAGGAAACCTCCCTGCAAGACAGAATCCACCAGCTCTGGCTACCGATCCCACTGTGGACATCAGCGGCTACGGCTTGGGCTCCTCCTGCCTCTCTCCCCCCCAGCCTCCAGTGCTTCTAGCCATCCACTGGGCCCCTTCCCAATCACCCCCAGGTCCAGATGTACCAGACTGCTGATAACCCACTGTCAGACAATGAAAAGCCACTTCACCGGTCTGGGAATTTGAACCCCCACAGTGTTCTTTCCTCTCCTTGCAGCGCTGACAGTACAGACTAGACAGCTTCTGATTGGCCAGTACCGTCCAAGCCGCAGCTGCTGATGTCCACAGTGGTATCAGGAACCGAAGCAACCAGTCATGTAGGGCGATTTCCTGCACCGCTCCTGTGTGGCTCAAAGTCACTATGACAAGCCTGGGTTCACACAGGAGCTGTGCAGAAAACCTAATGTGATTCAGGCACGTATTGCACTGCATTCCTGTTCAAATTGTATGCAATTCTTTGCAGTGTGATTTGAGCCCATTCATTTTGTATGGGCTCAAATCGCACCACAAATGGTATTGATTTCAGTATCAGAAGCATTTGCATGAGTACTTATGCAAGTACTTGGTAATGACACCAATACCATTATTAGTGCAACCCTAATAAAAATTTCATAAGGGTACAGTGTTGCATGACCATGCAATTGTCATTCAAAGTGTGACAGCGCTGAAAATTGGCCTGAGCAAGAAGAAGGGGGTGAAAGTGCTCGGTATTAAAGTGATATTAACCACTTGCTAACTGCACTGTAGCTAAATGAGGGCTACAGTGTGGCTATCCAGTTCTGGGAGGGCGTCATATGATGTCCTCCCAGAATGCGCCCTCCTGCCTACCCCCAGCGGCATGCACCCATCGATCTCCGTGATCGCTGTGTCCCAAGGACACAACTGATCACATGATGAGGTAAAAAGCCAATCACAGAGGCCTTTTACCACGTGATCAGTTGTGTCCAATGACACAGCAGATCATGGAGAAAATACAGTTGCCAGTTATTGGCAGCACTTTCCTCATGCTGTCACAGTGTGAGGAAATTACTGCCGATAACCCGCAGCTGTCACACAGCAGATCAGCACTGATCATCCGAGTACTGATGACCAGTGCCCAGCAGTGCCGCCCTGCAGTGCCCAAGAGTGCCTCCCGTCAGTACCCAGCAGTCAGCGCTGCCTATCAGTGCCTCCTCATCAATGCCCACAAGTGCCGCCTAATCAGTGCCCATCAGTGCTGCCTAATCAACGCACATCAGTGAAGGTGAAAAATTACCCGTTTGCAAAATTGTATAATAGAAACAATGAAAACCTTTTTTTGTTTATAGCGCAAAAAATAAAACACCCAGAGGTGATTAAATACCACCAAAAGAAAGCTCTATTTGTGTGAAAAGAAATATAAAAATTTCATATGGGTACAGTGTTGCATAACTGCGCAATTATCCAAAAAGCAACAGTGCTGAAAGCTGAAAATTGGCCTGGACAGTAAAGGGGGTAAAAGTGCCCAGTAGGCTAGTGGTTAAAGGTGTTTTTGTTTTTTACTTACCTACTCTGTGCCATAGTTTGGCACAGGGCAGCTCCGATCCTCCTCTTCTCGGGTCCCCCCGCCAACGCTCCTGGCTCTACTCCCTTGGCCAGTGCCCCCCAATAGCAAACCACTTGCTACAGGGGCACTGGTGCATGCTCATTCCCTCCCACATTAGACTTACGCTCCATTTACACTGAGCTGAACGTTTTTCAGGTGTCTTTGAGCAGATTTGCAAATATTATAGGCGTTTTTCATTTAGGTGTTTTTGCTGTGGCCAATAGAAATAGCTGAAGTTTGAGCTGAAAACGCCTGAAAAAAAACACTTAAAACACTCATTCCCACTGTTTAGGCATTTTCCATTCAAGTCTATGGGGACAAAATGCCTAGATCTGCCAGAAAGGTTGTGCAAGTACTTTTTGAGCAACAGGCGAGGAAACGCTCAGATGTTAACAAGGATCATAGGAATTAATTGGATTTTGCTTGTTGAGCATTTCTCGGCGTCAAGCTGAAAAATGCTCTAGTGTGAATGGAGCCTAATAGAGCCATGGCTCAGCCCCTCCCTCAGTTCTCTCCTCGCCAGCTGTGATTGACAGAAGTGGGGGCCAACGAGGAGAGAGAGACCCGGGACTGCCGAGGTTCCTATCCACGTCGCTGGACTGAGAGGCTCAGGTGAGTACTGGGGGGCACTTCTGAACACAGGAGCTTTTTTTACCTTCATGTATAGAATGCAGGAAGGTAAGAAAGTAAACCTTCAGCCTTTACAACCACTTTATTATAGGCCCCAATATGCCGGTGCTCAGGAGCCTTCACACACATTTTCAACACCCACCAATATGCCGGCTATAGACTCTCCGCCGTCTAGAAATGGTTAATTACGCTGACTTCATCCTAAAATGTCTATCTGTAATATAGATTTTGGAATATTAAAGCCTTAAAATGATATATAACCTGTGTAAAGCAATTGCAGCAAATTAATAACGAAATTCTGGAAAAAAGGAAAATAAAAAATGTAGCACAACCATTCTAGGCTCCCATTCAGCAAACACTGAGCTCCATACAATACCGCCCTCACACCCAGCGTGACCCAGCAGCAGCCGGACTGTAACACACACTTACCTGTCCTAGGTAGGTGCACCAATACACCATCCGTCCCGCCAACTCCTTCACAAACAGCTGAGCTTCCCGGGCACTAACACGAATCTTCAACTGCCTGCACTTTCCAACCAATACGCGTTCATTAGACGTCAACAATAGGGCGTCAGGGAACACCAACTTCCGCCATGTTTATTTCGGGAAATCCACTTCCCGCTACCCAAACAATAACAAATCTAACTCATACCAACATAGAGTGAGTACTAAAGTATTTTTGGAGCTGCACATTAAATATTACAGCTTGTTGTTCAAGCTAACAACGCAGCGCCTGTGCTCAGAATTCAATTTAGCACGAGTGAAGCCAAAGACGCCATGTTCAAAACGGATAGCCAGCGAAAGACTCACTCCCCAGTCAGCCAATTGAAAGAGGCTAACAACCAATACGCGGACCAATCACAGGCAGACGTGACATGGGAGATCCGGTAGGCGGGAGCGACAGCAGAGAAGACCAATCAGAATGACGGTGTAGCGCTAGACTCGCGGTAATTGGCTGGGAAACGTGCAGGTATTTGAATGTGCCTGTGTGATGTGCTAGGTCTGGATGAGGCGGAGATGAGAGTGGAGATCGGTGGGAGGCAGCAAGATGGCGTACCAGACTTTCCGGCAGGAGTATATGCAGATACCTCCGGTGACCCGAGCCTACACCACCGCCTGTGTGCTCACCACCGCTGTAGTGGTAAGGACCGGACAGAGCCTCGTCCCTTGCTATGGCCATTCTCTGCTGAGGACGGCTGCACACTTGGGGCTCCTCTTGTAGCTAGTATGAAGCATAGTGGAGAGCAGTCAGCGCTGGGTATGGAGTGTCCCCAGTCATGGCAGCCTTCCACTATAGGGTGCTGTGTTGTCCTTCCATTCATGTCTGCTAGGGAAGGCTGCTAGCCTGACTATACTGAGCCTGCTGGGACACGTCACCTACAGGACATACACCTAGGAGGGCACAGGTCTCCCCTGTCCACTGACACCTCTATAGTAGTGTACAGCATGCTCCCTTCACTGGGGCTCTATACTGGGGATCCTTGTACACTTGTAAACAACAAATACTACATTTTGTGCTTTTTGTTTGTTTTTTTTTTTTAACCGCTAGCCTACAGGGCACTTTTACCCCCTTCCTGCCCAGGCCAATTTCCAGCTTTCAGTGCTATCACACTTTGAACATGCAACACTGTACCCATATGAAATGTTTACCATTGTTTTGTGACAGAGCTTTATTTTGGTGGTATTTAATCACCTCGGGGTATTTTAGTTTTTCTTAAACCAAAAACCACTGAAAATTTTGAAAAAAAGTTTTTTTTATCTTCGTTTTTGTTTTATATAATTTTGTAAAGTGATTTTTCTCCTTCACTGATGTGCGCTAATGAGGCTCCAGTGATGGGCACTGATAGGTGGTACTGATGAGGCACAGGTAGGTGGCACTGATGGGCATTGACAGGCATCACTGACTGGCACTGTTGGGTGACACTGGGTGGCACTGACTGGCAGCTCAGATGGGCACTGATATGTGGCATTGATGGGCACTGATGGGCACTGGCTGGTGGCATGGATGAGCACTGACAGCTGGCACTGATGGACACTGACAGGTGGCACTGCTGGGGCTGCACTGATCATCAGGGCACACTGATCATCAGTGCCCTGATGATTTGTGTACATGTCCCCTCTGAGGGATGCCAATTACCAGCTCTCCTCTTGGGCTGTCAGTGTGACAGTTCATGAGGAGAGCAATGCCGATAACCGGCATTTCCTGATTTACATCCGATCAGCTGTGATTGGACACAACTGATCACATGACCGAGCTAACATCTTCGACTCTTTCTGTTGATCGGTGATCCGCTGTGTCCGAGGGACACAGCGCACTGCCGATCGCCACACTGTGCGCCCTGGGACCCACGCGTGTGTGGTGAGAATGGGAGGACGTCATATGACGTCCTCCCAGAACGAGAGAATCACCTTGCGTCTGTCATATTACTATATGGCGGGCGGGAGGCGGTTAAACAAAAGACAAGTAGCACAATACATTTTGTGCTACATGTATGAAAAAAAGATTAACATTTTTCTATGGGATAGGTTTTATAACAAAATGTTAAAAAAAAAAACCGGCATTTCCTGATTTACATCCGATCAGCTGTGATTGGACATAACTGATCACATGACCGAGCTGACCTCTTCGGCTCTTTCCGTTGATCGGTGATCCGCTGTGTCCGAGGGACACAGCGCACCGCTGATCGCCGCACTGCATGCTCCCAGAGCCGCGCATGCACGGTTAGAATGGGAGGACGTCATATGACATCCTCAGAACAAGAGAACCGCCTTGCGCCCATCATTGTACTATATGGCGGGCGGGAGGCGGTTAAAGTACCTTTCATTATTAAAGCTGGCCTCCAGGTATGACTTTTTTTTTATTGTGGTTCCACTGGTCCAGCTTGGCACAGTGTAAATCTGTCTATCCACTTGCCCTTTGGAAGATTTTACACCTTCATGACTGCCATTTTTCACTATTCAGCACTGCACTACTTTACCGGCAATTGTGCGGTCATACAAGGCTGTACGAAAGCAAAATTTATATCATTATTTTTTTTTATTATTATACAAGATTTATATAGCGCCAAAAGTTTGCTCAGCACTTTACAATATAAAGGGAGACAATACAGTTCAATACAAGAGAGTTAGGATGGCCCTGCTCCTTGGAGCGTACAATCTAAAAGGGGGCTGGTGGTACAAAAGGTAGTAACTGTGGGGGATGGACTGGTAGGAGGAATAGAAGATTCCATTATTAGCTGAGGGCAGGATAGGCTTCCCTGAAGAGAGAGGTTTTCAGAGATCTCCTAAAAGTGAGCAGAGTAGGCAATAGTCTGATAAATTGGGGTAGAGAGTTCCAGAAGATGGGGGGAGGAGGAGACGACGATGACAAGGGAGCTAGAGAGTAGGAGGTCATGCGGAGAGTACGGTTTGGGTGATATTTGGAGACAAGATTGCTGATGTAATTTGGGGCAGAGTTATAAATGGCTTTATATGTTCATGTTTGCATTTTATCCGTTAGGCAATGGGAAGCCAGTGGAGGGATTGGCAGAGAGGGGTGCATATCATTTTTCCCCCCACATTTAAGAGTTTTCATTTGGTGGTATTTGATCACTACTGGGTTTTTTACTTTTTGCGCTATAAACAGTTTGGGGAAAAAAAGTGTGTAATTTTTTTTTAACATTTTGTTATAAAACCTATCCCATAGAAAATGTTAATTTTCTTTTTTCATACATGTAGCACAAAATGTCTTTTGTTTAACCACCGCCCGCCATATAGTAATATGACGGACGCAAGGTGATTCTCTCGTTCTGGGAGGACGTCATATGATGTCCTCCCATTCTCACCGCACATGCGTAGGTCCCGGAGCGCACAGCGTGGCGATCGGCAGTGCACTGTGTCCCTCGGACACAGTGGATCGCCGATCCACGGAAAGAGCCGAAGATGTCGGCTTGGTCATCTGATCAGCTGTGTCCAATCACATGTAAACAGGGAAGTGCCAGTTATCGGCATTGATCTCCTCTCGAGCTGTCATGCTGACAGCTCGATAGGAGAGCCGGTAATCCACATTCCGCAGAGGGGACATGTACACTGATCATCAGGGCACTGATGATCAGTGTAGCCCCAGCAGTGCCACCTTTCAGTGTCCATCAGTGCCTTATGTCAGTGCCACATATCAATGCCACATATCAGTGCCCATCTGAGCTGCCTTTCAGTGCTGCCTGTCAGTGCCATATATCAGTGCTGCCTTTCAGTGCCCATCAGTGATGCCTGTCAATGCCCATCAGTGCCACCTATCAGTGCCCATCACTGCAGCATCATTAGCGCACATCAGTGAAGGAGAAAAAATGTTTTTTCAAAATGTTCAGTGGTTTTTGGTTTGTTTAAGAAAAAATAAAAAACCCAGAGGTGATTAAATACCACCAAAATAAGGCTCTATCACAAAAAAATGATAAAAATTTCATATGGGTACAGTGTTGCATGACCGAGCAATTGTCATTCAAAGTGTGACAGCGCTGAAAGCTGGAAATTGGCCTGGGCAGGAAGGGGGTATAAGTGCCCTGTAAGCTTGTGGTTTAAAAAAAAAAAAATCCTGCTGCTCCTAAATATTTTTTAGGAGCTTTTGGTGTGTTTGTTTGGGTTTTGTATTTTGGCCAAAGCCCCTGAACTCAATCATGGCCCGCGCTTTTTCCAGATTTTAGCAGCAGCAGAGTTTAGGGGAAGTTAATTGTTCCTCTCCTAAACGTGATTCTTCTGCGTTCAGGAGAGGAATGTTTTGGCCAAAAAACGCTACACTGTCCACTATCTGTGTTTAACGCTTGGGTGTTTATTCATTTGACTGACCACAGTATTTTCAACTGACATGAATAAACATCCAAGCACTAAACACTGGACCACGTTTTTGCCGCGTTTAGCATTTTTCTACTGCCAGGAGAGCTAACTATCTAGGAGATTTCATGTGTACATGAGACCTAAGTGTATATTGATTGGTTTGTGAGTTTTTATAGTGTCTACAAACTGTATTGTGTGGTGTGTGTATACTGGAATTTTTTTATTTTTTTTTACTAGTAATGGCAATGAACAGCGAGACGATGGACTAGCTGAGACTTTGTGGGAACTGGCTAACTGTCATGACATCTCCAGTGATCAGTGCTAATAATATGCACTGTCACAGTGCTAATGACACTGGCTGCAAAGGGGTTAACATCTGGGTCAATCATAGGGTTAAATGTGTGCCTAACTGTTTATGATGTGTAGTGTGTGGTGCTTTTACTAAGGGATGGCAGGGAAACAAAAACCTGCACATCGCCACTGTCAGAAGAGAGCTTTGTGGTTACTTACACATAGCTCTCTCCTGTCACTCGCTTCATTGATCAGTGGGTCCCAACCATAAATCATTGGCTGGGAACTGATTGGCTGAGGGCTAGCTGATGAGTTGTGAGTTGCAGTCAGGTGTTGCAGAGGTGAATTGACAGGTGAGTTTCAGAGAGGGTGCAGAGATGAACCACAGACAGTGTGCAGGGGTGAGTTGCAAACGTGGGATGCAGAGCTGAACTGTGGCCAGGGGGTGCAGAGGTGGGTTGAAACTCTTCTCACCTCTGCACCTCCCAGCCACAGCTCACCTATGTACCCTGTCTGCAACTCGGCTGTCAATTTACATCTGCAACACCTGACTGCAGCTCACCTTTGCACATCCCCCCCTCTCCCTCCATTAACCTCATATGGTTAGCCAGCTTTGCAAAACACAGCTGTCAGCAGTCGGCCCCACTCTATAGTAACTCCCATTTTTGGATCCCATCTTCCCACACAGTGCACTCACTTATTGCTCCAACCTCTTCCCCACTGGTCAGCGATCACCCCTGGGGCATCAGCTTCCATGCGTTAGGCTGCAGGCTGAGATGCCCCATTCCTGAACACACTGCGCCTGCAGATATCTGTTCCTTGTCCCACGGTGAGTACAGAGGTAGGGAGGTTCTGTGGGAGTGGATGGTGCTGTCACTTACAAGAGGGACTGTCACTTGCAAATACAAAAGCTGAGCTTCTGTGTTTATAAGAAACAGAAGATATTTGTGTGCTCAGGGCCAGTGCCAGAGGTGGCTGATTCTGCCACGTTCCGGCTGAAAAAAAAAGCCCTGATCACAACTAGGTCTTATTTTCATGGTAGGTCTTATACTCAAGCAATTCCCAAAAATAGTACTAGGTCTTATTTTTAGGGAAACTGGGTATACATAACTCTGTGCACCTGACCCATGCTGCAGCAGTAAAATTGTAGTGTGCGGTCAGCAAATGGATGTAGTATAGCTGTGGGATGCCTGTGGAAGTGGACAATCCCTGTACTAGACAACACTACTGCAGTGATGGCAGCAATCTTCTAGGCCCTGTGTGGAGTGGCTGTTCTTCTGCATAGTGAACAAAGGGAGTGCCCATTCCATATGGGTACCAATCACAGAAATTTTTCTCAATAAATGCAAGGTGTTTTCCGATTAGATAAGGTGGAGTGGTGATGTCAGTCTGCCTAGTTCAATCAGAGAACACTCTACATCGTCTAAAATGCCGGGCATTCTGTGAATGGCACTCACACTGAACGAGCACCACTGTCTTCACTAAGGAGCTGGGCAGCCACTCGTCACGGGGTACGGAAGACGGCAGTGATCACTGTAGTAGTGCTGACAGGTATGACATGTGCCTACGTGTGTTGGTCCAAGCTGGACCATTACAGTCTATACCTAGATTTTGCAGCATTGTAAAATCTCATATCCACTTTAACATGTTAACCTTGAGGTTAATGCCATAATGTGCTTTAGTTTTGGTAAGGGTGGCAATAGGTGAGAACAGGGAATAGGTTTTGATTGCTGTCTGTGCCCCCCGTTAGGGAGATTCACCCTCTCTGTTTGTTCTGTTTACCATTATCTTTGAAAGTAAAGAATCACACATTTTGGGTTTTCCCCAGAAAAGTAATAGCAGGGGAAATCTTCCAGTGGGGGCACTGGTTCTGGTGACCTGGGGGGCACCAAAGGATTTCCTTAGTTTGCAGGGATTTCCTTTCACTTCCTGTTCTACCTCTGAGACAGGAAGTGAAGGTAAATTGCCCCAATGGAACCCAAATGGTAAAGAGAAACCAGCAGGGGTATAACTACCTATCCAAAATGGGGGGGGGGGGGGGGGGGGTGTTGTCTATAGTTCTGTTTTAAGCTGTCCACTGTATTGTGACAGTGGCACTCTAAGCAGCTGTCTGAATACATGGAGTAGTGGTTGCAACCGCTGATTGACAAGTTTCCCAGCTTGTCCCTCAGAATCAGTTAAAAATCAGCTCCAGTTGAGCAGTGAGGGCATGTACTGATGGAAATTTGTCTAGTTGCTGCTGAAACATCCAAATTTTAGATCAGTCTACATCCAGCTACTTGTCATCTACATATTATAGTGGTAGTAAAGTGAGATTTTTGACTTGTACCTAAAGTAAGTTTGTACGTTTTTACCTGTATATTTCATAAACTTGCACCATTTAGAAGATTTTCGCATTGGTAGAAGTCTGTTGCGTCACTTTGCACACTGCGTGTGTTGTCAATGCAGAGAGTGCCATGCTGCAATTACAACTCTCGCATGCATGCACAGGAATGATGTCATCACAGCCAAAGAGCGTGAATCTGGCAAGGAAGACCAGGAAATTAAGGAAGTCCCAGGATTGGAGACCGTACGCTGCCAAGGGGCTGTGCATCCAGCAGTAATTGCTACAGTTAATCGCTGGCTGTGAAAAGAGCCACGAATAGCTGTGACCACTGGTGACCTGCCGTTCTAATGAACAGGGCTGGTGGCTGTACCTACCCACTGAGCTGCAACAGGAATCTGTGATTCCAGCTGCTACAATTTGCACTGTCCCAGTGTGAATGTAGCCTAAGGCTGGCCGTACATCATACAATGTTTCCTTTAGCTTTACCCAAACCATATGTTATGAACCGAAACTCTTTCAATTTGTATGCAGTCAGGCAGGCCTGCCCTTGCACTACATAATTGACAGTAAATCTGAAGGAAATTGAATGAGAAACTTGTTTAATGTATGGCCAGCTTATGTCTCTGCACTGGAAGAGCAGCGCTTACTATAATGTACAAGTTGAAAGTTAAACTGGCCATACATTATACAGATGTTGGTAATAGGGAGCTCCAGGATGCCACAGCTCTGGAAAGGTGAGCATATTTTTGCTTTTGAAGGCTGGTTCACACAGGGATGGCACAGGAATGCTTGCTGGAATTGCAGCAAAACACTGCAATAGTAGTGTATACACTACTTTTAAAAACCTGCTGCACCAAATTGCTTGGTGCTGCAGTGGAATACGTATTGATGCCGACAAATGCACTGCATTTTCACGTTTGCTATCATATATTTGGCACTTAACCTTTTTTTTTTTTTTTTTTTTTTTGTTTGTACAGTGGAGTAGTTAGGTGTTAACAGGACCCAGTTTTATTCAGCTTGTGTTATGACTTGAAGGCAAGGCAACAGGTTTATAAAATGCTGTCCTCTGCAGCAGCACATCCTCCTCTTTACTGCCTTTTACAATTGCTTCAGCCACTGGGATCAAGGAAAGTAGCCCTGTGTAATTCAGGCCGTAGACGGTTTGTTTATTGGCCGAATTCTCGTCTGAAAAATGAAAAATTTGTCGCTCTGTTGCCACCAATGATTATGAAATTTGCCGTTTTTTCGTAAATTTTCCAGCATGACCGATAAAAGAAATGAGGAGGAACTGCGAAAATCGGCCGATGACATTGCCCCACTAACGGTGCGAATATCCGACCGATTATTCTTTCGGCCGAAAGTTCGGCCGATAAACGAACCGTCTATGGCCTGCATAAGTCTTGTTTGGAGCTCACACTGGACTAGTAAGCTCTGCTATCACCATGTGACCGCATTGAGTCAAGAAACCATTCTGTCACATGAGCAGAAGGGGAGAATCATATGGGGGGGGGAAAAAAAATTATATATATAAATTTTTTTTTTTTTTTCTCTGCGTTGGCAAAGTACCAATTTTTCTTTAAAGCCCTGTTCACATAGGCTTATGTGTTTGCCCACACAGGGGTGCACAGGTGTTCTGGGGAGCAGTGGCCCTGCATGGGCATATGTAGAAGTACTCCCCTGTGAACGAGGCCAAACTACCTGTGTGGACAGACTTTTTTGTTTCCCATGTCAGAATGGCTTCCCTCCCTATGCAAATCTATCAGAATGCAAAAACCGTTTGAAACAGCTAAAATGCATTTGTAAACAAATTCTAAGTTATCTTAGAGGCCTCTCAACCTGATGTCAAAAGCATGCTTCCATTTTCTCAAAGACAGAAGCCAAGAGCCTGTTAACACAGAGCCTAAGTGGTTGATTTTGCACTTTAGAGTGCAAAATCTTGTGCACCTGTGCATTGTAGCCCATCGGCTTCTAACGTCAACTTGTTCAGTTGCATTTTAACGGAAAAAAAAAGCTCGAAGCCGATTAGTTTGCAGAGATGTACCAGACTTTGCACATTGCAGTTTTAGTAAATCAACCCCCAAGTGTCTGCTTACTAAGCACCAATAGAAGGCATCGTGGTTCTCTGTGGAATGTCTTTGCTGGCTTTGATGTCTGAGTATCAAGCTGCTCAAAGTAGTGATTTTACCCTGTTCCTGCACCTACTGGTGCAGGAACAGGGTAAAATCACTACTTTGCTGGCTTATGGGGGAATGTGAGTTATAACATTAGTGCTTTATTTGCTACCAGGCCACATGTGTGTACAGTAATGTTTTGCTAAATTGCATTAATACTTGTTTGTGTCTTTTGCAGCAATTAGAACTCATTACACCATTTCAGCTCTATTTTAACCCAGAACTGATATTCCGACATTATCAGGTAAATATAGTTTGTTAAATTTTTATGTTTTAAAACCCAGATTTTAAACTGCATTTTTGTACAAAGTAATACGTGTGAATCGAGGTTTCAGATCTTCAAATAAAGATATTTGCATGCTCAGGAAGTTGCATTGCTGTACTTTATGCTTCAACCAGCCACTGACTCCCAGGTGTTTTTGAGAGACAGAACAGGTTTATAGATTTTGTAAAATGCATGATTTTTAACAAAAAGATTAAGGGCACTTTAGCAATCTGTTGCAGTGTGTTAATGTGCATTCAGTTAAAGCGGTAGTAAACTGCTGAATGGAAAAAAGTGGGCCCCCAGGGAGGTTTAAAGTAGAACTCTAGGCAAAACTTTTTAAATTTTGGATAGAGTAAGGGAGGGTTATAACCCCTCTGTTTTGTTTTCCCCACCATCTCTGTCCTTTTGCGGAGATTCCCTTCACTTCCTGTCCCACAGTCAACAGGAAGTGAGAAGAAATCCCTGCATATTAAGGGAATTCCTAGGGGACCCCCAAGTCACCATAACTAGTGTCCCCATTGGAAGATTTCCCCTCAATCCCTAATTTTGGGTTGTCCCCAGAAAAGTAGTCTTTTACTTTCAATGATAATGTTAAACAGAACAAATGGAGATGTGAATCTTCTTACTGGAGGCATAGACAGCAATAAAAACTGTCAGGGGTTCTAATTCCTCTCCACTCCAAAACTTAAAAGTTTTGACTTTTACTTTAAGCCATGCATGAGAGTGATATCATTGCAGGCTGGCCTTTCAATATGCCAGAGCCAGCAAACCCAACTGGAGGGCTTCCTTAAGTCACTGGTCACACCGCTGTGGTTTGTTTTCAATTTCTAAAGACTTTATTGCTACTTGTGAAGATTTTAACGATTTCTTGCAATTTGCGGTACGATTTCCATTATATTCTATGTATGTGAAATTGCAACAAAACTGCAGAAAAAGTAATGCAAGCACTACTTTAGAAATCGCACATGTTAAGACCCTGAAATTCATTGGGTGCGATTTCAATTTTCAAATCGCACCGGTATGACCAGGCACTTATGGTATGTACAGTGCTCAGCATAAATGAGTACGCCCCAAGTGATTTGTCAGAAATACTTTACTTTCCTTTCAGAATCAACATTTTCTATGGGACACTACAAAATACTCCCACAACTGCAGGCCATTGATTGCAAACAAAATTTGTTCATTTGCACACACAAAATAGTATTCTTAAATGAATACACCTCAATGAAAGTCTTGGGAGCAAAACTAACTTTTAGACAACAAAATCCTAATTGACAAGAACTCAACTACAGGTGAGTCTAATTACTCATTAAACAGGTGTCCAGCAGACAGTTGATTATAAAATGGCGTTACTTAAAGAAAACCCCTTCCCATTTCATGCTGTCAACAATGCCTCCACATGGAGGAGAAATATCAAGACCTGAGAGAGAAAATAATTTTTTTACATAAAGGTGAAGGCTACAACAAAGATGGAACTGCAAACATCTCAGACACATCCAGGCTATCCACGGAAGTTGACACCTCGATAGGAGCGTCTTCTGATGAGAAGGGTTGAAGAAAATCACCATGCAAATTCACCGCAGTTAGATAAAGAAGTAGAAAGCCAAACTGGGGTGATTGTTTCCTGTAATACAATATAGTGTACACTATAGAAGAATGGCGTACACGAAGGAAGTCTCTCCTAAAGCCCATGCACAAAATTCTGCCTAGAATTTGACAGGGCCCATGCTGAAAGACTAATGGGACTCGTGATAAATTATTATTTTTTTTTTTCTGGAACTGGTAGCTTCAAAACTATGGCGTCACAAAAGTAAGGACTACAAAGAAAAATGTCTTTCTGTGGGGCTGCATGAGTGCTGCTGGTGTCGGGGAGCTACATTTCATTGATAGCATGAATTCACAGATGTACTGCTGTATATTGAAAGATGCTACCATCGTGCCCTTGGTCGTCTTTCACTTTTACAACATGACAATAATCCAAAACACATCTAAGGCCACTTTTGCATGTCTGAAGCACAGGGTGAAAGTGATTCAGTTGCCAAGTATGTTTCCTGATCCGAACCCAATCAACCACCTATGGGGAATTCTGAAGAGACAAGTTGAGCATCCCTCTGCAGCCAGCATCCAGGCTCTAAAAGAGGTCGTTCTTGAAGAATGGAAAAAGATAGATGTTGCAATGTTGCTAACTTGTTCATTCCATGCCTAATAGACTTGGTGCTGTCCTTGCAAAAATGAATACACCTTGCAAAAACTACTACATCTAGTATTTTTTTTATCAACTAATTTTGAGTAAAGCTGAAGATTTTGTAATGTAATTTTTATATTAAGATTACTTTCATATAATGAGCTAAACAAATGTTCTCAGACTCAGTTTTGTCAAAATTTTGTTCTTGTGTTCATTGAGATTCAAATTTTTACTTTTCAAAAGGGGTGTAACTCATTTATGGTGAGCACTGTATGTGTGCATTAGTACAAAGTAAGGTATGTATGCGGCAATCACCACTAACTATATTTTACCGCAAAATTCGTTGTGAATTGCACATTTGTAAAAGATTTACATCATGCGTTATTTTACTGCATTTATTCAGTCATTACTTGACTTGGTGAATTGTACCTACAGGAAAGCCCATTGTGGGGGTCAGGTTGGTGTTTACTACCACTTTAGCTGCTTTAGTGCTGCCCCATAGCAGAAATGCTGTCAATCACCAGGTCCTGGCCGGTGATTACTCCCTGGTGATTGCCAAGCATCTCCAACAGGTCACTGATCACTGTATTGGTGTCAATGGTGATGTCAGTGACACCAAGCCAGTAAACACCCTCCCGGTGTCAGAATGTCTTCCGCAGTCCTGCTATAAGTCGCTGATTGCCACTGTTACTCATGGTGTATTTCATGCCTTTCCAGCTTGCATCTGTTGATTTTGTATGTGCTTAGATGTTCTTCTCTTTTGGTACAGGTATGGCGATTGGTGACAAACTTCCTGTTTTTTGGACCAGTTGGATTCAATTTTTTATTTAATATGATATTTTTGTATCCTTGGAAAAATATTTTACTTGTGACAGTTGTACATAATTGCCATTTTTAAATTATGTAAATTATTTCTAAATTCACAAAAAAGGATGGCATTTTCTTTCAGGAGACCAAAAAAAAGGGAAGAGGCCTAAAATACTACTTTTGTGAAAAAGATTACATACTGTAGTTTCAACTTCTTTGTTGTGTGCTCCCTCTGTTGTATTTTATACAGTGGGTAAAAAGTATTGAACACGTCACCATTTTTCTCAGTAAAAATATTTCTAAAGATGCTATTGACATGAAATATTTACCACGTGTCTGTAACAACAATGCAATCCATACATATAAAGAAACCAAAACGAATAGGTTCAGAAATTAAAGCAGAGCTCCACTCAAAAGGGGAATTTCTGCTTTAAGGACTGGTCCCCTGCTTGCTGTTAAGGATTGGCACCTTTTGGGGAGTGAGAGGTTACCCGAAATTGACAGGTTCTCACTTCCGCTGCCTAGGGAGAATACTGGTAGAATATAGTCTGGTCAGGTGAGACTGAAATTGAACTCTTTTTGGATGCCATAATACACACCATGTTTGGTCAAATGGCACTACACATCACCCCAAAAACACCATACCAACAGTAAGTTCAGAGGTGGGAACATCATGGTGTGGGGCTGTTTTTCAGCATATAGTACTGGCAAACTTCATATTGTTAAAGGAAGGATGAATAGAAAATGTACCAAGACATTTTTGATTAAAAAAAAAATAAATAAAAATTCTGTTGCCATCTACCAGGATGATGATGATGATGAAAGGAGGTTGGACATTTTAAGCAAGACGATGATCACAAAACCAAGGAAACTCAATTGGTTTGAAAGAAAAATCTGCTAGAATTGCCCAGTTGATCACCTGACTTGAATCCAATAGAAAATCAATGGAAAGAACTAAAGATCAAAGGCCCATGGAACCTTCAAGATTTGAAGACTATGTGGAAAAATGGGCCAAAATCGCACCTGAGCAATGCATTCGACTATTAGTAAGGACAGCCTCAAAACCCCTCCTGTATGGAGAAACTAAAGGATTTTGTATGAAGTATTCTATTTCAGTTAGTGTTCAAATACTTTCCCTGTGTCCTATTTTATTACACATAACCCATGCAATCTGTACATGCAAAGAAACCAAAAACATCAGTTCAGAAGTTAAGTTGTTACCGACATGTGGTGAAAACTTCATGTCAGTAGCGCTTTTTTTTTGAAATGGTGACGTGTTCAGTACTTATTTTACCCGCTGTATCTTAATGTGCCACCATCATTTTAATATCTTGATTTTGGTAAATTTTGTAACTGAACAGTCCACAAACTAAATCTTTCCTTGACTGAGCATTTACTCTAGATACAGATATTGCCGGATGCTTGAAGAAGGCTCTTTCCGAGGTCGCACAGCAGATTTTGTATTTATGTTTCTTTTTGGTGGTCTTTTAATGGCTGTATCCTTTTTGGGACACCCCCCCCCCCCCCCCCCCAAATCATTGGATTCAGGTGTTTCAATCACCTCCATGGCTACATGTGTATAAAATTGAGCACCTAGGCATGCAGACTGCTTCTACAAATATTTGAGAAAGAATGGGTCGCTCTCAGGAGCTCAGTGAATTCAAGTGAGGTACTGTGATAGGTTGCCACCTGTGCAATAAGTCCACCCGTAAAATTTCCTTGCTACTAAATATTCAAAGGTCAACTGTTAGTGGTATGCAACTGGGAACAACAGCAACTCTGCCACAAAGTGGTAAGCCACGTAAAATGACACAGTGGGGTCAGAGAACGCTGTAGCACAGTGTGCAGAAGTCACCAGCTGTCTGCAGTCAATAGCTAAAGACCTCCGAATTTCATGTGGCCTTCAGATTAGCACAACAGTGCATAGGGAGCTTCATGAAATGGGTTTTCATGGCCGAGCAGCTGCATCCAAGCCTTACTTCACTAAGTGACTAAGTGCAATGCAAAGCATTGGATGCAGTGGCGTAAAGCACTCCACCACTGGACTCTGGAACAGTGGAGATGTGTTCTCTGGAGTGACGATCCAGAAAGAAAAATGTTACCAGCACACAAAGGAATCCTCAAAAGAGGGTCCAACGCTTTTGGTGGTCACATAGTATCAACAGTAGCAACGTTCCGGAGCCACACAGGACTCTACGTCAGGCAGGTGCCAAAGTGTGTTGTAAACCAAGACACAATTACCAGACAATACACCAATCAGTGAAGACAATTGAGGTAAAACCCTGGCATCCTAATGATGTCCTGAGCCTGCCATATAATGAAGATACTCATTTTTAATGTTGCTATGTATGCAGGAAACAGCAGGCTGTAAGTGGTTTAGTTGGTTACTAGGCAATATGGAGGTGTGTGGCTGTCCTCCAATGCCGTTTGTGCCAGCGCAGTATGATCCCTTGCTCCAGCTCTCCACCTGATGTTGCTATGGCAACGCTTGACTTCAAAGTACTTGTAGAGATTGAAACCCGTCCAGGAAGGTAGGCGGAGCCCCCTGTGCATGCATAGAGTGAATGGGACAGAAAAGGTAATGGTTCTGATCACCATTTTGTTTATTGCCATGTATGGTCACTGATGGTTGTTTAAAACTGATATATTTGGTGGGCTTATGATGACATTAGGATGCCAGGGGGCAGGGTTTTACTCTGATTATCTTAATTGATTGGTGTATTGTCAAATGTGTCTTGGTTTACACTGCACTTTGTCACTTGACTGATGCAGGGGCCCTGTGTGGCTCTGAAATGTTGTCACTGTTGATATTCTGTGACCACTAAATAAAGCTTTTGGACCCTTTTTGAGGATTCCTTGGTGTGCTGGTGACATTTTTCTTACTGGCTTGTCTGCAGTTCCCAGCCTGTGGTCCCTAGAGCACCCAAACACCATTTACAGCTACTTGCAGGAATGTGTGCATTGGTAAAACTACATTTTTGCTCTGGAGTGACAAATCGCTCTCCTCTGTCTGGCAATCGATTGGACGTGTCTGGGTTTGGTGGTTGCCAGGAGAACGGTACTTGCCTGACTGCATTGTGTAAAGTTTGGTGGAGGGGGGGGGGGATTATGTTGTGGGGTTGTTTTTCAGGCGTTGGGCTTAGCTCCTTAGTTCCAGTGAAGGGAACTCTTTAAGGCATCAACATACCAAGACATTTTGGACAATTTCATGCTCCCAACCTTGTGGCAACAGTTTGGGCAAGGCCCCTTATTGTTCCAACATGACTGCGCACAAAGCAAGGTCCATAAAGGCATATATGAGCAAGTTTGGGGTGGAGGAACTTGACTGGCCTGCACAGAGTCCTGACCTTAACCTGATAGAAAACCTTTGGGATGAATTGGAGCAGAGACTGCAAGCCGACATCAGTGCCTGACCTCACAAATGCATTTCAGGAAGAAAAGTTAAACATTCCCATAGACACACTTCTAAACCTTGTGGACAGCCTTCCCAGGAAAGTTGAAGCGGTTATAACTACAAAGGGTGAGCCAACTCCATATTGAACCCTATGGACTAAGACTATTAACGTTCATGTGCAGATATCAATACTTTTGGCAATATAGTGTACTGTATGTGCTCAGTTTCACAGAAAATTCTAATTTTAAAAACCGCTGCTTATGCTATATCCTGTTACAAGATATAGAAAAGTTTGCACTATGGAGTGTGGTGCTCTAAACTAGTGTCTAAACTATTCAAAAAGTATAGGATAGTGCAAACTGGCTCAGAATCCCGATTTTTTTTTTTTTTTTTTTAATAAAATTTAAAAATACAGAAACGTGAACACAAATATTCAAAACGCATGTGCAGTGATCACATACAGTATATAGTGCAAACAAGTCTATGAATAGACTTTATAGAAAGTGTACATACACAGAGCAACTTGGGGGGTGTGTGTGTTTAAAAACAAAGGCACTTACAACTTAAGAACATCTACCACAATCCCTAAAGCTCATTGTTGTAGTTCATTCATCACAGAATTCTGTAACTGAATGGAACAGCTATGTGGCTGCACTTCTTCGTATGTGTTTTTGTTTTTTTGTTTTTTTTGTCTGTTTTTTTTTTTTTTTTTCTTAAAATGTGACAGTGGGTGTGGGGAGAACACCCCTGCCCACTGTCAGTGGGGAATCAGAGGAGAGCACTTAGGTGCTTTTTAGTAACATGTTGCCCAAGGTGAGCATATTCTTTCAAACCCTCCTAACTATAGCTGAATGGTGCTTTTCGATGGCTTCAACAAAGTGTAAACATTTCAGCATTATATTTGTCTTTTTATTTTTCCCATGTACGTAGGTGGGGGTTCCTCCAGACATTCTGTGGTCACTTGAAAATTGGGAACAACATTAGTTGGGACCAGAGCTCTCAGACAGCATTGTATTAACAGCTAGGAGCACTTGCCTGTGTAGTTATCTAGCTATCAAATAGGTGGATGAACATTCCCTCAGCCTGGGAGAATTAATTTTAAACTGCAATTAATCTATGCTGTTGGGCCTGCAAATACCTTCACCTGTGGCAGCTGAGCGTATTCTGTAACTTTTTATACCATTTTGTGTTTTTTAAAAAAAAAAAAACTGGATTTCACATTTTATCTGTACTTGATGGCACATGTGGTATTGATGTTCCTTAATCCCTTTCTTCAGATCTTTGGCTTGTTTGTTAATTTAGTATTTCTAGGACAAGCTTTTACGATAATGCTTGTGTATGTCTGGAGTAGGAGGAATCCCTATGTTCGAATGAACTTTTTTGGGCTTTTGAATTTCCAAGCGCCATTCCTGCCCTGGGTTCTTATGGGCTTTTCACTACTACTGGGAAATTCAATAATTGTGGATCTCCTGGGTAAGTTATAAACTTTTGATATTTTCAAGCGCACACGAGCTAAGGATTTGGAATGGAGAAAGGCACATGTAAATTCTGACTATGGTTCAGGGTTCCCCTTATTACACATCTATCTGCTGCTGTGTTCCTTTGCTAATTTTGTGACTTTTTTTTTTTTTTTTTTTTTAACAGGTATAGCAGTTGGACACATCTACTTCTTTTTGGAAGATGTGTTCCCCAATCAGCCTGGAGGAGGACGAATTCTGAAGACCCCATATATTTTGTAAGTATATACCTAACTATTCTTCGGTCACTTTCAATGATTTTTGTGTGTGGTGTTTTTTTTTTTTTTTTTTTTTTCTTCCCCCCCCCCAGCCTTTTAAAGCAGAGCTTCACCCAGAAGGGAAAGTCCCACTTTAAGGCCTTGTTGTAAGGATTTGCACCTTTTTTGGAGGAGCGGGTACCCGATTTTGACAGGTATCCGCTGTCAATCAGTTATTGGGGGTGGACGTTGCCAGCATGGCCCAAAAAAAAATATTCCTATACCAACTGGCATGACCAGCATTGCTGTAAACTGTATATATTATCAACTATGTAAAGTATGCAGCACTGTGTTCTGCAGCATGACAGTGACTCTAACAAAACTGAGTCGGGTTGACTGCTTCTCAACCATTTTCAGAAAGCCTTGTATTTTTATCAAACAAGTCTTCCCTGGCTGAGATGGATATCATGATGTCCTCTTGGATAAAGCCCAATGTAGGTGAAACATGACAAATGTGAGTGACTGATGGGCAGGGATATGACCTGAAGCCTGTTTTTTAATTACTTCTGTGGAGTTGAATAAAGTGTGCAGGGATACTTGTTTGCTATATTGTGTCTTGGAGTGAGGTGTGCTCAGTCTTTTGGATTGACAACTCTGAATTCAGGTGCTGGTAGAGACCAATACTATGGCCTTGGAACAGCACTGATCTGGTGTAGTATCTCTTAAATGACACTTTCAATTGTTGTCCCTCTTACAGGAAAGCAATATTCGATACACAAGAAGACGATCCAAATTACAACCCGCTGCCTGAAGATCGTCCTGGAGGTTTTGCATGGGGTGAAGGACAACGACTTGGAGGTTAAATAATCTAATGGCAACTAGGAGGCGAACTTTAATACCTTCTGGAGAGCACATTGTTTCTGTTTGTTACAGAGGTGATGTTGCTGTTCTTAAAACAGGAAGCACTTTATAATCCACTGGCTGACCCAAGCAGACCTTTTCATTTCCCCACCAGTGCCTCTCTGAGGTTTTGCTTGCATTGACGCTCTTGGAGCCACAAACTGGAACCTAAAGTAGGTTCAGCAAGACCATGCGGACCTGTTCAATGCTTTTTAACAGCTGCTTTGTACTTTTTTTTTTTTTTTTTTTTTTTTCTTAATTCTTTGATAAAGAACCTGTGTATAATGACTTTGTGGTACACAAGGAATATTATGTTTGTGAACACTTTATGAAGTGTAGCAAAAATGTGACCCTTCAAATTCCACTTGGGTTGGACTAAAAGGAGAGAGTGGAATACAACAGCCATTCCTCTACTTCCATTTGAGCAAATGATATGCCAATATCCTTGTGACTTTACTTTTTTATTATAAATCTAAATTACTTTGTTAAACAGTGATACATGAAGTCTGGAATGCTTTGTGATTTTATTAGTTCTATGATTGGGTGTGCAGCAAAACAATGGCAAATGGTCAGTTTTAGCATTGCATTTATTTAAGAGGGTAGACTTGAAACAACATCTGAATAATGGAGATATGTGCAGTTTTTATTGTATACAATAAACCCACATGAACTGCTTTTAAAGTTGTTTAAGATTATGTGCTTATACTGTAATATTTTATACAAATATATTGCATTATGTGCCGTATGAAGGTGAATTCTGTTACATTAGTGAAATCGTTTGTTTTTGTGGTATATTTTTTCACTTCATTTTCACACTTGTCTAAATGGGGTGGATTTACTAAAACTCAGGGATTCATAATCTGGCGCAGCTATGGATGGTATCCAATCTGCCTATAACTTCAACTTGTTCAATTAAGCTTTGACCATAAAACCTGGAAGCTGATTGGTTTCTCTGCAGAGCTGCACCAGATTTTTTTACTGTCCAGTTTTAGATTAAAAAAAAAAAAACTCCAATGTTTCCATACTTTGCAAATCATTTCACTTTTGCATGAATTGTCAGGTTTTTGCTCAGCCCAATTGTATCTTAACACTACATGTGTTCCAGAGATAATGCTTTTCACTAGTGGGCCACAGCCCAGAGCAATGTGTCGGACAATATGCATTAAGCAAATGGCTATAGTTACTAAGGACATGGTCAAGGGATGCAATCTCCGCAATCAATTGGGCAATGGCACAAAAGAAAAAAAAGACTGCATTTTAGGGGCTTGAACCTCCCAGTGTTTTTGTGTGGATATTTTTTTTTCCCCTTTCCTTTGCCCTGTGACAACTGTTAAACAAAATGAGGGGTGAAAATAAAATAAGTGGTGCATTTAAAACCCTACAGGTTCTAGCCCCTCTACACCTGATCCAAAATGAACATTTCTCCAATCCTCTTCCAGGACAGAGAACCTGAGAGATGATTTGGCTCCACCCTGACAGAAAACACAATTGAAGCAGGCAGTTAAAAGCCCTACCCAATCCCCCTCATCTCTCGGTTTTAATTGTCTCCCACCAACAGGTTTTTATTGACCTGATGCTCATTTGGGTAGGAAGGTCCCTCTCTGAGGCGAAGCTGTGAAACATTTTGCAGAAAGTCATAGGTTCTCCTTTGGTATTCAGGATTTTGATCCCAGTGGCTGGGGTTTGACTCCTGAAGTTCTCTTGGCTGGTAACCCAGATTCACTCTGGGCAAGAGCTGAGGGGTGTCTGACATTACTTCTGGTTTTGAGGGTGCATATGTGGTATGAATGCCAAGCCTCATTCTGGGTTGAACATGGGATTGGTCCCTGCATCAGTGAGGAGAGGTCACATCCTTTGGAAACTGGATGTGCTATGTAGTTTAAATGGTGGTTGGTTGGAGTGGTGAGGGGGTGGTTCCAGATACTCCTTTGCTTATTTGTGCAGTGCACCTCTGCCCAGCTAGTGACTTCATTGGAATACTCTGTTTATGCCTTAGAGCAGATCTGTCCCCGTCCCCCCGTCCCCCAGAGACTAGAAAATAGGAGTGGAGAAGATGACCTCTAACCTCCTCTATGGATTCTGAAGACAGGTAACTGTGGCAAAAATCTAAGACCTCAGGGGGGAGGTCATGCTTCTCTTGTTGCAGTTGGGGATGTCAAACCTTTTGGGAGAGGGTCCCCTGCACAGTCCAGGAGGGTTTGAGTATGTAAGGGCTGCTGGCTACAGTCTTGGGTGTTTTGGTATTTTTCTTGCAGCGTGTTCACCTACAGACAAGTTCATGAAGCTTCAGCTAAACAGCCATTCTCTCCAGTTACCCTTGTGGTAGGCTTTGTGCTTTCTGAAGTGAGAAGTTACTGGCTAGTTAAACCTTTTTGCTAGAAGTGTATCGAGAGGTTGGGTGGAAAAGAAATCTCCATTCTTATGAAGGACTTTATGTCCATGATGCAGGTTGAGATGGTGGCCACATCTCCGGCCTTTAGAATGGCTTTATCAACCACTTTAACCCCCTTCCTTGCAAAGTACTTTACAGGGGGAATCCTCTTTGTGGGAGGGCCCCTACATCTGTGAGGGGTCATTGTCACAGGAGGGACCATCATCTAGAGGGAGACCCTCCTCAGCCCCCCCGCGTGAGAAATTGAGGCCAACCAAACATCTGTTTCCCTGATACACTCAAGGGGTTTATTAAACTTCAGGTTTCATGTACTTCTGTTTCATCAGACCCTCAGAGTTAATTCTGAGCAAATGGAAGGAGCCAGTAAGAATGGTTGGGATCAAGGCATGAAAAAGATTTCCTTTCAAAGAGGATGATGAGGAAAAGTTCTTTAAAATGCCAAAATTAGATGCTGCATTATCCCAGGTATCTAAAGTTTTTGGATGTTTCAGGAAATGTTAACAATCATAAGGATTGTAAACCAGAGTTACTTTTGTGTAAGGTTTGGGACACAGACACCTTGGTCATGGCTTCTGCATTGGCAGCCACCTGTGCTCCCTGTCCCAGGGAGCTCTGGCATAGCAGGTTCTAGACTCCCTAGCTGTAGTTGGCAAGGTGGTTGCATATCTAGCAGACACAGCTGTGGAGACAGTAAAACCTTTGGCAAAACCAGCACCTCTGGTCAGTTCAGCCAGGAGAGCTGTTTAGCAGGGGACTTCACATCTAAAGTGACGTTGGGTGGGTTTCTGTTTGAGGGGAGTTTGCAGTTTGGGGCAGGACTTGCCATTGTTTCATCCTGATCCTCTGAGAAGGGGGGGGGGTTTATCCCAGTCAAGAGCAGAAGTGTGTGTGTGTGGTTCCCCACCCCTTTCTTCCCCCTCCTCCAGAAAAGCAAGCTACAACCTAAAAAGGGATGGCCCAGTAGCAAAGCCAGATCAAAAGGGGATTACTCTTTATCCCTCCACGATCGGATAACAAAGGCCCCCAAGAAATACCGGAGGTAAGAGTTGGGAGGTTGGGCTGTTCCTTTTCAGGGACAGCTATAGTTCAGGATTTCTAGCCCCTCCCTCTCAAACTTTTCTTCTCACTCAGCTGCTTAAGGATCAGAAAAAGCTTTAGCATTACAGTAGGAAACCCTGGGCTTGGCAGCCCATGTGGTGATCATTCCAGTTCCAATAGATCAGCTGTTTTAGGGCAGATGCAGGCTGATCATAAACTTGAACAAACTTCTAAAAATACAAGAGGTTGCATATGGAAAACACATGCAGTGTGTGGAAGAATATCCTGAAGGGTGTTTTCATATTAATGCTGGATTTGCAGGCCGCCTACCTCTATGTCCCTATTGTCAAGAAGATCAGATGTTTCTTTTGGAAAAACAAGGAATTTGTCACTGGCCATTTAGAGCCCTGCCATTTGGCCTAGCAGTGTAAGGGTTTTTATAAAAAGTCCTAGTGGAGGTGGAGTTATTCCTTTTTTTGCCTACAGGGAATCCTATTAATCCCTTACCTAGACTATCTCCTGTTTTTATGCCACTATACAGGAGAAGATCATGGAATATCTTTAAATAGCCATTTATACATTGCAAAAAACTGGGGTGGATAATCAATAGACAGAACTCGCTGTTCCCTACCTAGTCCAAAATCTTTTTGGGATACCGAATAGAAAAATAAAATCCAAGTTCTCCTTCCTTGGGAACAAATCCAAAAGGTGGTTACGACTGTCTCTTAGCCATTACTCCAGTAAGTTAGTAGCTTCTCATCATGAGAGTGCTAAGTCTCATGATCTCAACCACCCTTGCACTTTCTTGGTCCCAGTTACATTCAACTTCAATTTTTTTTTTTCTTCTCTCAAATTGGGACCAGAAAAGAGGCTCCCTAAATATGATGGTTCATCTCCCTTCATCAATGAAAGCCTCCTTGGATTGGTCTCAGTGGGGACCAGTGAAGGTGACCACAGATACCTGCTCCTGGGGGTGGGATGCCCACCTTGGGGATCTGCAAGCTCAGAGGTCTTGGCCCTAGACTCTGAGGAGCTTCCTCAAATTTCAGAGAACTCCGCAATGGTCAGAAGCCTTACGAGAATTTGAACAGGAGATTCTGGGATGGGAGGTGTAAGTCCTCTCTGACAATGTGACTATGGTGGTGTATCTAAACCAGTAAGGAAGCACCAGGTCCTTGGAACGCCTGATATTGTCACCAGAGATCTTACACAGGGCAGAGGACAGGATCCTCTCCATTTCTGCAGCCCAGATAGAGATCTTCAAAAAAAAATGGAGGCAGATTTTTTTGAGTAAAAATCCCATTCGTCAGGGAGAATGGGATGCTAAACCAGGTTTTTTTTTTTTTTTTTTTTTTTTCTTCTCTTCTTCCAGTTAATGGACCTATTTGGGGTATTAGAAGTAGATTTAGTTGCCAACTGGACAAACAGCAAGGTAAAACATATATATATATATATATAATTTTTTTTTTCTCTTTTTCTCGTCCAAGAGTTGGAGTCATAGGGCATTCGGTCTGGCATATGCCTTAACTCCTGTAACACAGAACAAAAAGGTTAGAGGAGGAAAGTCAGTATGCACACTGATTTTCATTGGCCCTTGAGAGAGGGGTTATTCAGCCAGTGATTAATACTCTCAATCAAGTAGAATGGTTAACAGGAAATTTTATGCAAACGTTCACCTTCAGTTCCTACCGTAGAAAAAGGTGTGGCGCTTGGCATCTTACATGTGCAAGTAGTGGCCTTGTCTAGATTTAAGATTGCCAGAGCACCCCCTAGTGAAGAGGTTTCTGTTAACAAGGGAGAGTCCCCTTCTAAAGTAAAGTTTTCCTCTATGGTATTTATCAAATGTACTGGATGCCATGAACAAGCAACAATTTGAACCTATTGAATGAGTTTCTTTAAAGTTCCTGACACTCAAGATAGCCAGGAGGATAGATAGGGGTCTTGCATATTTAGAAAAAAGCATATTGCTGAATAGGGTCATATTGAAAACAGATCCTCTGTGATTACAAAAAGTATTGTCTCTGTTTCACAGGTCTCAAGATATAGGTCTTCCTTCCTTCTGTAATGACCCTACAGATCCAGGTGAATTTACTCTTTAGATGTCAGAAGGTGTGTTCCTGAAAAAGCTAAACATTTTAGATGACCTAACCATTAGTTATTTTCAGAGGCCCCAGAAGGGAATTGCAAGCTGGGGTAGACAGGTCATCTCCCTAGCCTACAAAAATACAGGCACTCAAATTCCTTCAAAATTTTGGGCAGGGAGGGCAGGAGCTTCAGTTGAATAGATGTGCAGAGCTCCCTCGTGGTCAAACCAAGATACTTTTGTCAGACCGTATAGAGTGGAGGTACTTGCACAGCCGGATCTTGCGTTTGGCAGAAAGGTCTTACAGTCAGTGACCCTGCTCTAAGACAGGACCGGATTACATGATTTCCTTCTTAGGTTTGCTGTCTTGGAAGATGATTGAAGAAAATCCCAATTAGACTTGCTGGTAACAGTGTTTCTGGGAATCTTCCAGGACAGCAGGCCTACTTCCCACCCTGGATTTATTGGTGTGTTGGGATATACGGTTTCCTTTATGCACTGGTGAAGGTTGTCTATTTTATTCTAAACTGAGGTACAAGAAAGTGGGTGGGGTTTTCTAATTGTGTTTTCTGTCGGGGCATAGAAAATTATCTCAGGTTTGCTGTTTTGAAAGATTCCAAGAAATACCATTACTGGTAAGTCTGAGATTTTTCACTGGATGTGCTTTAACCTCATTTGTTGCCAGGTCCGTACACCATACACACCTACAGCACCACTTCTAGCTGGCCAGGTCTGTACCTTCTTATGGACCTGGCATTCCTCCTGCTATAAACTCATGGTCAGTTCTGTGACTGAGTGTATAGCAAAACTATTCAAGAGACACTGCTGAACAAACTAATAGCTTTGATTAGTGGCTAACAATCCGCTGATCACAACAACTTGTGACCTAAAATGTACCCTCCCCACCCATCACTGCTACCTGAGACTCTGACATTTCTCCCCCCCCCCCCACATACCATGCACTGGCTAAAATGAATCTCCCTTCCCATCATTTTAATTCCCTGCTGATCTGACCCTGCAGCACAGATTCTCCCCTCCCAGCACAGCTCCTGCTGACACTGATCCACTGTGGCTTCCCTGCAGCTGCCAGATTCCTTCCTTTGCCCACCAGTGAGCCACAGAAGAATGAAATACACAAATGACACTTCCCTTGCATGGCACCTGATCCCTGGTGCCCCCTCCCTGCAGTGCTGCTGGCTGGTTTTCCCTACTCCTCCTTCCACTGGCTTCTGCTGCTGGGGGATATGGGGAAGTTGTTAGGATGGAGAGCTGTGTGAAGGGTTGGTAAACACGTGTTTACCATCCCCCTTCCCTTCCTTGAATGAACACAGTGAACGGTCAGCACTGATCATTCCTGTGTCCATTCATCACTGAAACATGATAAACTGTGTTTACTATGCTTCAGTTTGTGAATGAATATTCAGGAGCCTCTATTCATGTACAGTGCAGCTGAGTCTGCATAAAAAGGAACTGTCTTCAGTCCCTTTCTCTGTCTCAAAAAGCCATCAGGGGTCTGTTTAGACCTCTGGGATCTCACCAAAGTCCCACTGTCACCCCCCCCCCCCACACACACACACACACACACACACACAAAAAGTACAAGATGTTAAATTGTAAATTAAAATATAAAAAAAAATGTAAATCCTTGTACACATGGGGCATACTAGTGTTACTCCCCCTGTGAGGCTGTGTTTACTTGCATAGGGATGCACAGGTGTGCTGTGCATTCGCATGCAGGCACTCCCATTGATGTCAATTGGGATATACCAACCTGCAAAAACACAGCCGTTGCTACCAATTTTACATCCAAGTGGATCCCTGAGATCAGTCTGTGTTTGGGGCCATGCATTTACACCCAAACGGATGTCTAATTGGGAGCAACGACGGTGCCTGTGCAGCCACTGCATCCCTATTGACATTAATGGGACTGCTTGTGTGCACCAAACACCTGGACATCCCCAAGTGGGTAAACGCTGCCCTCCGTGGGCATACATTTTAGTACACCTATGTGAACGAGGTGATAGTAGGAATTTTGTAAGTTTTATGTTGTGTTTGGATCCACTAATAAGGATTTTAGTTTATTTTTTGTGAAAATAGCGATTTGATAAACATTTGCGCAACTAAAGAAATCAGTAGCACATATTATTTTTTTTTTTATTCTACAGAACATGTGCTTTCAGAAAATAAATGGTTTGGGGGGGGGGGGGGGTGTTTTACAAATTGAAAGTTGTAAGTGAAAAATGATAACCTTTAGCTTTTGAGTAAATTGTTTTTATTTACATTTTTGTGCACCTTCAGTTTTCACCATTTCACAAAAAGGTGCAATTTAAAAATGTATAAATATTTATTTATTAACTCAGTACAATTTTAGCTTTTATATTTAGCAGGAATTTTGTAAGTTTTGATAAACATTTGCGCAAATATCACAGGGTCTAAAAAAAAAAAAAAAAAAAAATCAATAGCACCTTCTTATTTACCTGACTGCTCCATGTCAGCACAGCTGGGCAAGGGCCCAGCGGTCCTCTTTTTTTTCCTCCCATGTACAGGACCTAGGTGTGCTCCTCTACCTGGCTGCTCTAAAGGGCTGGCTGTCCATCCATGCTTGTGGGCTTCAGCTGGACGCAGTACCTGGTGTACCAGCTAAATGACCCATAATCCAGGCAGCCCCGCTGCTGGTCCTCGGGGCAGCTTTACCACAGATAACAGCCTTGTTTGGGGTCCGCTGGGTCTGTGTGAAGTGGGCAGTGTTGTCAGCAGAGTCTCCTCTAGGCACACACATCCACACAATGCCAGTGTTTATAGTGAGATGGCAGAGGTGAGATAAATGTAAAAATGCTTTGTATCCAGATGAATGCTGCATTGCTATTGTAATGTTGTGCCTTGCTCCCTGCAGCCACTCTGCATACCAAGCTCCTCCAGAAGTAGTACTCTGCATAAGAGGTGCACAAAGTAATACTTTGTTCACACATCGCATTAATCTGTTGATGGCTTCTCATGTTTGCTTTGCTATTATGCCATTATGCCAACCCCCTAAAAAAAAAAAAAAAAAAAAAAAAACTGCATTTCCAGAGAAGGTGGAGGACCCACCTGTGGATGACTACTGTAGCCAGCATTGCCTGCTGGAATATAGGTCATCTTTTTACATTGGTTCGTGCTCTCCAGTTTCTCAAAAAAAAGAGAAGGTCTTTATGATGTCAACAATTTCCTTGGATAGTTTGTGTACATTGCAGAATTGTGTTGTAATTCTGTTGCAGATACCTACCGGTTACCACAGGGCTGTGCTTGGAAGCTGCAGTATCGGCATCCCTCCTAGCAGTGGTTAACCCTTTATGGTTTGTTACTAAGCAAGCTATTTTCTACTTCAATAAATTATTATTGTTTTTTTTAATCAGCAGGCAAAACCCTGTGAAAGGATTATCTAGTCTGGCAATGAGCAGTCTCAGAGCTTTCCCAAGCAAAACAACCCTCTTCAGACTTTTCATAAAAGAATACACAGATGAACATGACTGTAGGTGTTCCATGACTGTAGGTGAACATGACTTTGAAGGTGTTTTGTGTTCTAAGAATGAGCAGTCTCATAGCTCTCTTAGGAAAAACAGCCTCTCCAATGGGGAAGAGACAGATGAACGTGACAATATGCATGTTGCTTTGTTCAAGCAACCAGAAATGAGGATGATGACACCTAACATGTTGTCACATTCAAACACTTGCCTACCGGGCACTTATACCACCTTCCTACCCAGGTCAATTTTCAGCTTTCAGCGCTGTCGCACTTTGAATGACAATTACGCGATCATGTAACACTGTACCCATATTAAATTTTTATCATTTTTTTTTCACACAAATAGAGCTTTCGTTTGGTGGTACGTCGGGAAAGGAAAATTACAGTAGGTATCTGTCATTCAATTTTCTATTGTTCTACTAGTCCTAAGTTTTTAGAAAATGTATGGTTTGGGGGTCTTTCCAAAACTGAAAGCTGTAAGGGCAAAATAGAAACAAAAATGCAACAATGGTCTAGTCACATTAGTTTAAAAGTGGAGCAAGGGGCCTGGCAGCGAAAGGCTTAAATAGTTCACCTTTTATGGCATTAAAAATATATATGAACACTAAGGCTCCATGCACACTATCATTTTTAAGCTCCTAGAACAGCAATGGGCAAACTACGGCCCGGCGGACCTTTTAATCCGGCCCGCGGAGCGTGATACATTGGCTGTCAGGATGTGTGTAGGCGGGGCAGCATGACGAACGTGAGGGGAGCTAGGCTCCTCTCACAGTCCGCCCTGAAGACCGGAACGGCGCGGGAACACGGCGAGAGGAACGCGCGGAGCAAAGGTAAGTAAATTGACACAGGGGGGACTTAATATGGGGGATGAATTGATATGGGGAATGAATTACTATAGGGGGGATGAATTACTATGGGGGGTGAATTACTATATGGGGGATGAATTACTATATGGGGGATTAATTACTATGCTTACTATGGGGGAATATTACTATACTTACTCTGGATGACACATACACATCATTCATCTACTCTTGGTCCGGCCCCCAGGTCCAATATATGAACCCATTGCGGCCCTCAAGTCAAAAAGTTTGCCCTCCCCTGTCCTAGAAGCTGTTATTAGCATTTTTTCTGCTAGAAGCTAAATAGTGTTTTCCAGCATTTTGTTTAGCTTAAAAAGAACGCTAGAGTGCATAGAGCCTCAAGGCTACCACCACTAACCCACTGCCTTTCAATTAGCAGAATTGTTAGTTTGACATGTGCACCTTCAGTTGGCAAATGGGCTGCCTGTTTGGTAAATCAATGTTTGGTAGGCAGTTAAGTGGCCAGCTGAAGAAGGACAATTCTGCTGCTAATTGAAAGGCAGTGTCTAGTGATGTACTCCTGCAACAGGACATGTGGTTACTGGCAGGATCTCCAGGTAAAACACTTTGCAACAGATTCACAAAATATTGCCTTTTTAGGAAATCTGTATCTAGTGAGATACATTGCCTAAGATACTGACAAACCACTTTTGGGTTTACATACATTAAAATATGATCAATAAAATCTGAACACCACAAATGCTAACAGTAGCTCACTGGGGCTGTTAAGGTGCTATATAATTATACTTGACTTCAGAAACTAAAATATTCTTACATTTTTTTCACACTACTTATTTAAAATATACATGTATGCATGCAATGATTCTGTCCCATCAAGATGAACATACCATCCACAGTAAATTTAAAATTACAATTCCCTTCCTTGGAAGACCTCGCCGCAGGTGACCAAATCCTGGCTATGTACAATAGTAGAGTATGTATCAAGTAAGCTAGAGTTTCATTTTTCTAGGCACCAGCAGAGGGCTTCTTTCTGAATGCATTTCACTTAAGTAGCTTCTCCAGAAGACAATCAAAATTGCAGAGTGTGTTTGTGTATATTTATTTTTTTATTGTATAGAGAGAGTTATACAACATATTTTTGTACAGGTACATCATTTTTGCTGCCTGCCTAGACTATCTTCCATACAGATGGCTCAGGGTGCCATTTGGATAGCTTGGCTGAAACCATTATCAGCATTCATGATACCCAAATCCTAACCTTTTGATCCTTCTGTAAAACTAAACATGTTCTTTTTCTATGTCCTAATACAGTCTAAAGTCTATTTCAACCAAAAATCATATACAAGTCAAGTCAAACCGGGACTTTTGAGTTTATATAATGAGAACCAATTTCAAGAAGTGGAAACTGCATTTATATTTCAACATACTCCCCCGCTACATTTATACACTTATCCCAGTGTTTAACTAATGGATTGAAAGCTTCGGCACAGAAAGATGTTAGTACGCCTGAACCATCCTATGATATTCATAAATGATTGTGTTCACAGTTCCCACAGAAAGATTCATCTCTTGTGCAATTTCACAACAGGTTATGAGTCGATTATCCAGGATCAAGCGTTCCATCCGCTGTATGTTCACAGGAATGACTACTGTGCGCTGAGAACCACCACGGCTGGGATTGTCACTGATGGACATACGGCCATCTTTGAAACACACCATTCAAATATCTTACTGCGGCTGAGTGTCTCATCACTGTACTGTAGATATTGGTGGGTTTTACACCTTCATTTCCAAGAAACTTCATTACCACACACTAACACTGTTGTCTGCCATCTTGATTAACAGACTCTAGATTGGCACAAGACATGTGCACAACCTATCAGTAATGGGACATGCTTGCCAATTACTACTGCGTGTAGTACCACCACACTAGCATCCCTTTTTATACCTGTAAAATTGAAAGTCCTGGTTTAGACTTGAATGCCCCTCATACAATATATTACCCAATTTTTCTATTAATATCTCTTCTGTGACACTCTTTTGGTGCTTCTAGTTTATTCACCATATAACGTAATGCTAAAAACCCTTCGCCAAACTTTTAGCATTGTTATCTGACGATCCAACTAGCAAGTTTGTTGTTTTTCAAACGATCAAGCTTTCCAGCAAAAGAATCAGTTCACATGGATGAGACAAACCACTTAACACTAGCAGGGGTGTTTAACTACTTCAGTACTGTGCACCAATCTTTCCCTTCCTGCCCTGGCCTATTTTCAGCTTTCAGCGCTGTCACACTTGAATGACAATTGCATGGTCATGCAACACTGTACCCTTATGACATTTTTATCATATTTTTCACACAATAGAGCTTTATTTTGATGGTATTTATTTTTTGCTAAAAAAAAAAAACGAAAACAGACGTTATTCTTCGTTTCTGTTATAATATTTTGCAAATAAAAATTGTTCTTCATAAATTTAGGCCAAAATGTACTATGCTACATTTCTTTGATAACAATAACCTAAATCAGTGTTTATTATTTAATCTGTAGGAAAGTTACACAAACTCTGGTGTGTGTATATACAGTGGGGATCGAAAGTTTGGGCACCCCAGCTAAAAATTTGTATTAATGTGCATAAAGAAGCCAAGGAAAGATGGAAAAATCTCCAAAAGGCATCAAATTACAGATTAGACATTCTTATAATATGTCAACAAAAGTTAGATTTTATTTCCATCATTTACACTTTCAAAATAACAGAAAACAAAAAAATAGCGTCTGCAAAGGTTTGGGCACCCTGCAGAATTTATAGCATGCACTGCCCCCTTTGCCAAGCTGAGACCTGCCAGTGTCATGGATTGTTCTCAATCTTCGTCTGGGAAGACCAGGTGATGTCAATCTCAAAGGTTTTAAAGCTGATCATTTTAACCAGTTCCTGCCCGGCCTATAGTCAAATGACAGCCGCGCGAGACTTCTGTAGATCCGGGTGCACATCATATGACGTCCTCCCCAGAATGCGGCACAAGCTGTGCTGAGGCACGATCTGTCAGATCAGTGTACCGGCCCACTGCCGGTACCATGTGATCGCTCTGACCAATCACAGCAGATAATATGACAATTTTACACAATGGATGGTTTATATTCATTGTGTACTGCTGTGTTGATCTCTCTGATTGGTCACAGTGATCACATGGTACAGACAGGGCCAATCACAGTCCATCTGCACCATGTGATTAGCTGTGGCAAGTCACAGTTAATCACAATAGTAAACACTGAAATAATCAATTTCATTCAGTAGAAATGGTTGTTTGTAACAGTGATCACTGTTATAAGCAATCATGATGTGCAAAAAATCCTGATCATCTCCCCAGTGTAGTACAATTATACTGGTAACTTATTATAATGGTAACACTGTGTAGCCCTGGTCACAGTATGCAAAAAAAAAAAAAAACAAACAGTAAAAAAAGAAAAAAAAAAATGTTATTTATGTTTTGTTTTTTACACATACTGGGCTCAATTCCCTAAAGAATATCTCATGAGATAATGAAATCCCGTGACACATATTTTCCAATTATCACATGCAATGCTCAAAATGTGAATTCACTATCACCTTATGAAGTATTTACCTCAAAAAGCAAAAAATGCTTGGTTCATGCCACTGGATATCATGTCACGAGATAAAATACTGAATGGTTTCATGAGATAAAAACATTTTGATGAAATAACTCATGCTTTATTTTAGTAGCATGACTAGCAAAACAATTTTTGAAAAACACTATGAGGTATTTTATCTTAAAATTTAAAGAGGAAAATAAATCTTTCTGAATGAAGCCCACTTTCACCAGTCAGTGTCCCTGACCACCGCCACACCTGTTATATAATGATGCTGTACTGCACTGGTGACAGTATGTAAAAAACAAAATTGTGAAAAAAACATTTTAAAAATCTTAATTTTCCAAAAAAACTGTGACAAAAAATTATAACTTAAGAAAACTCGCCATGCCTTTTACTAAATACCTTGGACTGTCTACTTTCCCAGAAGAGGTCATTTGGGGGAATTTGTACTGTCCTGGCATTTTCAGGCCTCAAGAAATAAGGTCAGCCATCAGTACATCAGGATTGATCAATTTTCATATATATTATTGGTGCACTGAAATGAAAATTCGTGTGCCGAAACGGAAACTTTAATATGCACTTGGCCAAAAACTTGCCCAAACTTTCGATCCCCACTATACCACTATATATATATATATATATATATATATATACACATATATATACACACACATCAATACACATTATATATATATATATATATATTAGGGATGCACTGAAATTCTGGTTGCCAAAACATTTCAGCCAAAAACACCCCTTTCAGCTGTCGGCCGAAATGAAAAAAAGCACAGACAAGACACTAATGCTGGTGTCAAAGCAGTCAGGGACACTGGCTCTGTTGACACTAGTGTGCCTTGATCAGGACTCTGCTGCTGGTGTATAATGGTGTGGCATCACTGCAATCAGGGACACTGGCTGGTGGCACTGGCCTGGTGACACAGACTGGTGTAGGCTCACATTGGTGCACTATAGGAGCCATGCACAAGTCACCGATTGCAGTGGATGTACAGGTACATCCTCACGCATCAGCAAAGCTCCCTTCCGGCTGTATATACATTATGTACATTGTCCAGATGGAAAGTGTTAAGCATGGCAGAAAATTGAGGATGCCAGTCCAGTTACATTTATTTGCCAGAAGTCACAGAGGTAGTCAATGAATTTCAGGGACTCACCAGTCCCCTTGCTAAAATATACCATATATATATACATAGGAATTTATCAATGAACAGGATAAAAAACATTTATATAGCTATAATAAAAAATGCATCACAGGTTCCTAAATTTACAAATAAAATATGATTATCACCATAATGGGAATAATATGTATAGTAAAAATTTAAAAATTATGCAAGAAATAGTCATATTATTACTAATAATATTAATAATAATAGATGAGAAAATAATAACATCGAAGTTTTCATGAAGTAATATAACCCTGTTATTTCTTGCAATATATAAAAATTGACATTAGTTGGCGGAGGCCTGCTATGCAGGTTGCTCACATTGATAGAACAGCCCTCTGGAACTTGTATTTCTGAACAGTAAGACTTGGCAGATAAGCAGAGTGTCTAGGACTACATTTCCCAGGAGAGGTAGCGTGTTGGCGGGGGCATATTAATATCAAAGCCAGGAGATTGGTCAGGAGAGTACGGAGGGAGATTGAAGGAGAAGGAGGTGTGCTGACGGCTTAAGCGCTGAACTAGGCTGCGGAGCCAGGATTGGAGAAAGAGAGCGGAAAGAACTCACTGACCGCCCTGCTTGCCACGCTGCTAAGCAGGCCACTCTGACAGCAGGAGACAGAGCGAGACGCCAAGTTTGAATCAGAGGGCCCGTGGACTGTCTCTATACATTGGGAAAGATGGATCGTAGCAATCCACCAAACCACATTGATTGGGCGAGAGATGCCCATGCATCTGATAGTTTGCCACCTCAGTTATCTGCTTGCACATAGTTGTGAACATTACATACAGTTGCTCCAGTTTGTGGCCTAGTTATACCAGCGTCATCGGAGTATATCTGCAGTACAGTTATCATTCAAGCTGACTACAGGACACAGATACAAATCATGATACAGCAGTGCCAACTAAATCAACAAGTCCAGTTCCCTCTCTGCAGACCAGGATTCCTACTGCTGTTCATCTTTTGCCTTTGACATACAGAGGGAGTTGTCTTTGTCCATTAAATTAAAAAAATGTGATGCGCTATCTCATCATAAATAGAACCATAAACTATGAAAGCATAAAGTGACAGTCCAAAAAAATTAACAGATAATAAACGTCCAATCCAGTATATGTTGCATTAACATCCAGCCATAATCAACACTGTGCTTGACTTGTGGCCCCACTCCCTACTCACCTTGACCTATTTTTAGGCCCACTCTGGGCCTGGTGGGAAGTGTCAGAATTGGCCTGGGGATCAAGTGGTTAACTAGTTGCTGACCGCAGATAGCCGAATGACAGCTGCACTGTGGCTGGACAGTTCTGGGAGGCTGTCATATGACGTCCTCCCAGAACGCGAACTCCTGCGCACCCCCGTGGGTGCGCACCCGGCGATCTCTGTGATCGCTGTGTCCTATGGCCGCAGCTGATCACGTGATGTGGTAAAAGGCCAATCACAGCGGCCTTTTACCACGTGATCAGCCGTGTCCAATGATACGCTGATCACCGGGAAATGCAATCGCTGGTATTCAGCTGCACTTTCCTCACGCAGTCAGACCGTGAGGAAAGTACTGCCGAGAATGGCAGTTGTCAGAGCAGGGATTGGCACCGATCATCAGGGCACTGATCATCAGTGCCCTGATGATCGGTGCCCAGCAGTGCCACCCACCAGTTTCACCCACAAGTGCCCAGCAGTGCCGCCCACAAGTACCCAGCAGTGCCACCCACCTGTGCCCAACAGTGCCCTCCAGTGCCACCCACCAGTGCAGCCCAGCAGTGCTGCCTATCAGCGCCCACCAGTGCCAGCTCATCAGTGCCATCTATACGTGCCACCTATCAGTGCCCATCAGTGCTGCCTATCAGTGCAGCCTGATCAATGCACATCAGCGAAGGAGAAAAATGACCTGTTTGCAAAATTTTATAATAGAAACAAAGAAACTTTTTTATTTTTTGCTCTTTTTTTGTTTATAGCACAAAAAATAAAACACCCAGTGGTGAGTAAATACAACCAAAAGAAAGCTCTATTTGTGAGAAACAAATGATAAAAATGTCATATGGGTACAGTGTTGCATGACTGTGTAATTGTCAAAGTGTGACAGTGCTGAATGCTGAAAATTGGCCTGGGCAGGAAGGGGGTATAAGTGCCCGGTAAGCATGTGGGTAATGGCAGTACTAACCAGGGGCGGACTGATCATTTGGAAACTCGGGCACTGCCCGAGGGCCGGGGGTCAGTAGGGGGCCCCATGAGATGACCCTGGTATCTTTTTCATAGGCTTTTTTGAGTTGGGGCAAGGACACAAGGGCCCCATGATCCCCTATTGCCCGGGGGCCCCATGAGTTGTCAGTCCGCCCCGATACTAACAGAGTTCTGTGTCCAGAGCCATTTGAAAGCCCCCCAATAGGTCTGGAGAAAGGTGGAAGCAGGCCAGTCCATCGTGTGCTTTGAGGTGGAGTGCAGTGGAATGGAGTGTCGTGACTGTAGAAGAGGAATACACTGCACACACCACACACTACAGCCACCCCCGCTGCACTGGACCGGCTCAGCTGCCTCTCCTGCACCACCTATCGGTCATACTGGAAGCGGAAGCACGTGTGACAGAGCTGCGGCTCGGTATGCTCTCCCCGGGTCGTGTTTACCTTTCCTGGGGACACATGGACTGCTGCACCGATTAAACAGAACCCATCATCGTGTATAGGACTATGTCTCAGGACTCCTATCTCCCACCGGCCAAGAAGTTCAAGCCGGGAAGCCCTCTATCCAGCCACCTCCGGACAGGGGCCATGCAGCTCGGGCCCAGGAAACAGCCGGTGCCCATCGATCAGCAGCGGCGGAGTCTACCCATCTACCAGGCCCGAGCCCAGCTCATAGGGCAGCTCCGACAGCTGGACAACGCCGTCATCATTGGTGAGCCGGGTGGGGGGAGGCCGGGATGGATGCTGGGGCTCTGAATACCGGTGTCTGTGTCCTTCTATTGGGGGCACCGTTTAGTGTGTGTCTGTATACATCGTACACACATACTGGAGAGAGGAAGAAACCCTTTGTTTTATCTCCAGAGATGCATGCAATGAATATAAACACATTTATGCAGGCCATAGATGGGTACTTTATCGGCCAAAATTCACACTGTTAGTGGGGCAATGCCGTCAGCCGTTTTTCACAGATCTTCTCGTTTCTTTTTATCGGTCATGGTGGAAAATCCACGAAAACCGTCCGTTTTTCGTAAGCATTAGTGGCAGCATCCATGGCAGCAACAACCGATTTTTTTTTTGTTTATCGGCTGACAAACGGCCCGTCTATGGCCAGCCTTACAATAGTCAAGATAATAATGCATAACACTTGAAAGAGAACATCGGCAGGATTTTTGTCTTCATTTTGGATAGAAAGGAAAGAAGTTTGAACCCTTGTCAGGTTGGGGTGCCTTACGGAGATTTCCCCCATAACCTTGTCACCGGGACAGAAGGTGAGGAGGAATTGATGGGTGTGATGATCTCTTGTTGGTAGAGGGGGTACACTCCCTGTCAGCTCAGTATTGCTGCTTTCTCATCACCTGGAATAAAATTGATGGGAGAGACCCCGGCCAAATGTCTTTAAGATTTGGGAAAGACCCCGGCCAAATGTCTTTAAGATTTGGGAGAGACCCCGGCCAAATGTCTTTAAGATTTGGGAGAGACCCCGGTCAAATGTCTTTAAGATTTGGGAGAGACCCCGGCCAAATGTCTTTAAGATTTGGGAGAGACCCCGGCCAAATGTCTTTAAGATTTGGGAGAGACCCCGGCCAAATGTCTTTAAGATTTGGGAGAGACCCCGGCCAAATGTCTTTAAGATTTGGGAGAGACCCCGGCCAAATGTCTTTAAGATTTGGGAGAGACCCCGGCCAAATGTCTTTAAGATTTGGGAGAGACCCCGGCCAAATGTCTTTAAGATTTGGGAGAGACCCCGGCCAAATGGGCAAATTCCGCTTTAAGGTCTTGCTCCCCGTTAAGGATTGGCACCTTTGGGGAGTAGGTACCCAATTTTGACAAGTACCCGCTCCCACTTATGCTGTGATCAGAAGTTCCACGTGACAGGTCCCAGAGGACTGCGGGCTATTCATAATGCACAGCTCCACGCACGCATGTGCAGTGGGCACCTGGCTATGAAGCCACAAACTTTCACAGCTGGGTGCTCACACATAAGATGCGGGCATCAGGGACACAGGACGGCCGGTGAACCCAACTGCGGTGAGGACACACTGGATCCTAGGAGAGGTGACTGACTGTTTTGTAAAAGTCAGTAGCTACAGTTTGTGTAGCTGCTAACTTCTATTTTTTTTTTATTTTTTTTTTTTACTAGGGACTGAATCTCCGCTTTAAGACTCGGGCCCACCCATTCCAAACCCCCCAAGGCTTTGGACCACCCATTCCAAACCCCTCAAGGCTTTGGACCACCAATTCCAAACCCCCAAAGGCTTTGGACCACCCATTCCAAACCCCCAAAGGCTTTGCACCACCCAGGCCAAAGCTCCTAACACTTGGGATCAATGAATCTGTCATTCTACTCTTGCGTCATAATATTTATCAGGAACCTGGATGATGGAAGCCCCCCCCCACCACCTTACTTCAATACTGCTTTGCCTTTCTGAGTCCTTTTTGTTCGCTTTTCTTCATTTGCAGGCCATAGATGGGTCGTTTATCTGCCGAATTTTTGTTTGAATGAAAAATCAGCCGATTTTCACACCGTTGGTGGGGCAATGCCGTTGGCCACTTTTCGTGGATCTTCTCTTTTCTTTTTATGGGTCATGCTGGAAAATCCACAAAAAACGGTCGTTTTTCGTAAGCATTGGTGGCAGCATCCATGGCAGCAATGACCCATTTTTTGTTTATCGGCCGACAATTTTGGCCAATAAACGGCCCGTCTATGGCCAGCCTTTCTCGGATATTGTCCGCTGGCTGTTCCCAAGCTGACACAATTTTGCTGACAAAATTTTCTTGACCATTGTCAGTGTTTTTTTTTTTTTTTTAATTACTTTATAGTAACAACTGTGTTTGTACAGTGTTAACCTGTAAGCCCCATGTCCAGGTTTCATGGGGTTTCCAATAGTGGTGCACAGAAATGAAAATTCTGGTGCCGAAAATGAAAATTCTGTATGCACTTAACCGAAATGCGCAGTTTTTAAAAATGAATGTCTTTTTTTAAAAAAAAAATACACTTTGATTAAAAAAAACAATATATACCCCAATTGTTTTAGAAAATATGGAAGAGGATGTTACGGCAAGTAAATAGATACCCGACATGGCACGCTTTAAAATTGCGCACGCTCGTGGAATGGCTTGAAACTGCAGTGCTTAAAAATCTGCATGGGTGATGCTTTAAAAATTTCTACAGGTTAGCAATGTAAAGTTACAGAGGAGGTCTAGTGCGAGAATTATTGCTCTTGCTCCGACGTTCGTGGCGATACCTCATGTGTGTGGTTTGAACACCATTGCCTACATATGCATTCACCACTATGTACGCACGTGAGGATGTGGGTACTCCAAGGGCATAGAGATGAGTGGAGGCCATCTTTCCTTCACTTATCTCTATGCCTATCATTCGGTGGTTTCTGAGAACTGAGCGGCTGCAAGGGGGCGGGGTTATTTTCGGCAGCTGTATTGGCCAACAGCCAATAGGGGTGTTTTTGGCTGAAGTGTTTCGGCCACCGAAATTTCGGTGCATCCTTAGTCTCCTGTTGTATTTCATTGCATTATTACATTTGAACCTTTGTGACAACTTGGGGTTGTGGTCCCTTTATTCTCCTGTTTCGCCATATCGATTTTTTTGTCAAAATTTAAAATAAAAATATTGAAATGAAAAAACGATGGGAAAGAACCGTAATAAATATCCAACAGAGATTCAAACCCATCTTGGAGGGTTGAGCTTGAGCTACTTCTCTTATGATGAAAAATTTAGCAGAATTAAGCTGTTCTGTTCAACCTGCAGGCCAAGGGGGTGTCCAACTTGCAGCACAAGACAGCTATGAATGTTGCCCAACACAAAATCGTGAATTTACTTAAAAATTTTTATTTATTTTGGAGTTTTTTTTGTAAAAAATTTGTCTACACTTAGCGAACACATGCGGCCAAAGAATAATTTGACAGTGTCTCTTTACTGAACATTTATAAGTTTTTTTTTTTTTTGTTTTTTTTTTTGGTTTTTTTTATCTTCCCAAAGAAAAATATCCCACTTCATAATTACACTTTACTCATTAGTTTTCAGTAGTACCTTTATTTGTGAGCAACTATTGTCAAGGATAAACCACACAAAGGGCACAATTAGAGCCAAACTATCTGATGAGCACCTTTGAAAATTCTTTGAGAATTGCTACTACATCCATCGAACCAGATATTGATGCATTCGTTTATCAAAAATCGTGTCAAATATTACACTGGTTTTATTTCGCTTTTTTTTAAAAATAAAATTATAAAAAAAAAATGAAGTTTTATTGCTCAGGTACATTATCTATATCGGTGATCGTTAACTTGTGATCTGCTCTATATTTATTTTTTTTTATACCTGCTCATCAGCTATCCTTATTGTTAGTGCATTTTATGTGTGGCCCAAGACAATTCCTCTTGTGATGTGGCCAAGGAAAGTCAAAAGGTTGGACACCCCTGGGTTAGATCATGATATTGCTTGGAATGGGGTAGATGATGGTACTTCTTTGCTGAAGAATTGAATTGATGGCACTGCTTTGCTGAAAAGAGGTTGCTGATGGTACTGATCTATTGATGAACTGAGTTGCTGGTTGTGCCCTGCTGGAAAGGGATAGATTATGGTACTTCTCAGATAGGGGCATCAGATAGTATTGCTCTGTTGAACTGAGTTGATGGCATTGCTCTGCTGAAAAGGGGATGCTGATGGTACTAATCTTTTAAGAACTGAGTTGATGGTGCTGCCCTTCCGGAAAAGGGTAGATGATGGTGCTGCTCAGAAAGGAACAGCAGATAGAATTGAGTTGATGGCATTGCTCTGCTGGAAAGGGGCTGCTGATGGTACTGCCATGTACCAGAAATTTTCATTGCTTTTTTTCAGGAAGAATTTGAGACAAAAGGTACTGCTTAGGCATAAATAAAACTTCTAAATCTGCCCTGTGACATAACAAATCTTCACATTTTGGCGTAAGACCTACTTTAAAGGGAAAGCAAGACACCTGTGCGAGAAGCATTAAAGTGTTACTAAACCCACAACAGTAAAATCAGTCTGCAGGTGATCATCACGGGGCCAATCAGCACTGTTCAGACAGAGGGCCAGGGTCCTGCAGCCTCCTAAGACAATCAGAGGAGAATGAAAACTCCTCCTACAAGCTTTAATCAGTGCTCTGCTGGACACTGATAGAAGTCACAAGACTGCTCTAACTGCAGATGATAAAATGTATGTAGCAGTTTTATATTTATTATATTTGCATGTTCATGTTCTGTGCACTGTAGGAAACCAGGTATAGTGAATGCCAGGTTCTGGGTTTAGTAACACTTTAAATAGGACCTTCAGGTCTACTATTGTGCAGCCCAGGAGTAGAAGGACAGCATCCTTTTGAGGTTATCCTCAGATCTTGCTGTATACTGTGTTGGATTCCCTTTGAATCATTTACTTTGAATCAGGTTTATGTATAGTTATTTTCTCACTGGTTATGTCTTTTTTTAACAGGTGAGACTGGTTCTGGCAAAACAACTCAGGTTCCACAGTATCTTTATGAAGCCAGTATTGGGCGTCAAGGTATCATTGGGATTACCCAGCCCCGTCGAGTGGCTGCTATATCTCTAGCAACTAGAGTATCGGAAGAGAGAAAGTCTGAGCTTGGCAAACTGGTAAGCATTCTCACTCATTTGTAGTACTTGGGTTTATGAGGTTAATCAACCTGTAACTAGATTAAAGTTGTGTGCCTGCGTTCCTATGCTCTGCACCTGCTGTATACTCAGGGGTGTAGACATGTAAAAAAACTACTTGTCCAGAGGACTAAATTGGGGTCCCAATCTACTTGTCCTTCACGTCAATCTACTTGTCCAGATAAAAATGTTTTTAACCAAAACCGTATTTAATTAAGGGTGACCATCCCTTCGCTCACCAATCATGCCTCTGACCATACTCCTGCTGAGCGTGGGGATGGTCAGAGGTGGCATGCGGAGCGTGGGGATGGTCAGAGGTGGCATGCAGAGCGTGGGGATGGTCAGAGGTGGCATGCGGAGCGTGGGGATGGTCAGAGGTGGCATGCGGAGCGTGGGGATGGTCAGAGGTGGCATGCGGAGCGTGGGGATGGTCAGAGGTGGCATGCGGAGCGTGGGGATGGTCAGAGGTGGCATGCGGAGCGTGGGGATGGTCAGAGGTGGCACATTCAGCAGTCACAAAGTACAATGCAGTATGTGGCAGCTGGAGTAGATAAGTAGTAATAGGACAGAGTTTAATGTGTGTTGCCATTGATATGTCCTCTATGGTGGTCTGGGTCCTGAGGCTGCCCGCTGTTTGTGTGTTCTGCAGCAGAGTGTATGCTGATGGAGAGATACAAATTGAGAGGAGAGCGAGTGCTGAGGTGTGCGGGAAGGGTGGCTTGTCAGCGTGTCCAAGAAGGAGGAGGAGAGTAAGAGAAGTGAACTAAACAGGGCTGCCGAGCGGAGTGGATGGGCTGAGGGAGCTGCTGAGCTAGTGAGAGGCCGGTGGAGAGGGGACTGCCTACATTGGACAGCTGCATGGACGAGTGGAGAGCCTGCTAACTCTGGTGTAGCGTGAAGATCTGTTCATGCTTCACTGGTGTTCCGAAAAAAAAAAAAAGTAAATCCTGCTGTTTGCCCACAGCAGGGCTAAATGTAAAGAAAAACCACTTGCCCGACGCCCAGAACCGCATGTCCCAGGCATCAGGCGATATGAATTGCACATCCCTATCACTGTGATGGATGGCCTTCCTAACTACAGAATCCAGGTGCACTGGTTTTTAGTTCTTTAGAGGCTCTATGTGAGAAAAGGAAAGGAAATGTACATGCCCGTCAATGTAAGATGCATTTTGTTAACTTCATTTTAGCCACATATTTATTTTAATGTAAATGTATCAAAAAGTATTTTCTCTTACCTAAAATAATAAGAGGATTTGCAGAGAATTTTGTTTTATGCTGCTCTCTGCTTATTTCCTGTGTGGTGAATGAATTTGTTACCCAAAGGCCCACACTCCTTATAGAGAACAGTGTTTACTCCTTACATAGCATTTTACACTTGTTCCCCATTCAAAAAAAAAGTAGTGTTTACTCCACACTGCAACTGCATTTTATGCTTCATTCATAAAGTTCAGACCACATTGTGGAGCTTGTGATGTCCTGCAAACTGTTCTCTGCACAATGTTCCTGTGATTGAAGGACAGATCATATGACTGGTCTCTCCCTTTTTTGCTTCCTCACCACTATACTTTTTTTTTTATAGGTGGACCTCTGAATTTTTTCTGGTTAATAAACCAGCAGTATGGCTGTGATAAAACCTTTAATATTTTTTTTTAAATAATTTGTTATTGTAGGAGAGATTCTGAGATATTAAATGTTTTTTATGACATTTCTCAGGTTGGTTTTACTGTTCGTTTCGAAGATGTTACTTCAGAGGAGACAAAAATTAAATTCCTCACGGATGGCATGTTACTGCGTGAAGCAATTGGAGATCCACTTCTGCGCAAGTATAGTGTCATCATCCTGGATGAAGCTCATGAAAGGACAGTGCACACTGATGTACTGTTTGGGGTGGTTAAAATGGCACAAAAGAAGAGGAAGGAGCTTGGGAAATTGCCATTAAAAGTAAGTTTCTGATTGAAAAAGATGAACTCTATAAAATTCTAAAGAGTACAGTGAATGCACTTGTGTGTTCATTGAAAAATAATTAGTACTTGAAGTTGGCCTTCAGTAGTCCACTGTACATGAGACTGGAAGAGGAAGGGTCAGTACAAATAGTTAATCAGGCAATGTTGTAGTGCACATGTATTGACAGGAAACATGCTGACAGTTGGAGAGTGCAAACAAATGGCAGTTTACACTGTTTTTGCTCCTTCATTGACATTTTTGCACACAGAGGTTGATTAAACTCAGCAGCATTACAAGTATGTTTGTTTAGATGCTTACCTGGAATATCTAATATTTGTGTGCGAAATCAAGCTGTACATGAATATGCTACATAAAGTCAGACAAGACTTTCAAACAGCCTTTTACCCTGAAAGCGCCAACTATTTTAAAATATTAATTGTGTTTCTGTCGTGATGTCATACCCAGAGAAATATTCAGTAAAATTCTGGATCATTGTGAGAAGAGAAATACATTTTTTTTTTTTTTTTTTTTTTTTTTAATAAATCATTTTATATGCTTCATACAGACATGGATAAATCTGTTGGCACCCTTCCATGAAAAAGTAACCCTTCCACCAAAGTGATTAGAACCCATCATTGTTTATTCCATATTTAATAAATCAGTCTGTGCTTTTAATTCTACAGAATATTATAAATGGAGAAATGGAAAGGACATAAGTGATTTTTGTAACTCTCAGTGAGACTTCACCTGCTCCTGCCAACAGGTAGTTTGACTTGCTTTTTTCTTGATCAAACTGCTCCAGCTGTCTCAGGTTTGAAGGGTGCCTTCTCCAGAATACAATGACAATGCTTTCCATAGATGTTCAATAGGTTTTAAATCAAGGCTCCTAGAAAGCCATTTCAGAATAGTCCATTGTTTAATTCTTAGGCACTCATGGGTGTTCATTATCTTGTTGGAATGGTTGTTTATGACTGAGACAGAGCTCCTGAATTCCTTAATAGTCTTGAAATTTCATAGTGCCCTGCACAAATTCAGGGTACCCTGTGCCAGATACAGCAAATGTCCCCACAACATAACCAAGCCTCCCACCATGTTACACACTGGGTACAGCATTCTTTTCTTTAAAAGCTTCATTTTTTTTGTCTGAAAACGTTAAGCTGATGTGACTTGCCAAAAAGTTCCAGTTTAATCTCATTTGTCCAAAAGACATTCTTCCAGAAGCATTGTGGCTCGTCAGTATGCATTTTAGCAAATTCTAGTCTGACTTTTTTATGTTTTTGCTTTAAGTCCTCTTGGATCTTCTTCCTTTTAACCCCGCTGTCGCTCAAAATGCAACGGATGATGCAATCAGACACTGATGTACCTTGACCTAGGAGTTCAGCTTGAATCTCCTTTGAAGATCTTTCTGGCTTCTGTTCAATCTGGGGTTGATTTTTTTTTTTGTGAAAGCACATACAGTGAAGTGGACTACGCTCCCATGGGCTTTAAACCTCTCAATAATATTTGCAACTGTAGTCACATGAACATCATGCTGCTTGGAGATGATCTCATGTCCTTTACCCTGGACATGTTGGTCTATAATTTTCTTTCTGATCTCCTCAGACAACTCTCTCCTTTCTCTGATCTGTCTAGTGTGCAGCACACAATGTTGTCAAACAACAGACTGACTATTTTCCTCCATTTTTAACTGCTTTCCGTCTGCCCTATATCAGAAATACTGCTGCAGGGTGGCACAGGTGCGCAAAATCACGTGTGTGTGTGTGTGTGTGTGTGTATATGTGTGTGTATATATATATATATATATATATATATATATATATATATATATAATATTTTTATTTATTTATTGATTTTTTTTGCGGCCTCGGCTGTCAATCACCGGGTCCCGGCCGATGATTACTTTACAGCACCTGGTGATCGCCGAGTATTACCGACGGGGGCAGAGAACTATATGTAAACAATACAGTTCTCTTCTCTGTCAACTCCTGCACACTGCTTTGTATGGCTCTGCATACAATGTGAAACAGCACACCGTTAACCCTTTGATTGCCCCAGATGTTAACCCCTTCCTGCCCAGTGCCATTAGTACAGTGTCAGTGCTTTTAATTTACACTGATTACTGTATTGGTGTCCCTAGTGATGTCAGTGACATCGTAAGTCCTCCAGAAACCCTGTCGCAGTCCCGCTAAATGTCGCTGATCGCTGCCATTACTAGTAAAAAATAAATTTTAAAAACCAATATATACACCACCATTTGTAAACCCTATAACTTTCACGTAAACCAATTAATTTACACGTATTGGGATTTTTGTTAGCAAAGACATGTAGCAGAATGCATTTTAGCCAAAATTTATGATGAAATTAGATTTTTTAAACATTTTCTTACTGGACATGTTTATGAGCAGGAAGTCAAAAATATTCGTTTTCTCAAAATTGTAGGTCCTATTTATATATATATATATATATATATATATATATATATATCTATAAAAATGCACAGGCGATCAAATGCCACTGAAAGAAAGCTCTATTTGTGGGGGTAAAAAAGGACGTAAATTTAATTTTGGTGCAGCGCTGCATGACCGTGTAATTGTCAGTTAAAATAAGGCAGCGTCGTATCGCAAAAAATGGTCTGGTCAGGGACGGGATTAAATCTTCTGGAAGGCAAGTGGTCAAACTGACTGATTGCAGTTAATTAGCAATAGCAATAATATTTGCAGAAACCGGTTAGTTTGCAACAGGGTGGATTTGATTTAAATCACTAGTCAGTAAGGCTTGATTTAAATCCTAGTTTTCTACATAAAGACTAATTCTTGCTGGTATAACTTTAATATGAAAAGTTGTTATTCTAAAAATCTTCATCTACTTGCATATTAGTTTTTTTTATCCCCGGTTTAATAGGTTAATCATTCATATTTGGACAACTCTTCTGTTGTACTTAGGAAGGAGAAAAATAATCATTCCCTTAATAATAACAATTTAAATAGATTTATTCCACTGAAACAATAACATTCCAGCATATGGTATTTGCTTAAACAAACATCCATGTTTAACTAATTTTACTAAACAAAATATATATATTTTAAGAAACTTAGACTGTCAGCCCCTTCCTCCTCACACTTAGTTTCACTTTCTTCTTGTGCAGATCTATTCCACTCCAAACAATCAGAAAAATATTGTTTCTATTCTATTCACTGAACTTCTTGAAACTTAGCACTGAAGGGGTTGATTCTGTATTCATAGGTTTGTAGAAGTTAGGATTAAGGTCTTTTTCTTAACTCTGTTCATGTTATAACATTTTTGCTGTGAAGAAGAGGCATGTGATCTCCGCTGAGTCAAATTCAGTTTGAGAACTGCAAAAGTAAACCAAGCATCTGTGATCATATCTTGTAGGCAGAGAAACTGCCCAATAATCTTACAAAAACCTCCTGGAAGAGCATGACATTGTGAATGGATTCATGGAATTTATTTACCAAAAAAATTAAACATATACAGCCTTATTCTACATAATTAAAAAACTAATCTTTATTTCATGATGGAATAACCTTTGGATGGTAATATATTTTCCTCAAAAAGCATTTTATTTAAAAAAAAATCAGATTTTAAATAAAAAAAATACGATTTTAAATAAAAAAAATACGATTTTTTTTTTTTTAATTTTTTTTTTTAAATCATTGATTTTTATCCACCCTGGTTCGCAATAAATCTATGATCCAATTAATTGTAATCTTTTCTAGGAGTACCCACAAATCTAGCCAGGCCATTTATAATATCTTTGTAGAATAAGCAATAAGTTATCTCTTTTCATACTTGATTTGTTTGACAGCCTTTCTCAACCTTTTTACCCCAGAGAGACCATTTTAAATAATTTAGCTTTCGGAAAAACCCTGCTAAAACCAATTCATTAGTGGGTCAGTAGGAAAAATCCCCCTTACATTGGTTGGCCTGTGGGAAGAATGCCCTCCATTACAATGGTGGTCAGAAAGTCACCCTTTATAGATAGCTGAAAAGATCGTTGGCTATGACTAATGACCCTGGAACTATTCAGGCACCATCAAATAGGAGGTCAATCATTCACAGCTCAAGAAACCCGGAGCAACTTTTAAAAGAACCCCAGGGTTCCATGGAAACCTGGTTGAGAATGATTGTTCTGTGACATACAAAAGACATGCAGGTTTACATTAGACAAGATCATCAACCAAAACCTGCGCCAAATTAAAATCACCATCCAATGCTACTGCTCCTTGTTGACCAATAGTCAAACAATAAAATGTGTAAAAAAGCGCAAAAACTTCATATAAATATAAATAATAATAGTGTCTAAATCAAAACACAGCACAAAAAACTTAATATAAATATAAAAAATATTGTGTCCAAATCAAAAACAATAAAAAGAGTCCCAATCCAAAAAATTAAAAATATTCCACATCCAATGTGCTCCAAAAGAATTAGTGATGGAGCTCATGCAAAAGAAACTTCAGTGTATTGACACCCTCCGTGACAATCAATATGTATTACACTCACCAAATGTAATGGACTCTCAAAAGCTTAGGAGTCAAAAAAGGGGGCGGAGGGGTGAAACACGTCAACACAATTTCCGGTCATTCCTCGCTACGTCCTGACATCACCTCTGGTGAGTGGAACGCATGCGGACCACTGCGTTTCAGGGCCATCTTCACTGGTTTTTCCATGAGAGCTGCCAATTCATTACTCTGGGGAAATCTTCAGTGGCAGAGATGATTGTCATATTTAACTGACTAAAGGCGTTTTCTGTGTTTTTAACATGTGAGTGCAATTCATGCAGTTTTTGGGAATTGCTTTTGACAATATTACACTATTAATTTTTTATTTTTTATACTGAGCAAATCCTTCCATTGGAGCATCTTCCTGAATGAAAACAAAAAAGTTGATGATTCTAATGTAAAAGTCCACTACAATTTTATCATCCATAGAGGGACACAGAAATATAGCAGTTTGATATTTGGGTTAAACCGCTACCTTTTTAGGAAGTTTGGACTCCTGTAGGTGGCAGGAGATTTCTGTGTCCCTCAGTGGACTGCAATTTAAAATATTTTATGGTAAATACAAAAATATTATTTTCCTTTTATCATCCTTTGAGGGACATGAGATTATAGTCATTCTTGGACAATTGGGTTATACTGCCACCTACAGTAGTCTAAACCTCCTGAAGGAGGCAGTATAACCTACATGTTTCAAAATTGCTGTATTCTTATGTTCCTCAGTGGACTTAACATTTTTTTTTTCCATAAAGTTTATTAATAAACTCAGAGCATACAATAGGTACAGGTAATAGACTTAAAAATTTACTGTAGGTTCAAAAATCTTTTTTTTTTTTTTTTTTTTTTTTTAAATATGTTCCTCTGCCTGTCTTTTTTTTTTCTTTGTAGATCAGTATTATGTCTGCTACAATGGATGTGGATCTGTTTTCGGAGTATTTTAATGGGGCCCCTGTTCTCTATCTGGAAGGTAGGCAGCATCCCATCCAGGTCTTCTATACCAAACAGTCCCAAAGTGATTACCTCCAAGCTGCACTGGTTACAATCTTCCAAATCCACCAGGTAATATGAAAACTTCAACCACATAATTTCCTATTGTTGTCATAGCTGTGTTTTGAAATCTGGTGACTGCCCTTTTGTGTTCCATGGACCTGTGTATGTTCCAGAGGTTGTTTTTAGGCTAGCATTGAAGTTCATAGCATAGAAGTTTAAAGTGACCACCCTCACCACAGGCTGACTGGTAGTCGAAGAATGCCAGTAAAAAAACAGGTACTATAATTACCTTTCCAGTAACTTTTATGTGTTGAACCATTGCCGCTACACTGTATGTTCAGGTATGTAGAATACCGGCTCCCTGACACACTTTGTGGTTCCTATTGGGAACCACAGCATGTGGTGGAGGTAATACCTGCTGGCATTATGGTGTTGTGGAATTACAAATGACATGTGGTGACAGGGTCATGATAAGCAGGCATTTCCTGGTACCTCCACTCACTCTTATTTTGGAAAGTGTCTAGTTTACCTTACAAAAATGGGCAGAAACCATTCTTGCCTCCCTATTGCCCAAATCACACTCTCTAGGCAAAAAGGAGAGCAGAAAGTGTTAGGCTATAGAGTGATCAAGAACAAACTTTCCTGTATAGGAATTTCTGGCTTTTACGGTAAACTAGGCTCTAAAGTGCGAGGTGTCTGCATTATCTTAGAGGCAGCGGATAAGCGTGCAGTTAAACATAATTTTAAAATGTTCTCCCTTACCTAGTTCCGCTCTCACTCCTGTACACCCCCCTATAGACCAGAGCAGTATTTACATTTCTGCTGAAAAAATGGACAAACAGAACAAATATTAAAAAAAAAAGTTCAATTCTTAATGGTTATAAAATAGAAAAAGCTGAAAAATAATAGTTGAAGGAAGGCGTTAATTATGGCTGATTATGGTAAACAAGGGTTAATAAGGAGTTAAGTAGACTAAGTTTCTTAAAAATAACAAAAAAAAAACTTTTTCTTAACGTGTCATGTTGCTTTAATTGACAGGATATGCAGATTGAAGTTCATCAAATTTGCAGCTGAATAAAACAGTATATACAAAAGTATCAATGTTACTTTGTATCTCTTACAGGTCTAAACTGTGTTGTTAAACATTGAGTTAGACAGTTGTTTTTTTGACAGCTGAAGTTTTTTGAGCTTTTGTATGTACAGTGCAACTCCTGTCTTCATTTTCAAAGCCCAGAATTGTTGGCTATTTGGGGGGGGGGGGGTGACAGGGCAGAAGGACTGGACATGCTACAAATGTTTTGTGTACTAAGATGATGTTTTTTAGATTGTGTGTAGCACATCTAGTGTCTTCGGCTAGTTAAGCAGACCATATTGCACATAAAAGTTCAGAAAATGAAGTATACTAAATATTTACTTGCAGCAATTTTCATTTCCACAACCAAATTTATATTTAATTGCAGTGTGCCTTTGAACTTGACAGCAAATCTGGCTGCTTCAGAAGAGTCAATCCCCTAACACAGCCCCTCTTGCTTTACCTGTTAAAGTCCTCTACTCTCCTGTGAGCGTCTAATTGCTTTTTGTGCTGACCGAGGTCCTTCATTCCTCTTCTCACCTACCTACATAATCCTTTTATGTACCTGCTGAGGGAGGAATGAAGGGGAATACTATAGAGTGTCATTTGACTGACAGCTCTAAGTCTACAGATGCTGCTAACATCCCTTCCAAGATGACGGCACATAAGCAGCAGTCTCAGGCCTTTTGGATGCCCACACAATGGAGGTTTTTACAAGTAAACAACATTCCTAAAATACACTAAATGCAAATATAATCTTATGAAATGATGATTGTTGAAATGTGATTATTTTCATGTAATGTTTAAATGTTCATTCCTGCAGGAGGCACCTGCTTCTCATGACATACTAGTGTTTTTGACTGGTCAGGAAGAAATTGAAGCAATGACTAAGACATGCAGAGACATAGCAAAGCACCTTCCAGATGGCTGCCCTCAGATGACAGTAATGCCTCTTTATGCATCTTTACCACACTCTCAACAGTTTAGAGTATTTCAGAATGTGCCCAAGGTAAGTAAAAATCCATAGCAGTCAATTGGCATCATTTCAGGGCTAATCAAGAAAGCATGCATTATTTTGCAAATGTTTCAGTCAACCTGTATCTGGTAGCATCTAAGCCCAGTATAAAAAGTGTGCAGAGCTCCAGTCTGGAATGAGACACACTGTAAAATATTAATATGGTTCATGATTTGTAAATTGTATTTGTCAGCTGCAGGTTTGTGGTAATTTCTTCATGTTCATCCATAAACTAAATTCTTGATATCTTTAAGGATCACCGCAAGGTTATTCTTTCGACCAATATTGCTGAGACATCCATCACTATAACAGGAATCAAATATGTTGTAGATACAGGCATGGTGAAAGCAAAGAAGTACAACCCAGGTAGGAAATGTATTTGGAGGTTATACATGAGAACATAAACTATCAGTAAATACTTTTTTTGCTGCAGAAGCATTACATTTCCGTACTACCCAGAGTATTTGCTCTTTTTCCAGTTGCTGCTATTGGAGATTAGGCATTACCCTTATCCACATTCCACAATGTAATTTCTGATACAGGCATAGTGAAAGCAAAGATATACAGCCTATTTAGGAAATGCATTTGAGGTTAAACATCAGGAAATACTTTTTTGCTGCAGAATCATTACATTTCAGTACTATCCAGAATATCTGCTGTTCTTCCAGTTCCTGGTATTGGAGATTAGGTACTGCCCTTATGCATATCCCACAGTGTAATTTCTGGTGCCACAGTGATCTATGTGACAAGGGGTGTGCAGATGTCCATGCTTTAAGCGGAACTACACTGCACCTGAGCACCACAAACCGAAAATGCTATCTAATTAATTTTTATTATTAAAAGCAAACTAACCCATCCATGCATGTGTCCATGCTTTATCTTTCTGATAAATCACTTTGAAAAATGCCCCTAGCATTTCTGGCTGTGGTCATCTTGGGTAAGAGCAGATGATTCCTGTAGCATTTACTTCCTGAAATCCATCCGCCCTTAGCTCAGCCATGCAGGAAGGAGTGTGTGCTTAGCTGAGAAAGCCCTTCCTTCCCTCCTGAAGAATTCTGGGAAGCATGATGTCATTTGCTTAGGCTTGGAAACCAGGAAGTAACTGGTCAAATGAAGAAAAAGAATAAAAAAAAAAGCTTAAACCACTAAATATGAGATACTTTTTTATCTATTTAATAGGGCTAGCAGCATTAGGATTAAAAATAGTCAATGTTGATTGAGAGAGTGAAGTTTCGCTTTTAAGCAAGGCCAACGTTAAATAAATCACTATTTTAAATAGCGATTCAGGGGTTCTTGACAGACCTGCACTTCACTGGATTTGCAGCAAGAGATATGTGGATATGTGTGTATCCTCTGTGTCTGAGAGAGAATCTCCACAAGGGAATATAGACAGTATGCAAAACATAGAGGTTTTAACTCTTCCCTACCCTTTCGAAAACCAAAAAGTTATGGCACTCATAATACCCTATGACCACTTGTAGTCCCGCTCTAGCTGCTCAAGTATAATGATAGGTCCAGTGTTTCACAATGCAGTAGGGGGCCAGGCATTCATATATGCTTGATCCAGAAAACAGTGAGCGCATGTGGAAACGGACGGTCACTACACATCTCTACCTCAGCAGGTGAAGTGGAGTGTAAGCGGTTTCAGCCTCAAACGCCTAGGCCACCATTTGGCAACAATTTCTGGCAACAAGCATTCTATGAGTTACCAAATGTACTAAAGTAACAACATTAACATAGTTTACCTTTGTGTTCTATATAGGATCCGCTGCAGAATAAGTCTACTCTACAGAGAATCCGTAATAGAGCAATAGTAGCGCATTACCTGTTTGTCCTATGCAACATCTCCTCTTTCCTGCGTCACCTTTGACATTCAAAATTCCAAGGCTGGTTTGAGTCTGACTAGAAGCTGTGAGAAACATTGTAGTACTGGCATTTTAGCAGCAGACCTTTTGTGTGAAAGGCAGCAAGGAGAATGTTCCAGCATTACCAGCAGGTGCATTCCAGGATCACCAAACTAAATAAAGTGCAGTGAATTAGTGCAGTACAGAAGTGCCTGGATGAAAGCATTCCTGTGTGCATCTTAAAGGTTTAATATCACATTTTGACTGGAGTACATCTTTATCCAATTTCTTATATGAGGCCTTGAGTCTTTACATAATGTATGTGGTATTTGAGCCTGTAGGTTCAATTATTTAATTACAAACAATCCAGGTCCATTACAGGCCAAATCCAGTCAGCTGAACTTATTTATATTGATTGTGTTTTAAGTAGCAGGAGGGCTTGACCATTCCCAGGTGCCAGGTCAGCATGGTGACCAGAAACCATGTCCTGGCTCCTGGGCCCACACTGCCCTGTTCTCCCCCATCCCACAGCTGACTCCTCTCCCACGCTCCACCCTTCCTGTCCCACTTCCCCCCACCCTTGACACTTTCCCCTCCTGTCATTCTTCCCTCCTCTTGTTACGCTGCCCCCACCTGGCTTCTAACTTTTTTTTAGCTGGATTCTAAATTCAAAGCAAATTTGTCAAGTCCTGGTGTAAACTGCACTTTTCTGTAAGAATACTACTGGATGCATTTAGACCCCATGCACACTAGGCGATTAGGCATGGTGAATGTGTGGTGAATGTTGGTGTTTAGCTGTGGGCAGGTGCCCCATCCAGCCCCATTGCTGAAGGCCTGTAAAACTTTTTGAGAGACTGAATTCTGCTGCTGCTGGATGTTACACCTGGCAGTACTTTATTTTTGCAGTATATGCCCAGCGACAAGTGCCCGAAACACAGACTGAGCATTTTAAAGTTTTTAGGTTCAAGATTGTTTGTTTTTTTTGTTTGTTTTTTTTTGTGTGTGTTTTGTTTTTTTGCCTGCACCTTATTTTTTTGTACAAGGTGTCAGACCTGTGTAAATGTTTTGTGAAAATTGCTGACACCTAAGGATTTTCTTTGGAAAGCAGCATGTCCAAGTAGTTGTCAAAAGAGAACTTCCAAGAGGTGAAGATGAGACCTGGAAATTACTATGATTTTACCCTGTTCCCTCTTTGTCTACCTATGCCTACTTAATCCAAATGTGCATTAATGACCTTCAAATGCTTTCGCCTTTTGTTTTTGAAATCATGTCACAAGCAAAATAATATTAAAAATATTATAAAGGATTTATATAGCACCGATAGTTTGTGATGCACTTTACAAGATAAAAGTACAGTAGCATGTTTTCTAACTTCAAATAAATGTTTGTGTCTGTAGACAGTGGTCTTGAAGTGCTTGCAGTGCAAAGGATATCAAAAGCCCAGGCATGGCAGCGTACGGGAAGAGCTGGTAGAGAGGACAGTGGGATATGCTATAGACTCTATACAGAAGATGAGTTTGAGAAGCTTGAGAAAATGACTGTACCAGAAATACAAAGGTAAGCAAGTAAATGTGTTCATAATTCTATATACAGGTGAAACACAAAAAATTAGAATATCATGCAAAAGTTCATTTATTTCAGTAATGCAACTTAAAAGGTGAAACGAATGAGATATGAGATAGACTCATTACATGCAAAGCAAGATAGTTCAAGCCGTGATTTGTCATATTTGTGATGATTATGGCTTACAGCTCATGGAAACCCCAAATCCACAATCTCAGAAAGTTAGAATATTGTGAAAAGGAGCAATATTCTAGGCTCAAAGTGTCCCACTCTAATCAGCTAATTAAGCCATAACACCTCCAAAGGGTTCCTGAGCCTTTAAATGGTTTCTCAGCCTCATTCAGTAGGCATCACAATCATGGGAAAGACTGCTGACCTGACAGTTGTGCAGAAAACCATCATTGACACCCTCCATAAGGAGGGAAAGCCTCAAAAGGTAATTGCAAAAGAAGTTGGATGCTCCCAAAGTGCTGTATCAAAGCACATTAATAGAAAGTTATGTGGAAGAAAAAGGTGCACAAGCAGCAGGGATGACCGCAGCCTGGAGAGGATTGTCAGGAAAAGGCCATTCAAAAGTGTTGGGGACTTTCACAAGGAGTGGACTGAGGCTGGAGTCAGTGCATCAAGAGCCACCACACACAGATGGATCCTGGACATGGGCTTCAAATGTCGTATTCCTCTTGTCACGCCGCTCATGAACAACAAACCACATCAGAAGCGTCTTACCTGGGTTAAAGAAAAACAGACCTGGTCTGTTGCTCAGTGGTCCAAAGTGCTCTTTTTCTGATGAGAGCAACTTTTGCATCTCCTTTGGAAACCAAGGACCCAGAGTATGGAGGAAGAATGGAGAGGCACACACTGCAAGATGCTTGAAGTCCAGTGTGAAGTTTCCACAGTCTGTGTTGATTTGGGGACCCATGTTATCTGCTGGTGTTGGTCCACTGTGCTTCATTAAGTCCAGGGTCAACGCAGCCATCTACAAGGAGATTTTGGAGCACTTCATGCTTCCTTCTGCAGACGAGCTTTATGGGGATGCTGACTTCATTTTCCAGCAGGACTTGGCACCTGCCCACACTGCCAAAAGCACCAAAACCTGGTTCAATGACCGTGGGATTACTGTGCTTGATTGGCCAGCAAACTCGCCTGACCTGAACCCCATAGAGAATCTATGGGGCATTGCCAAGAGAAAGATGAGACATGAGACGGAACAATACAGAAGAGCTGAAGGCCGCTATTGAAGCATCCTAGACTTCCATAACACCTCAGCAGTGCCACAGGCTGATAGCTTCCATGCCACGCCGCATTGAGGCAGTAATTGCTGCAAAAGGGGCCCAAACCAAGTATTGAGTACATATGCATGCTTATACTTTTCAGAAGTCCAATATTGTTCTATGTACAATCCTTGTTTTATTGATTGCATGTAATATTCTAATTTTCTGAGATTGTGGATTTGGGGTTTTCATGAACTGTAAGCCATAATCATCACAATTCTTACAAATCACGGCTTGAACTATCTTGCTTTGCATGTAATGAGTCTATCTCATATATTAGTTTCACCTTTTAAGTTGCATTACTGAAATAAATGAACTTTTGCACAATATTCAAATTTTTCGCGTTTCACCTCTATGTGAAAATAGTGATTTGATTGAAGAATACCTGAGGGTTTTTTTATGACTGTTTTTGAAATTGTTATTACTCTATCATCCATCGAAGACACAGCTTTATGGATAGTATGCAACCAAGGGTTATACTGCCGTCTACAGGGAAAATGAACACTGGGCACATAGAAACTGAAGGCCAGCCCACTACAGGCTATAACCCTTCCCACTTCAAAGATATGCTTCATGCCCTCAGGAGATTGGATGTCTCCTTTCTCTCTGCTGTATTTTTCACTGGAAATTCAAGTGAAAATTATTTCCTTGGACTGTGTTTTTATGTGTGTGGTTTTTTTTTTTTGTTTTTTTTTTTTTTGGGTGGGGGGGCGGGGGAGTTGACGGACAGGCAGTGTTTTTCTGCAAAAACTACTGCCACTTCCTTTCTGCACTCTACTTTCTGCGGGAGTACTGAGGACAGTCTCCGAGGCAGTTCTTCTCTTCACAGATGACTGTTTCCCTGCACTGTTCCGCAGTCCTGGGCTTCATAGTCTTTTCGACAGCTGTACATATCTTTTAGTCTCAATTTAGCCATTCCTATCATCTGCTATCAGTGACAAGTGTTCACAGAACCTTTGTGCTGCATTAACTCCTTGTCCTGGGGATCCATACATAATCCTTGCAGAATAGGTACATATATGTTTCTTAACTTTTTCTTTCTTTTTCTTCCTCCCTCTTCCAGTCATACAAAGGAGGATTTTTCTTCTGTTACACTTTTTTATTAATCTATTCTAGACACTTAAAATGAGGGGATTCCACTGTTACTTTACCTACCACAGTATTTGGCCTTGGTTCTCATAGACCTAAATGTCCCAATAAGGTTTTTATTCTTCATCCCCTATGCAGTGTATTTTATCTACGATGATTGGAAACCACCAGACAAACAAACACTTTTTTGCCTTTAAACAATTCCAGGTGCTTTATCCCTTTCCAGAGGATTTTTGTTCACAAAATGGTCTACTCCTCCCTAGGTCAACTCTCCAGTGTGTCACTTTGACAAGGCTCTGACTGTTTCTATAAAAGGTGCTCTGTCTCTAGGGACCCTGTTGACAAGAAATCATGTGCAGTTTTTCAGTCTATCTACTTCCTAATGGGATCAGCCCTTCAACTTTTGCCAAACACCATTCTTTAAAGCGATTTTTGGGGAAAATAACAAACATGCTATACTTGCCTACTGTGTGCAGTGATTTTGCACAGAGCAGCCCGGATCCTCCTCTTCTTGGGTCCCCCGCAGGCTTTCCTGGCCCCTCGCTCCTGTCGGGTGCCCCCACAGTAAGCAGCTTGCTATGGGGACACCTGCTCCATGTGTCCATTCCCACATGGAGCCGTGGTTTGGCCCCACCCCCTCTCATTGGCAGGCTGACTGTGATTGACAGCAGCGGGAGCTAATGGCTCCCACTTGCTGTCTCAGCCAATGAGGAGGCAGTGACCCGGGACAGCCGAGGCTGTTGTTCACATTGCTGGATTGAGATGAGGCTTAGGTAAGTATTGAGGAGGCTGGGGACACTGCTGCACACAGAAGGTTTTTTACCTTCATGCATGCCTTCATTCATTTTGCTCAATGAAGTCATTAAAAATGCAACTGGGAGTACTCAACCCAGCTGCTTTAAAATTAAAGATCAATGCAGTAGGATAACATTCTCCTATTTCACATCAAAACATTTATTTTAATCCTTTAGGTCAGGTTCCAGTTCCCAGACCCACAAGTTTTCTTCCTCTCCCTCAGGCTCTGGGACTTCAAAGCATCCTTGGAAGTCCAAGAGTTCTTAACCTGCTGATAAATCTGCCTCAGCATGAAGATGTGCCCCACCAGCTCCATCCACAGGTGGGGGAGCAGCATCTAAAGGCCTTCATGGACTTTTGGAAATCTCTCATAGCGCCGCACTTAGGTGTAGACGATTATTCCTACATGTTACAAAATTAAATTTCTCTTTTGTCCTTCACCTCATTGTTTCGTTTTGCATCTCCTGGTTTTCAGCAACGTTGGATGGAACTGCTTCCAGCTATTTAGTAATTGTTGAAACCAGGGTATTAATATTCTCATTCCTGCAACCAAAAGATTTCACTTTTTTAATTCAAATCTGTGTACAGTTCCGTAATCCAATGGAGGCCTTCGTTCCATCTTGGATTCAAAGGCTCTCAATACCTTTCCTCTGGTGAAGCTATTTCCCCATCTATTTTGAAGGATCAAAAGCATGGATGCTCCAAGTCATTCTCATAGCTGCAGATTGACCTCCCAATTTTTGGTATGCCTACTTTGGTAGCTTGCTGACTCTCTTTGGCCTCTACAAAATTGGCCAAATCTTTTATCCCAAGAACAGATCTTCCACCTTGCTTCTCAATCACTGGCTTTGATGTCTTGGCTGTTGTAACACAGGTTCTGAGAGAAAGGAGCATTACAGGTTGAGTTATCTCAACAGTGCTTAAAACTTGTAGGTCTACTTTCTGTTGCGTACGAAAGGCTTATTTTCATTTCCTTTTAGTTGGGGGTAGAGCCATATTTAGCCACTAATATCTCTCACTTGTTTCTGTGCAGGTTTAGAATTGACAATTTGTGCCGTATCACAAAGTAAGATGTTTTGTTTTTTTTCTAAATGTGAATAATGTTTTTGTTTTTGCACAGGTGTAATCTAGCCAGTGTGATGCTGCAACTTCTGGTTCTGAGAGTTCCGAATATTCTGACATTTGACTTTATGTCCAGGCCCTCTTCAGGTGTGTGGGCAAAATATATAAAACTTGACTCATTTTGCATGTAAAGTCCTTACATTTTAGCAGAACTTCACCCACAAGGTGGGGGATGGGTACCTGGTTTCGACAGGTATCCGCTCCCACTTCCGGTCTGATGCACCATGGTGATCTCAGCTGGATGATCACTCCCCCACAGCCTTCTGGGACACTTCACAGATCCCGAGAAGACTGCGGGATTCTTCACAAAGCACAGTGCGCTTTGTGCATGAAACTGGTTGTGAAGTCGCAAAGCTTCACTGCCGGTTTCCCTTACTCAAATTTCTGGCACCAAAGCCAATTGATAATCAGCTCGGGTGAGGACATCACTGGATCCTTGAACAGGTAAGTGTCCTTATAGTAAAAGTCAGCAGCTACAGTATTTGTCTCTGCTGAATTTTTTGGAGGGGAGCCTGGAGCTCTTCTTCAAAGTCAGCCTGTACACCTTCTTAGTTTCCTTTTTATAAGACAGAATATTGTCATCTTCTATCCCTCCTCACTGCCTGTCAAAAGTCCTCTGGCGAGCTATCCACCATGTATCTTTCCTTTTGGATTATATGAATGATTGTTCTACTTGATATTTTGACATACAATACAGCAAATTTAAATTTGATTTTTCCTTAAAATGCTCAGAAATATCCAACCATATTGTCAGATAACACAAAGAGAGGGAGGAAATTGGGAACTTCTAGATGGCAGATTTTCTTTAGGAAATGGGAGAAATTAAAATTTTTTTGCATGATTGTGTGATTACATTCCACTGCGAAACAAATTCATTTTGGAAGAGGGAAATCTTTTGCTTTATTCTGTGTGTTTTTTTTTGTTTTTTTTAACCACTTGCCGACCGCAGATACCCAAATGACGGCTTATCCGCGGCCGGCCAGTTCTGGGAGGGCGTCGTATGACGTCTTCCCAGAATGCGCCCTCCCGCGTGCCCCCGGCTATCTCTGTGATCGCTGTGTTCTACGGACACAGCTGATCATGTGATGTGGTAAAAGGCTAATCACAGAGGCCTTTTACCACGTGATCAGCCATGTCGAATGACACAGCAGATCACCGATAAATGCAGTTGCTGGTTATTGGCTGCACGTTCCTCCCACTGTGACAGTGTGAGGAAAGTACTGCCGATAACTGGCAATTGTCAGAGGACTGATCGGCACCGATCATTAGGGCACTGATGATCATTGCCCTTTGATTAGTGCCCAGCAGTGCCGCCCACAGGTGCCCAGCAGTACCACCCACCTGTGCCTAGTAGTGCAACCCACCTGTACCCATCAGTGCCCATCATTGTTGCATATCAGTTCCGCTTATCAGTGCAGCCTCATCAACGCACATCAGTGAAGGAGAAAAATTACATGTTTGTAAAATTTTATAATAGAAACAAAAAACTTTTTTTTTTTCAAAATTTTTGCTAATTTTTTTGTTTATAGTGCAAAGAATAAAACACCCAGTGGCGAGTACATTCCACTAAAAAAAAAAGCTCTATTTGTGTGAAAAAAATTATAAAATGTCATATGGCTACAATGTTGCATGACCGTGCAATTGTCAGTCAAAGTGCGAAAGCGCTAAAAGCTGAAAATTGGCCTGGGCAGGAAGGGGGTACAAGTGCCCGGTAAGCAAATGGTTAAATATTACTCAAGAACAACATTTGTGTGAAGACCTAATACTGTTAAAGAAAAAATGGTGTAACTGTTGCATGGTAAATAAAGGATTATTTTTCTTTTCTTTTCTTTTTTTTTTAGACTCTATACGCGCTGCCATTGATCAGTTGGATCTTCTAGGTGCAGTTGAGAGGAAGGAAGACCAGATTATCCTCACACCACTTGGAAGAAAGATGGCTGCTTTCCCTTTGGAACCACGGTTTGCTAAGGTAACTTCCTAAATACCTACCTGTGTGCAGTGTGTTAGACTTGCATCATGTTCATTGTGAAAATTTCTATAGAAACACTTATCTAGTACCTAGACACCATCTACTATAAATAAAAATTGCTTCTAATTCTTCTTCTTTCCTTTTCAGACTATTCTCATTTCGCCAAAATTTCATTGTACAGAAGAAATCCTGACTATTGTGGCTTTGCTTTCAGTGGACAGTGTTCTCCATAATCCTCCAGCTAAACGAGATGAAGTACAGGCAGCTCGCAAGAAGTTCATCTCTAGTGAGGGGGATCATATCACCTTGCTAAATATCTATCGTGCATTCAAAAACTTGGGCAAAAATAAGGCAAGTATCCCGTGTCAGGATTGGGCAAAATTCACCTTCACTTTTTATGGAAAACAGACTACAGTCAGGGTCAGATTTCTTTATTACCAACACAGGCTGTGGTCCAGGGAAGGGTGGCAGGAGAGCCAAACACACCCACTTCAGGAACACCCGCATTGTACTGCGGACGGGTGGCTGCTACAATCACAGCAACATACCTGTACGTCGTTTCTGCATCCAGGTTCAGGGAGAAGGAACAAGTAGATTTTTAGTAAAAAGCAGCACATAATACACACATTAACACTTGTTAGGCACACACTTAACCCCTTGATTACCCTGAGATGTTAACCTCTTTCCAGCCAGTGTCATTAATACAGTAGTATTATCACTGACCACTGTGTTAATGTCATTGGTGATGTCTGTGTCAGTCAGTTCCTACCCAGTGTCTGTTGGTGTCAAGATTGTCCACCGCATTATCACAGTACCACTAGAAGTTGCTGATCACTGCCATTAAAAGTATAAAAAAAAAAAAAATTCCAGTATATATACCATAGTCTGTAAACGCTATAACTTTCACACAAACCAATCACTATACACTTTTTTTGTGTTTTTTTGTTTTTTTTACCAAAGATGTAGCAGAATACATTTTTGGCTGAAATATATGAAGAAATTTGATTTTTCTTATTGGATATGTTTTAAAAGCAGAAGGTAATACTCACACACACACACACTCACTGTCTCTCTCTCCCCTGCTGATTTTGAATGTTTGCCCACTCACAAAGAAATAATCAGTCTAAAAATCGAATGGTAGGTGTATTGTAACACTGAGAGACAGAATAGCAACAAAATATTCAAAAGCAATTATGCACTGATTTGCATGTTCGTGAGGGAGATAAGTATTTGATCCCCTATCATCCAGCAGGATTTCTGGCTACCAGATGTCTTTCATACAGGTAACAAGCTGAGATTAGAAGCAGTTTCTTAAAGGGAGTGCTGCTAATCTCATTGTTACCTGTATAAAAGACCCCTGTCCACAGGAGCAATCAGATTCCAAACTCTCTACCATGCAAAGATCAAAGAGCTGTCCAAGGATGTCAGGGACAAGATTGTAGACCTACACAAGGATAGACTGGGCTACCAAACGACCGTCAAGCAGCCTGGTGAGAAGGTGACAACAGTTGGTGCAATCATTCGCAAATGGAAGAAACGCAAAACAACTGTCAGTCTCCCTAGGTCTGGTGCACCATGCAAGATCGCACCTAGTGGAGTGTCAATGATCATGAGAACAGTGAGGAATCATCCCAAAACTACACGTGAGGATCTTGTCAATGATCTCCAGGCAGCTGGGACCACAGTCACCAAGAAAACAATTGGTAACAGACTACGCCGACAAGGATTGAAATCCTGCAGTGCCCGCAAGGTCCCTTTGCTCAAGAAAGCACATGTCCAGGCCCATTTGAAGTTTGCCACTGAACATCTGAATGATGCAGAGGAGGACTGGTTGAAAGTGTTGTGGTCAGATGAGACCAAAATCGAGCTCTTTGGCATCAACTCAGTTTGGAGGAGAAGGAATGCTGCCTATGACCCCAAGAACACCATCCCAACTGTCAAACGTGGTGGAAACATTCTGCTCTGGGGGTGTTTTTCTGCTAAGGGGACAGGACAACTGCACCGCATCAAAGGGACAATGGACGGGGCAATATAGCATCATATCTTGGGTGAGAACCTTCTTCCCTCAGCCAGGGCATCGAAAATGGGTCGTGGATGAGTGTTCCAGCATGACAGTGACCCAAAACACACGGCCAAGGCAACAAAGGAGTGGCACAAGAAGAAGCCCATTAAGGTCCTGGAGTGGCCTAGCCAGTCTCCAGACCTTAATCCAATTGAAAATCTGTGGAGGGAGCTGAAAGTTCGAGTTGACAAACGTCAGCCACCAAACCTTAATGACTTGGAGAGGATCTGCCAAGAGGAGTGGGCCAAAATCCCTCCTGAGATGTGTGCAAACCTGGTGGCCAACTACAGGAAACGTCTGACCTCTGTGATTGCCAGCAAGGGATTTGCCACCAAGTACTAAGTCATGTTTTGTGAAGGGGATCAAATACTTATTTCCCTCATGAACATGCAAATCAGTGCATAATTTGTTAGACATGCATTTCTTTTTAATTTTTTGTTGCTACTCTGTCTCTCAGTGTTACATTATACCTACCATTCGATTTTTAGTAAAGTGTTGGATGCAGTAGTGTAAAGCACGCTGCCACTGGACTCTAGAGCAGTGGAAACGTGTTCTCTGTAGTGAACATTCTCTGTCTGGCAATCTGATGGACGTGTCTGGGTTTGGTAGTTGCCAGGAGAACGGTACTTGCCTGACTACATAGTGTAAAGTTTGGTGGAGGGGGGATTATGGTGTAGGGTTGTTTGTTTTTTTTAGGGGTTGGGCTTGGTCCCTTAGTTCCAGTGAAGGGAACTCTTAAGGTGTCCGCATGCCAAGACATTTTGGACAAATTCATGCTCCCAATTTTGTGGGAACAGTTTGGGATGAATTAGAGCGGAGACCGCGAGCTAGGTCTTCTCGTCTGACATCAGTGCCTGACCTCACAAATGCGCTTCTGGAAGAATGGTCAAACATTCCCATAGACACACTCCTAAACCTTGTGGACAGCCTTCCCAGAAGAGTTGAAGCTGTTATAGCTGCAAAGGGTCAGCCAACTCAATATTGAACCCTACGGGCCAAGATTGGGATGCCATTAAAGTTCACGTGCATGTAAAGGCAGGCGTCCCAATACTTTTGGCAATATAGGGTATATCCAGCTGCTTATATTTCAGGATCTACTGACTTTTTTTTTTTTCCCCCAAATATGTAGTTTGAAAAGTAACTTAAATTAACCCCTGCATACATATTCTGCCATATCTTTTAAAATGCTTGGGTTTGTGATGCAAAGCTAAATGTAAATTCTGATGAACTCTGCATAAATTGCTGAAAAACTGATGACAGTGTAAGCAGAATTATAGGGACATTTAAAAAACCAACTACTCCCAAAACAGGGTTTCTTTTGGAAAATTGAATCCCATGCCTAAATCTTTGTTTGAAAAGTCACCTATAATTTAAAGACAAACTAAACTCTGGAAGCTGTGCCCAAAGAAGGGTAGACGAAGGGTCAGGTTCTAGGTGCTAGTAAACCTGTGGTCTCCCTGCATCTGATCCTTCAGCCATTACTGATTTACCATGCCTTGTTTTGCATTGTATCTCTGTGTAGAGCAGTGGTTCTCAACCTGTGGGTCGCGACCCCTTTGGGGGTCGAACAACCTTTTCACAGGGGTCACCTAAGACCATCGGAAAACACATATTTCTGATGTGTAAAGAGCAGCTGCTGTGTAGAAAGCAGCTGCTGTGTTGAAAGCAGCTGCTCTGTTAAAGCAGCTACTATGTTGAAAGAAGCAGTATTGGAGGTAAAAACGACACTTCATGAATTATAATTACTGGGTAAATAATTTTATGGTTGGGGGTCACCACAACATAAAGAACTGTGTTAAAGGGTCTCGGCAGTAGGAAGGTTGAGAACCACTGGTGTAGAGGATGCAGTCTGATAGAGGCAGGGCTTTGATTCCTCTGGTCAGAGCCTGTGAGCAGCACAGTAGTTAGCTCCTTGCCTTATATCTCATACTACAGATATACAGCTATAAGGCTATAGGAACAGGAGCGGTTAGACATGCTCACATATAAGTAAGGCAGTGCTATGTTTTAGGACAAGTTTCAGGAAAAAAAGTACATTTTCCAGGGTATTGCTAAGGCACAGTTTACTTTTCTAAATGATCCCTATAACACCACATATCTTCACTTTTTGAGTTTAATTTCACTTTAATGCTATAGAATAATGTAATGTGATAATATAAAATCATGATTAAAGTCGTCTAATTTGTTTGTTTCATACTTAGGATTGGTGCCGTGAAAATTTCATAAATGGCAGAAATATGATGCTGGTATCTGAGGTCCGTGCTCAGCTCAGAGACATTTGTATAAAGGTATTTTGTTTTTTGTTTTCTGCCCTGCCACTAATGTCTTGGTTTTTCTGAGTGACATTTTAATGGCTTCTGTTGTGTCTACCTTGGCTATATATTGGAGTGTTACCAACTTTAAGTTTATATCACTCTTAAATTGGAAACGTTCCATATCGTTATCAAAACCAAGCAGCTTGATGTATTACAATTCCTTGGTCAATTTTTGAAACTATTTAAAATGAAACTAAAGATAGATATAAAATCTTTTTAAGTTGGTAATCATTATATGTATTCTATGTATATTTCTCTGTCTTCAATAAAGTGTAGGTAAATCCAAAGGAATTGTGTGATATTTTGCAGTTTGCCAGTCCTTAGATATGTTGTCTGCTTTAGTTTTCTCTTTTCAGACTTATTTCCTTTTTATTTTCACACCTCCTGTCTCTAGGTGGCTACACTCTTTAATCAAATATATCTATGGAGGGAGCCATGGTTTTTACAGATGGCACATCAAACCTGCCTACCTCTGTACATCTCTATTACATGGTGGAACAATTGGATTAGTAGTTTACAAGAAAAATAAGGATGGTTATCCTTTTTAAATCTCACTGATAATGGTACTGCATTTCTGGGAAGAACATACATTTTCTGAACTTGCTGAAAATATTTTTACCTGAAAAAAAGAAAACTGAAGCAGTCACCACCAGCTCAGCAGGGAGAAAAGCAGGGGAGAAGTACAATATTTGCAGTGTTTGTATATACCTATGCAGATTGTATTTTTGACTGAATCTGTAGAACTCTTTAAGAAAGATTTTTTTATTTTACAGTTATAGAAGAGACATCCTATAGGAATATGCGTAAACCAGACAACAAGCTTGTATTTTGAAATCTCCCTGTAGGTCAATCCTGTTTTACTGTGTCATTCCATTCATATACTTTCTTTTTAATTTGCAGATGTCCATGCCATTAGAGTCCTCAAGAACAGACTCGCGTAACATCCGACAGTGCTTAGCCCACGGCCTGTTCATGAATGCTGCTGAGCTGCAACCAGATGGAACATATACCACTGTAGAGACACATCAACCTGTTGCCATACATCCATCTTCTGTCCTTTTCCACTGTAAACCTGCGTGTGTGATTTACAATGAGCTTCTTCACACATCTAAGTGCTATATGAGAGACCTGTGCGTGGTGGATGCTGATTGGCTCTTTGAAGCTGCCCCAGAATATTTCAGGAGAAAATTAAAATCTGCTAAAAATTAGGTCACTCCAGAACATTTCCTGTTCTGTTGGATGGTATGGCACTAGATTGGTGGACTTTAAGCATAAAAATGTAGATTTACCGGATTGACATTCCCTGCTGGGCATATCCTTCACTGGAAAATGTTTTCAAGTTGTCCATTGTACAACGTACATACAGTATATCACTGTATCATTCTTGCGTGAATCTTATACATTTGTAAGATAATCGATTTAGATTATCATTTTTGCATATGCTTGTAAATTAGATTCATGAGCCACAGGAGGACTGTATATTAACTGCTGCATTGTATAAATCAAAATGATTTAAAATGTAACATTTCTTAGGTCTGTTTACTGTGCTAAAATAGTACTGAATTTTGTTAACCACAATTGAAGCTTACTATAAAAAAATCTTCTTCTAATGAAGCTTGTTGACCAGTAACCAATACTGATTTGCTTTTATTGTTAAAATATTATACGTACCTCCTCTCCTCGATCTTGATCCCTCGCTGGCACTGGCATCTCTCTTGGTGCCAGTCTTCAGGCATCTCCATTGGTTGGTGTAGAATGATTTAATTCCTTTGCATGTGCAGGAATCAGTCATCCCAGCACACGGGGACCATTCCAAGTGATGTAAGCTGAGCTACGCATGTGCAGCTTAGGTTACTTGTCGCAGGAGACTGAGCAGGCAGGTAGGTGTATTTTATTGCAGAAGAGACATTGCATGTCTCTTTGAGACCATAGCCTGTCTCTTTGAGACCATAGCCTGCCTGCTCACAGCTGTTTTAAAATGAGTTTCGTTCCATTATATAAGTTTTGGTTTTGTACAATATATAAGGATTTTCATCTTCTGTTTTGATTTTCATGTATAATAACCCTTTCTGTAAGTTCTGTACTGAATATATTCGTCACTTAGCTTTTAAATTATAGCTATGTTAATATCGAATGTGACGTTAAATTGTATGGAAAATAAAATTCACCTTTTGTACATATTCTGTAAATATACACTTAAAACTTCTAGAAACATCAGTTCTTTTGTCTGCTGCATTTCTGAAAGCCTAAATATACGAAAATAGCTAAATTCACTCTTAAAATACATGTTTGTGAATTGTCTCATCTATATATAATTATACAGTATATAATAAAATGAGATGATTTGCAGTTTTTTCAGCCACTCTTGTGATCCAGGCATGCCTGCCAGATGACATATCCAGGTCACTGACCACTCTTCCTCAAAATGGCTAAGTATTGCTTGGTCATGGACTCACACCCAGCCTAGAAGGATAACACTGATGAGGACATCTGCTTGCCCATTCTATCAGCAAGCTCACAGGGTTAGGTTGACAGCACTGTAGAACCCAGTTGGCTCAAACTACTGGTCGTCTTTGTTGGTGTGTTGCAGGGCATTTCAGGAAGCTAATTTAGCATAAAATGCATTCATTTCTTTTATGATACTTTATATGTTATATGACTAAATAACCAGAACATATAGAATTCTTTTTATATCTGCCTATAGTTCTGCTTTAATGTGTTTTGACATGTATAAACAGGCAGACATTAATTCTTCTTTACTTTTATTATTACGTACAACTGTTACGTCAGGTGCTGCGTAGATTATAAGTTGCTTGAGTAAAAGGGACCACTAATCGTATTGTCCATTGCAAGACCCAGTAAATGTTAACTGGAATGCTTTATTGTTTAAATTGTAAATGAAATGGTTCTGAGGTATTGCATTTTAGCATGAATTGGTAACACACCGTTTTAATTATATACTTTAAAACCATTGATGACTTTCTACTTTTTATAGTGTGCGCTGTAAGAGATATTAGGATGCAAACTGTTTTTTGTGCTTACAAGATAATTGCTTATTGTAGCCAAACTACTGTTGCACAGCTTGTAAAGCACGGTATGATGAAACTTTATACATTAATGTATTTATCCCTTTTAGGTGCAATCTTTTTAAATCTCACCTTTTTAATAGTGATCCAGATGTCATTTTTAAGCAATTTCTAAAGAGAGTACGTGTGCCTTGTAATGCAGAAAAGCCAGATCATTTTAATTAAGACTGCTCAGGGATGAATGTTTTTGGGTTATACAACAATGCAAGCTCCTGGTGTATATATACAAAATCTGATACTTCTGTCATGTGGTATATTATCTATCAATAATACTATGTATACATATCCACTTTGTTATTGTGCTTTTGAACATTGATAATAAATTGCTCTTTATTAGTTTTTAGGATTCTATTACTGTTTACTAGGTGCAATATAAAAAAATTGCTGCTATAATATAGGCAAGTGTAAAACTAAGGTAAAGTGCTGTCTTCTAGACTTAAAATAAATGCAGCATGAAAACAGTGGTTTGAAAAATGTATTCGTACTACCAATACAGGAAATGCTGCGGTATATATTTTTATTTGTTCTATATATTGTACTAAAATAAATAAAACTTTTGTTTTTATATATAGTTATTCGGGTTGTTTGTTACTTTAAACCTGATGAATATGCAACTAACATGTTGTTAGCGGTCTACCTTGCTATATTGGTCCTGGGCATTTTTATTAACGTGCAGTTTTAATCAGCCAGTCAGAGAACATCTACAGCTATCCAGTTAATACTGCAGCTATGTTAAAGACAGAAAATTCACTTAGGTTTACCTTTAAAGTAGTTGTAAATCTTTACATATACCCAGTGAAGTAACATGCCCCAGGTATGATACACAGGAATTAAACCAGTCCTTGTACATAAGGTGTACCTGTTTATCTATAGCTGTCTTCTCACCTAAATCTGTTCAAAATGCAGAATTTACAAAGTATCTCTCATCTCTGAAAAGCAGGGGGCGGGGACCTGACGTTACATCAATGAGAGCTGATTGGAGGGAAGTGACACCCCCCCTCCCCCTTTCTCATAGCTCACAGGAACAGAACTAAGGCTGTCAATCATTGGCTATGCCCTCCCCTATCACCATTTTTCTCTTGGTGTCAGGAAAACTTGTCAGAAGTGACTCATTCTTATAGCAGAGGGACCAAGTAGCAGACAGAAATTACACATAGTTCTCTGGATTGAGACAAGCACACGCTATAGAGCAGTGGTCTCCAAACTGCAGATTGGGGGCTGGGCGCAGCCCTTTCTTGCTTTTATCTGGCCCTTTGTATTATTTCATCCTCTGACATCAACAATGGGGCATAATCCCCCCACTGATGCCAGTGAAGGGGCACAGTTCCTCCTAGTGACACAAATGATGGGGCATTATTCTTCCCACCTAATGACACCAACGATGGGGAACAATTCCTCTCACTGATACCAAAGATGGGGCATTGTTTACTCTCATTGATGCTGGGACATTTTCTACTAATGGTCACAGTTCGGCCCCCCTAAAGTCTGAACTTTGTTTACAAAGTTTGGAGACCCCTGCTATAGAGGGATATGCTTTGTTCATATTTCATGTCTGAGGTTTACAGCCACTTTAACAGCCTCCCACCCCTATATAGTAAAATGATGGACACAAGGCGGTTCTCTCAATCTGGGAGGACGTCATATGACGTCCTCCCATTCTAACCACGCATGTGCCACTCCCGGAGCGTGCAGCGCGGCAATCGGCGGTGCGCCGTGTCCCTTGGACACGGTGGATCACAGATCCACGGAAAGAGCTGAAGATGTCGGCTCGGTCATGTGATCAGCTGTGTCCAATCACAGTTGATCACATGTAAACAGGGAAATGACGGTTATCGGCATTTCTCTCCCCACGAGCTGTCACGCTGACAGCTCATGAGGAGAGGAGAGCCGGTAATCGGCATTCCTCAGAGGGGACATGTACACAGATCATCAGAGCACCGATGATCAGTGTGCCCTGATGATCTGTGTAGCCCCAGCAGCACCACCTGTCAATGTCCATCAGTGCTCATCAATGCCACATATCAGTGCCCATCTGAGCTGCCTTTCAGTGTCACTCATCAATGCCTATCAGTGCCATATATGAGTGCTACCTTTCAGTGCCCAACAGCGATGCCTGTCAATGCCCATCAGTGAAGGAGAAAAATTATTTATTTACAAAATTCTATAACAAAAACTAAAACTTTTTTTTTTTTTCTTCAAAATTTTCAGTGGTTTTTGGTTTAAGAAAAAATAAAAAACCCAGAGGTGATTAAATACCACCAAAATAAAGCTCTGTCACAAAAAATGATAAAAATTTCATATGGGTACAGTGTTGCATGACTGCACAATTGTCATTCAAAGTGCAACAGCGCTGAAAGCTGGAAATTGGCCTAGGCAGGAAGGGGGTATAAGTGCCCTGTAGGCTAGTGGTTAAAGTAGAACACCAGCCAGTTTTGTCATTAAGACCGGTATTGATGTGAAATCTTTCCAACAGTAACTCAATACTAACATATAAACCTTCATGAGATTCTAAACTTTCCTCACTTTATTTTTTTATTTATTTTTTTTTTTTGGAGATTCTTTATATTAAGGTTTAAAAGATTACAAAACTGGTGCTCAGTCCCAATGTATAGGAGATTTGAAGGGTAAATCAAAGAAGCAATGCCCCTTCCTCCACACCGAGATAGTTACATCCCTTAGGAGGGTAGAGCTCAAAAAACACAATGTAGTCCTGACCACAGGAGGGAGGTAGAATCGCCACAACTTAACAAATAGAAGGGCAACTCTATTTAGGGGGCCACGTAGGAACCAGTGGTGGTATCCTATTCTACCCAAAGGCCTCAAACCTTGTTCAATTTATGGGGACAGCCATGAAACTGGTAGGCGACTTTATAAAGCAGAACAACAGAGTCGATCGTGGCTTTCCAGAAATCTAAGGTAGGTGGCTGCTCAGACTTCCATTTCATGACCATAGCTCTCCTGGCAAAAAACAGCACTAATGGAAGGAAAGTTCTGGTAGCTCGTGTACATGCTAGCAGGTTTACCAAGCCCAAAAGACAGTTCTCCACCTTCAAGGGAATATAGATTGGGGTTTGGGAATAAGAAAAGTTTGTGACCTTAGACCAAAAACTAGATCTAGCAGGACAAAGCCAAAATATATGCAGGAAATCTGCCAGGTCGCCAACACATCTCCAGCACTGAGTAGAGACCCCAGGGTATATTTTTTTGTTTTTGTTTCAATGTATTTATTAAATAGAAATTTTTGAACAATATAACAGGCTCATGATATGCCCTCGCAGGGGCAGAGCTAAGAAAACACATACAAAAGCAGATACAGATCAGTATTATGTATTAATCAGGTAAGGCAATGCTACTCATAACCAAAGAGGATTGGCAGGAAAATCAAAACCAATGATATTAACATCACTCAGCCGTCCTTTATAAAGCAAAGATCCTTACTGAGAAGTATCAACCCAGAAAAAAGAAAAAGAGAAAGGCATAGATTGAAAAAGAAAGAAATGTAGGAAACCGGAGAGTGACAAAGGTAAAGTCAGGGAAGATAAGAGATCGTGGATCCAGGGCCAGCGCGGGCAACAGCTATAGGAGGCCATAACTAGTGGGAGGTAAAGATGGAAAGGAATCATTTATCCAGGGTTCCTAAACTTTAAGCAATTTCGGATGTGAATCTTTGAGGATGCTGGACATCTGTTCATTAATCATCATGGCATTCATCTGGGTTTTCACACCCTGAAAGGCAACCGAAGAGGTCCTCCATGCTTGAGCTATAGTATGTTTGGCGGAGATGAAGAGATAGGAAGCCAGTTTCTGCTGGGGTGTGAAAAGGCCAGGAACAGGGCAATGCAGGAGGGCCAACCTGGCATCCTTGTGGACTGTTACATGAAACAATGTTTGCAGCAAGCCAAAAACCCTAGACCAGAAGCCTATCAAATGTGGGCACGACCAACAAATATGCAGGGCGTCCCCACACTGATCACAGTTCGTAAAACACCTATCGCTGCCACTAGGATAGATGCTCACATCTAGTCCGAGCAAGGACCCAGTACCACCGCAGGAGAAGTTTGTAGACAGCCTCAAGAGTAGCAGTATTGAAAGAACATTTTACTATCATCTTTCAGGCCTATTGTTAAAGGAGGCATAGAGCGTAGAGATGACACCAGGGAACCCCGGGAATGTTGGCAAGTGTGTTCAAAGGACGTTCTGTGATAAGGATGTGTGGAAATGTGACGGACATAATCCAATGTTGTAATTGCAGATAGTGGTAATGTTTTCGCGATGGGGTTTCCCGTGTCTCCTTGAGGGCCTCCCAGGATGGAAATGAACGAGTGGTTAGGAAACTGTGCACATGTGCAAAGCCTTGAGAGGTCCACCAAGAGAAAGAGGATCGATGTTCTAATCCTGGGAGAAAGAGAGGGTTGTGAGTGATCGGCAAAAGAGGCTCCCAGGGTATATTTTATGCAACCGTTTAGGTGTTAGACTCTATGCAGAATTTTGAACTGTATTAGCCAGTCTCTGAAAGTGATCAATAGAAGGAAAGGATATTCCCACATCTTCCCAATTCTTACTGTCCAGACTCAGCACCTCCATATGTCATTGGTCTTGGATCCTCTCTAACCCTATATGAACCATAGGCAGAAGAAATTTATAGATTGCAGATAATGGTTTGGTCAAGGAGTCCTCTCGCAGAAACGACTCGGCATCATCCATAAGGAGATGTATCAGAGATGTACCAAATTGAGACTGATAAGTGTGATGGAGCTGCAAGAACCTAAAGAAAAAGGTAGATTAAATCTTTCTTTTAGCCCATCAAACATCATGAGGGAGCCCCCAACACAGAGATGGTCAAGTGGCGTAACGCCCCTGGAAGCCCAGAGAAAAGGGTCAGGGATGAGATAGAATTCAGGCAGTCTAGGGTTAAACCATAGAGGAGTGTGTGGGAACCAAATATTAGAAGGCGAATGCTTGAAAAAGAGTAACTGCCCGGCCTTAAGCACTGCCCTCATAGACTGCAACAAGTCAGGGAAGGGGGCACATATGCCCCTATATAATAGATTACACAGAGTTTTGTAGTAGTCCAAACATGCTGCCCCCAACACCACTGCTGCATCGGTGTCATCTGACAGGATCCAGTTATGTGCATTGGTCAATAGGGCTGCTATGAAATAAGTGTAAAAATCAAAGCACGCTAGCCTGCCATGCGTTGGGGGTCTGCATAGGATTGCTCTGCTAAATCTGGGGGTTTGGGAATTCCACAAAAAAAGAGGAGACCAAACTAATAGTCAAAAAAAGGACTTCGGTATCCACATTGGGGAATGTCTAAGGAGATGAAGGAAAACAGTATTTTCATCTTCAACAAGTTAATTCCTCCAATAAATGTCCACAGTAAATTGTCCCATGCCTTCACCCTCTGTTTACAGGTATATAAGAGGGGCAGAAAATTAAATATACAGACGTCGGTCACATTGAGCGAGCTTTAAATGATTCTGTCCAGGTTAGGAGAAATGGATCCACAACCTGCCTGGCCCCAGGGTCAGCCAGCAAAATTTGGGATTTCCTTCAATTGATCCGTAAGCCAGAAAAGTGGGAAAGCAGTCTCAAGGCCTCTTTCAACGAGGGGCCGGGATCCTTTATGTTAATCTTTAAGCTCTCTTTGCTAGAATACAGAGACAGCTGCAGTTTATCCTGGAGTGTGCAGAACAATACCTACAAATAAGGCTCCATGCAGAACGGACTCTGGACTTTGTAAAAACAAGACTTATACACAGATAGGTAGGCACCAGGGGCGAACTGACAACTCATGGGGCCCCCGGGCAATAGGGGATCATGGGGCCCCTGTGTCCTTGCCCAAACTCAAAAAAGCCTATGAAAAAGGTACCCTGGGCCCTCGGGCAGTGCCCGAGTTTCCAAATGGTCAGTCCGCCCCTGCTAGGCACACAAAATTTTGAGGCCGATACGAGGATGTCTATTATGGGGAACTGAACATAAAATGTAAAAAATGCTGGCAAGTAGAACTTTATGGCAGAAGAGACTTTTGGGTTGATTTACTAAAACTGGAGAGTGCAAAATCTGGTGCAGCTCTGAATAGAAACCAATCAGCTTCCAGGTTTTTAGTCAGTAAAAGTAAAAGTTAAAAGCTGAGTGGCTACCATGGACAGCTGCACCAGATTTTGCACTCTCCAATTTTAGTAAATCACCCCCTTTGTATGCCTCTCTGACAAAAAAACTTATTTCCTAATGATACTTCACAGGACACAGGGTACTTCATACTCATGACTACTTGGGTTATGCTGCCACCTTCAAGTGAATGGACACTGGCCAAAAAAGAGATTACCCACCCAAACACCCATTTGAGCTCAGCTAAGCCTCAGTTTTTCTGACGATTTATTGCAGTGGGCATTAGTCCTCAATGTCATGGCCTACTCTGCACACCTCTGGTAGGGAAGGGAGAAGCTTTATCAGGATCAGTCCCCTATGGCCATGAGACCAAGAGGGATAGTACCCAGGCTCCACTTTCAAGAGCGGGGATGGTTGTAATGTGGTTCAGTGCTGGATCCTGCAGGCAGCAATCTCTGAGGTACCCAGTAACCTCACGGGCAGGGTTCTATACAGATCCAGGGCAGCGATCCACTTGCTGGGGGTGTCAAGTCCCTGAAGGCTCTGCAGGGCATGCCTGCTTTGAGGGGTGAAGAATGGGCCTTTTGCTCCTGCAGCAAGGAATGGTGAATGTGTTAAATATGGCAGTTCCCTGGTGCTTTGGACTATGAGGGATGGTGATAGTGCAAGAGTGGAGAAACACACGGCCGTAGTGGTGTTCAAAATAGGTGGATCAGGTGTGCATGTATATGATGTCATCTCTTGCATCTACCATTTTCAGTCCCCCTGGTCTGACATGTGATCAGCAGGTCAGAATGTGCATCTACAGCAAAGTACCAGCACAGCTTCAGCACAGTTCCTGCAATAAACCATCAGTGCTCTGCAGTTATTGGGACACTTATATATGAGCTGACGTGCTACACAGGTGTCTGACAGACACTCCTCTTAGTTGGGTGGCTGCTGCCATTTGGGGTTACAGGTCTTTTGACCCTCAGAAATAGCTGGAGAGAGTTCCTGGGAAAGAAGGAAAGCTTTCTCCCAATCTTCAGATTCAATTTGGATTCTTTTTCTCAGATAGTTGTGTATGTAGACCTGCACAGCCAGACATCACACATCTTCATATCACACATCTTCACCAAGACTTGAATTCAGAGTCAGAAATCAGTCCTTGATCTTTGGTTTCGTTGTTTTATTTAGGGGATTTGAACTGGGATAGGGTTAGGGGTGTACATGATGCCCAAGGGAACTTATGAACTGAGAACAACTTCCTGGAACTATTTGCAGCCTCTACTGCAACACAGTCTCTGTTGGAGAGCTAGGCATCGTCTGCTTAATGTACCACCTCAGATCCTAGGTGAACTCTCTTCTTTACCCAGCAATACGGAGGTATCCCTGAACAGGGGATCTGGTTCATGTCAAAAATTAGGGAAAAAGGAAATGGGAAACACTAGGGAATCCATGCACAATGTCTGAAAGTAGAGGTGCTACCAGAATGTCTGGAAGGGTGCTGCCTAAACAAATATCAAAATCAAAAAAGAGGAAGAAAAACGGGTTGCACACCTAAAAGACTAACCTCAAACAAATTTTATTATGCACCATAGACAGATATATGCCATTGGAGACAATCCTGTATGACAGAGAACCCTAAACCAGAGAATGCAAGAGGGGACCTTCAAGAATGGACCAAGGATAATGATGGTCCACTGGGACTACCCTAACCCAACCCTCCAACACCCAACCCCAGACACAACCCACCCCACCCACCCTCTCAACCCAACACCCCCACAAGGACCCACAAGACACCCCTCTCCTAGATGGAGGGCCCTCCCGTTCCGCCACCCCCCTCACTAAGGAGAGAGAGGAGCTGAGGTAGATACTACCAGCCCACTGCTAGCCATCGTCTCCTTAATGTACCACCTGAGTCCCTAGGTGAACTCTCTTCTTCACCCAGCAATACGGAGGCATCCCTGACCAGGGGATCCAATTCATGTCACCTCAAGTGCTGGACAGTCACTTGGCTGCTATCAGGCCTATCAGCTGGGCCGGTCCTTCCCTGCCATATAGGTGGTCATCGCTCTGGGGGCCAGCAAGCTCTGTGCTTTCCTCCTTTCCAGCTCCAAGACTGCAGGTAGACCCCATCCCACTGGGCCTCCTCGCAGCCCACTGCCTTCAGCCTCAGTTCCTGACCACAACTTGACCCTCTGACTGTCACACCCAGGCTGATACTCAGCCCTCCTCTCTATCAATTGAACACTAGCTCCCCCTAGCTAACTAGGAGTGAGCTACATTTATATAAAACCTTTATCCCAAAAGAAAGAAAACTGTTGCATCTGATTATAAACTATTAGTTGAATTTCAGCTTCAGTTTGTTAGTGTGTCTAAATCTGCTAGTCCATCTAACACTCCCTGGCCCCCAGACTGACAATACTGCTGTCCAAATCTGTTTCCCTGTGCTCCTCCATCCAGAGTGGGGGCACTTTAATACAGGTGTTTTAATGGACAAAGAAAAAAAAGCAGCCAAAACTTCTAATGATTTATAAGCTGCTATATATGACATTTTTGTCCTATAGCAGAAATATTGCTACAGGGTGGTGCAAAATCATGTATATATTCGTGATTTGCATTTCCAGGTAGAGGTGCATGCATGCCACCCTACACGCGCTTCTATTGGTGGCTAGAGATGTCAATCACTGGGTCCCAGCCGGCGACTCCAGGCTGGCACTCAGCGATCCTTGAGGAAGGCTGACGGGAGAGATCTGTGTGTAAACAACACAGGTCTCTCTCCTGTCAGCATGGACATGCTGCTTTGTATCTCTCTGCACAGCAGGCCTCCCAAGTAAAACAGCACACAGTTAACCCTTTGATGGCCCCACATGTTAACCCTTTCCTGACCAGTTTCATTAGTACAGTGTCAGTGCTTTTTATTAGCTCTAATCACAGTATTAGTGTCATTGGGATATCAGTGGCAGTTAGTTCTCCCAGTGTCAGAATGCCCGCCGCAGTCCCGTTACAAGTCACTGATCGCTGCCATTACTAGTATAAAAAAATAAAAATCCCAGTATCTACACTGCCATTTGTAAACGCTATGACTTTCCCATAAACAAAGTAATTTACACATATTGGGATTTTTTTTAGCAAAGACATGTAGCAGAATACATTTTGGCCTAAATTTATGAAATTTGATTTTGTATTTTTTTTATTGGACATGTTTAATAGCAAAAAGTCAAAAATATTTATTTTTTTTTAATTGTCAGTCTTTGTTTATAGCGCAAAAAATAAAACCGCACAGGCGATCAAATACCGCCGCAAGAAAGCTCTATTTGTAAGGGGGAAAAAAAGGACACAAATTTCATTTGGGTGCAGCATTGCATGCCCACGCAATTGTCAGTTAAATAACTCAGCGCTGTAACGCAAAAAATGGCCTGGTCAGGAAGGGGGTAAATCCTCAGGAGGGCAAGTGGATAATACAGCTTTAGCTTTCCATGCTGTAGACATGAATAAAGTCTATTTCCCCAGCCTGCTGTCTCCACCTCCTGACCTTCCTCTACTCCTCTATGGCCTAACACCATTGGATGACTGTATACTTTCGTAATATCCGCCTTTCCACTTCCGGGGTGATAGGTGAGCGGTGTCACAGTGTCCTCTTGTCACACACGTGGGTCACGGCTGTAGCATGCTGTCTTCCTTGTCTCGCTCCGTGTTCTCTGCTGCCGCCAGGGTGCTGGTCGCTCGGCCGCTGCCATTGCTGAGCAGTCGGGGCTCTGCTGTGTCGGTGTGCCGCTCTCTCTGGATACATGGCGGAGCCGGCAGAGCACTCAGGCCCACCTTCCTGAACGCACACAGAGGCTTCCCGGCGGTGTCGTGTGGCTGCGGCGGATTACATACTGATGGTGAGTGCGGCTCCTCTCCTCCTAGGATCAGCCAGCTCTCCATGTCACTTTTCATAGCTACATTTCATGATTGGGGGGGGACCCCAGAGATAACTGTCAGGTATCGGGGAACCCCTGATACAAGTTACATCTACCATAGTCAATACATTGGATATAGAGTATAGAATGGAGCGTACTTGGCTTGTTTTTACCCGAACATAATACATTTTATCCTCATATAAGAAAATGGATTTTCAGAATGAAAGAAGTAAGCATAATGATCAGACGTTGGAGTGTTCTTTTCACCTTGGGGGGGGGGGGGGGTTAGCGGAGAAAGGCCCCCCTCTGCTTTGGGGGGGGGTTGCTGAGTGGTGAAGGAGCCCCCTCTGTTATGAGGGGGTGAGTGGTGAAGGAGCCCCCTCTGTTATGGGGGGGGGGGTGAGTGGTGAAGGAGCCCCCCCCTCTGTTATGGGGGGGGGGGTGAGTGGTGAAGGAGCCCCCCCCTCTGTTATGGGGGGGGGGTGAGTGGTGAAGGAGCCCCCCCCTCTGTTATGGGGGGGGGGTGAGTGGTGAAGGAGCCCCCCCCTCTGTTATGGGGGGGGGGTGAGTGGTGAAGGAGCCCCCCCCTCTGTTATGGGGGGGGGGTGAGTGGTGAAGGAGCCCCCCCCTCTGTTATGGGGGGGGGTGAGTGGTGAAGGAGCCCCCCCCTCTGTTATGGGGGGGGGGTGAGTGGTGAAGGAGCCCCCCCCTCTGTTATGGGGGGGGGGTGAGTGGTGAAGGAGCCCCCCCCTCTGTTATGGGGGGGGTGAGTGGTGAAGGAGCCCCCCCCTCTGTTATGGGGGGGGGGGTGAGTGGTGAAGGAGCCCCCCCCTCTGTTATGGGGGGGGGGGTGAGTGGTGAAGGAGCCCCCCCCTCTGTTATGGGGGGGGGGGGTGAGTGGTGAAGGAGCCCCCCCCTCTGTTATGGGGGGGGGGGGGTGAGTGGTGAAGGAGCCCCCCCCTCTGTTATGGGGGGGGGGGGTGAGTGGTGAAGGAGCCCCCCCCTCTGTTATGGGGGGGGGTGAGTGGTGAAGGAGCCCCCCCCTCTGTTATGGGGGGGGGGGAGTGGTGAAGGAGCCCCCCCCTCTGTTATGGGGGGGGGGTGAGTGAAGAAAGAGCTCCCTCTACTGTGGGGGGCTGGTGAGTGGAGATAGGGCCCCTCTGCTGTGGGGAGGGGGGATGTTGTTCTACTATTACATTGGAGTTGAGTGGAGAAATGTTCCCTTAACATTGAAGGTGAGCAGTAAAATGCTTCCTCTACTATGAAGGTCAGTAAAGAAATGTTCCCTCTATTATGGGGCTAGTGGAGGGATGTCCCCTCTACACTGGGGGCAAGTGGAGAAATGCCTGTTCTAAATTGGGAGTGCTAGTGGAGAAATGCCCCTCTAAGTTGGTGAGCAGTGGGAGAAGGGACTGAAACATCATCTGTATCAGGAGTTACCTACCTGAGGAGAGAAGGCTGCACTGGTTCCATGCCATTAGTTGCAGGATTTTGCAGGCACTTTTAGGCGGTTGACACTGCTCAAAAAACCTTAGAAACGTCTGGAGGAACCTGAACCCTGGTTGAGAAAGCTTGCTCTAGAGTGGTGAAGTGCCCATTAGCAGTTACAGAATTGGCAGTAGTGACCTCATGACTCTGCAGGAGAGAATGGTGACATTGAGGTCAGAGGTAGTGAGAGCTGTGGGGAATCCAGAAGGTCGATTATAGTGATCAGAGTGGTGGTCAAGGCACAGGCACTCTCAAAGGTGAGTTTTTACTGCCTTTTACAGGTAAGCGTTTTTACAAAATATTTTTGCGCCTGGATCGCTCTGAGCTAAGGAACAGCTTCCCCTATACAATGTACTTTGCTCTTTGCTTACTTCAGAAGTACTCTTGGAATGGTAAAATTAAATATGTCTTGTGTAACTCTTCTTTATTTCAGTCTAGTGTAGCTTTATGTGCTGCTGTATTACATCCTCTATTTTTTTTTTTTTTTAGGAGACAAGGCCTTTGCAGAATTTCTGAGTGATGAAATCAAGGAAGAGAAAAAAATCCAAAAACACAAGGGCCTCCCAAAAATGTCTGGTGGGTGGGATATCGATGTCAACGGAACAGAAGCTAAGCTAACCCGCAAAGTTTCTGGAGAGAAGTATGTGCCACATAATATTTTTATTATTGACCTTTTTCCCATTAAAGCACAATTCTACCTTTGCTGCAAAAGCTCCCAAGACTTCTTCCCTAACTGCCAAAGCTTGGAATGCCCCACCCTGGCGCATATTTTTTGCACTAGAGATGTAAAGCCAGTGGGAGGCCACACCTGGCACAGAGAATTTAGGAAGAACTCCATAGGAAGAACTCCAGGGATTAGATTAGTGTAAAGCAGAATATCACTCCCAAAGGGGGGGGGGGGGGATACCTTTTGTTTATGTCCTCCCTCCCCAATTACAAAATCCTTTTTTTTTCTCTGTTTATTTTTATTTATTTTTTTCCTTCAGCTGCATATTAAAGCTGTAATTCACATACAGTAAGCGGCATCCTCTTCTAGCAGTTGCTCCAGCAATTTCATCTCAGTGCACTAACCATAGAGATCATGATGTCATCTGCTTTTCTTCTCCACCTGACCTTTCAGATTATTTTCTGCTTCTCTGCATTACACTGTTAAAATCTCAAGGGCAGTCTTGTAGAAACAGGGTTAGCAGTGGATGCAGTAACTGGGCTTCTGCTCCTGGGGATCTATTAGGCCTAGCTAGTCATATCTAAATACACTCCTAATATACAAAAGTGCAGCTAGTGGCTCTGTGTCCTGAAGAAATACACGTATGCACAATTCCCCTGTTCAGAGAGAATGTGTATTGCTCATGTTACTGTAACTGGCCAACAGAAGAAGCCTGTATTAAGAATTTACAGAGCACAGGTTTTTTTTCCACCTCTCTATATGTCCAGCTTTATATATGTACCAGAATGAAGTTAATACAGCTCGGTTGTTTTATTTAAAATGGGATCATCTTTATTTGGACCTGCTTTTAACTTATAAGTGCATATTTGAATGTACATGTTCCTTTTTCTATTTGTATGTATTTTAAAACTTTTGTTTATTAACCTTGTAGGATTACTGTGACATTTAATACAAACAACAGCATTCCTCCAACGCTCGATGAAGAGACTCAAGAAGGTCAGAAGGGTGAAGAGGAAGAAGTAAGTTTAAAAATGCTTTTTATTTTCCTTTGGGAGTGGGGGGGTTATATTCCTTTTTTATAATCATGAGAGATACAAGTGGAATGTTTAACGCTGCAGTTTAGTCAAGTAATGTTGCTTCTAAAACTTCAGTTACATCACTTACCTGTAATGAAGTATGTACCACATCGGGCAGACAGTTGGATCCCGTAGAAATCTTCTCTCCTGTGATGACAGGTCATTTTCCTGCTGGTGAATTGAAGGCTCTGAGTGAGATGATAGCTTCAAGTTTTCTTTCAGTTGCAGTGAAACAAAATGCAATGGGGGCAAGCGCCCTCCTCTCCCATTGAGAAAAGCCTATGTATTAATTGCATTGCATATAACCCGATCTGTGAATGGGGCAGAGTCTGATGTATGACAGGATTCTGTCCCCTATTTTACAAATCTTGTTACATGCAGTGCAACCGATGTATGGGCTTTTCTTAGTGGGAGGGTACAGGCTGCTGTCGGATCTTTTTCCCTGCAGCTCATAGAAAATTATAGGATCCAGCTGCCTGAAAGACATAGGACATACTTCATTACAGGTAAGCGATGTGCTGCGGCTATAGGAGCATTTTTATTTATTTTTTTTTTTCTTAAGCTCCACCTTTTAAAAAGAAATTGCAATGAAATAAAATTACCTTTTTTTTTCTTCCCCTACAGCCTGAACTAGTATCCACACCTAACTTTGTTGTAGAAGTTACAAAACTTGATAGCAACCAGACACTGGTTCTTGACTGCCATTATCCCGAAGATGAGGTAATGATGTGCCAGCTTCCATCACAGAGCTAGCAAAGCCTGGGCATTGGTGTTTTCTTGTTTTCACATGCAAATTAGCATTCAAAAGGATTATCATATTTCTTTATAACATTATAATTAAGCTATAGTAATTTTTTGCCATAGCAATATTTTAAGCAATGAGTTGCAAATAACATATGCACTATGGTTTAGCATTGTACAAAAATGAACAAAATACTCTATCGACTGTGGATATATAAAGACAGTAAACTGTACATGTGCATGCCGTGTTTTTACTCACTCATTAAAGATTCTAGGATTGCTTGTGATAATCTGGTAAGACTTGGGGAGATGTGATTGATAGGAATTTCTAAAAGACAAAAGTCTGTAGCATTAGTTGTAAAGGTCTTCAGACATAATAGAACATTGTTATTGAGGAGAATGAAAATTCTTGGATCAGTAAAATAGAGCAGAGAAGGGAGAACAAACTTTTCTGAAAGCAGCTACTTTACTGTTCATTTTATTAAAAAGAGGAATAAAGCTAAACTGTAAGCAGATGAGCACAATTGAATCCAGTTTTGGATTCCTTAAAAGAGAAGTTCGGGAATTAGAAACCCAAAAAAACACATACTTCCCTAGGTGGATGCAGCATCGATCCAATGCTGCATCTGTCCCTTGAACGGGCAAAAGTTATAAACTTTGTAAAGTTCAGCACAGGCACTAGGCACTGTGGGTTAGAAATTAAACTGTAGCCGTGAACTGTCAGACTTGGATCTGACACGGTTCATGGTTGCAGTCTTATTTCTAACCCACAGTTCATAGTGACTATTCTGGACTTAACAATGTTTTTATAACTTTTGCCCTTACTCATTGTGGAAATGATGGTCCTGTTCAGCATCTATTGATGTCAGTCAGACCTGATGATTCCCAGGCAGAGACTTTACCAGGTTTATAAGTTTTGCCCTTACTTATTGTGGAAATGACAGTCCAGTTCTGTTCAGATATTTCATGTTGATGTCAGTGTGTCATACGTTGGGCCACCCAGCAGCCTACCGCTAGAGACAAATCTCCATCAAGCGGTTGCTGCAGAATGTCCCCGGCTGCATCTCTTCCCTCTTCCTGGTCTCACAGAAGACTCGGGCAGCAGCAGGAGCTGTTGACTTCAGCTGCTGTCAGTCAAATCTTGTGTGAAGGGAACATGGGCCGTGGCTGTGTTGCATTGTGTGCATGCATGGAAGTATGCAGCCCAGCTTGGGTGTGCACCCATGCATGTTCCCCTATATAGCATGTAACTTACTATGGGGGCACATTCAGGAGAGGAAACAAAAATCCAATAAGCTTCTCTCACTAAGTTAGGATTTAATATCACAACCTGTGGAATCCTTAAACGCTTTATCATTAATCTGAAACCTAAATGTCAAACCCCTTACCACATTTATCCATATGGTGTTTTGAGACCTTTTAGCAAATTTTATTTTTATTTTTTGTTAGTCACTGCATGTATTCACCCATTCTATGCAATTTACTGATGCCACCCTTCTTAGAATGTAACGTATTGCTTTTCCTGGTGTGTTTAAGGTTGGACATGGTGAAGAGGAAGAGAGTGACGTTTTCAATATTCGAGAAGTTAGCTTCCAGCCCACTGGAGAGACTGACTGGAAAGAGAGCAGCTACACTCTTGGCACAGATTCCCTTGACTGGGTTGGTATAAACATTTCACCTGGATTTCAACTTACCTCTAACAATTTTACATTATCTCAATTAAATGAAATGCCTTAAATGTTCACCAACCTCTTGTCACATGGGTTGCTTGAGTCATATTACAGAACTACAGTATCTCACAGAAGTGAGTACACACCTCGCATTTTTGTAAATATTTTGTTAAATCTTTTCATGTGACAACACTGAAGAAATGGCACTGCTGCAATGTAAAGTAGTGAGTGTACAGCTTGTATAACAGTGTAAATTTGCTGTCCCTTCAAAATAACTCAACACACAGCCATTAATGTCTAAACCGCTGGCAACAAAAGTGAGTACACCCCTAAGTGAAAATATCCAAATTGGACCCAATCTGTCAATTTTGTGTGGCCACCATTATTTTCCAGTACTGCCTTAACCCTCTTGGGCATGGAGTTCACCAGAGCTTCACAGGTTGCCACTGGAGGCCTCTTCCACTCCTGCATGATGACATCACAAAGCTGGTGGATGTTAGAGACCTTGCGCTCCTCCACCTTCCGTTTGAGGATGCCCCACAGATGCTCAATAGGGTTTAGGTCTAGAGACATGCTTGGCCAGCACTCATGCAGCCCCAGACCATGACACTCCCACCATTATGCTTGCCTGTAGGCAAGACACACTTGTCTTTGTACTCCTCACCTGGTTGCTGCCACACACGCTTGACACCATCTGAACCAAGTAAGTTTATCTTGGTCTCATCAGACCACAGGACATGGTTCCAGTAATCCATCCCAGAAGCTTCCTTCTGGGATGACAGCCATGCAGACCAATTTGATGCAGTGTGCGGCATATGGTCTGAGCACTGACAGGCTGACCTCCCACCCCTTCAACCTCTGCAGCAATGCTGGCAGCACTCATACGTCTGTTTTCCAAAGACCACCTCTGGATATGATGTTTCTTTGGTTGACCTTGGCGAGGCCTGTTCTTGGCCACCGTGCTGCAGCTCAGTTTCAGGGTCTTGGCAATCTTCTTACAGCCTAGGCCATCTTTATGTAGAGCAACAATTCTTTTTTTGTTTTTTTTTTCAGAAAATGGCTAATTTGGTCCAATTTGGACATTTTCATTTAGGGGTGTACTCCCTTTTGGTGCAAGCGGTTTAGACATTAATATATGTGTGTTGAGTTATTTTGAGGGACAGAAAATTTGCACTTTTATACAAGCTGTACACTCACTACTTAACATTGTACCAAAGTGTCATTTCTTCAGTGTTGTCACATGAATAGATATACTAAATATTCACAAAAATGTGAGGGGTGTACTCACTTCTGTGAGATACTGTATATATTACATTAAATTTTTATCCAGAACATTATTTAATAAAATATTTCAGGATCCAGAAGAGAGAAGTTTAATTCTAATTTGGTTAAAAAGAAAAATCTGTCTATGGAAATTTCATACATTCCAAAGGTTTTTAGAAGATTCCTATCTTTATGCCCTACTGAAATAGTCTGTTTCACCAAGGCCTTTCCCAAACTGATATGGGAGGGTCTCTCTTCACTATGATGGTGTAACCTTAGTATGGTTACAAGAAACGCTCCAGTTCCTGCATCCCTCTTAAGTGTCCTCACCAAAAATGGAACTCCTAAAAGTTCAAAATTGTCTTGCATTTCAGTTTAAAGCAATTTTAAAGGTTGTTTATTTTGAAAATAGCAAACATGCTATACTTACCTACTGTGAGCAGTGGTTTGCACAGAGCTGCCTGTATCCTCCTTTTCTTGGGGCTTTTGCTCCTTTCGGGTGCCCCCACAGCAAGCAGCTTGCTATGGGGTCACCCGCTTCTCCGTGTGTCCATTCACACGCAGAGCTGCGTCTTGGCCCTGCCCCTCCTCATTGGCTGACGGGCTGTAATTGACAGCAGCAGGAACAAATGGCTCCAGATTGCTGTCTCAGCCAATGAGGAGGCAGAGACCCGGGACCACAGAGACTGTTGTTCACATCACATCACTGGATCGCGATGAGGCTCAGGTAAGTATTCAGGGGGCTGGGGGCACTGCTGCACACAAAAGGTTCATGACCTTCATGCATAGAATGCATGAAGGTAAAAAAATCTGGAGCCTTTTCAACCACTTTAAACTTTAGCAAAAGACAATTAACCAATAGTTTCAAAAGGAAAAGGGGTTGGTCCACTAAAATGTTCAGAACATTGGGAGATTATAAGCTCCCAATATTTGTCAAATGTTCATCAGATATGAATAGAAAAACTAGTGGTTTTCCAACCCCTTGAATTAGGTTTTTATACTAGGCTGTAATACCGTGTCATCATTTCATACACAATTAATTTTTTTGTCTGCTTTAGAGTTATTTGTATCTTGCAACATATGCGTATATATGAATTTTTTTTTTTTCTTTTTGCAGGCCCTTTATGACCACTTGATGGATTTTCTGGCAGACCGTGGAATTGATAACGCCTTTGCTGATGAGCTTGTGGAACTCAGCACTGCTTTAGAACATCAAGAATACATTCATTTCCTTGAGAATCTGAAAAAGTTTGTTAAATGCTAAACATGTTAGGATTTGTTTTCTTATGGTATTACTTGTATGTCATTTTCACAATGAAACTGTATAGGTCCAAGGATTAGTGGTCACAGGAGAAAATCAAAGTAAAGATGGGTACAGGAGCTACCATGGCTGACTTTATTTTTTCTAATTGTGCAAGAACTGCTTCCTGGTCTTTAACTCCCTAGTGTATTACTTATCTGGAACAACAATGCTGGCAGTGAAGTCCTAAATGTGTTAAATCCTGTTGTTTCAGGTTAGTGGTTGGCTAGATAGTAAAGTCAGTTTCTAGTCTCCTATAAGACTATCCATCCAGTTGAAATGTCATGTCTAATTTCTGTTTATCATTTCCTTGGATTAGTTGGCAGAACATTTCTTCTTCCTTTTGACGGTCTATGAAATTACTTGTGGAAATGTATTCTGGGGGATTATGCCTTTTTGAAAAGATAACTAGGTAGTGTGTACCAAAGTGGAAAACAACTCCTACAAGTTTGCAGTTAAAAGCTTTATAATATGACTAAGATTACTGATTATGTTGAAGTGTTCTGTAGAAAATCCTGCTAGTTTTTTTTAAATTTAATTTTGCAATATGTTCTGTCTGCGTTTTGAAAGGGCCTTTTTCTTTATGCCATTCAGAATCTGTACACACCATTTTTTTGTACAAGTCCTATTAAAATGTATCATTCTATTTGATTTGGTGGATTTCTTGATTATATACACTAGGTTACAGTCTGCTTGCACAGACTTGATGGTAAATCGATATGCAAGTAGAAAATGTGTGAGCTCATCTATATCACTGGTCTGTGAGTTGATATTAGGATCATTGATCTATTCTTTATGAATAACATCCTCTTTGAAGGAAAGTTAGGCATTGGATATTCCTACCTGTAATGCCCCACTTACCAGCTATAAACACTGGGCTTTCTGCCTGCACCATTTATCTAAGCGGAGCAGATTGTTCTCCCAATTAACAAAAGAGGAGTAAGCCCCTTAGTTAACTACTGAAGGACCACCCTATAGCAGATATACTGCTGCAGGGCGGCCCCGTGCACAAAATAAAGGTTTTAAATGTCATTTTGCATTTCTGGGTAGGGGGCGTGCAAATGGCAGCACGGGTGTCAATCACCGGGTCCCGGCCTGTGATAACCCACCGGCACCCAGTCATTACCGGCGATCACCGACAAGGTGGAGGCTGCTTTGTTTACCAACAATCCTCCTCCCTGTCAGTTTGGGCACAGTGTTCTGGATGGCTGAGCACAGCCATCCAGAGCAGTGTGCTTACAGTGAAGAACACACTCCCATCACACAGTTAACCCTTTGATTGCCCCTCATGTTAACCCATTCCTGCCCAGTGCCATTAGTACAGTGTCTGTGTTTTTTTTTTTATTTTTTTGGTTTTTTTTTAAGCACTGATCACTGGATTGGTGTCACTGGGGATGTCAGTGATACCAAGTCAGTTCTTCCCAGTGTCAAAATGCTCGCCGCAGTCCCGCTATAAGTCACTGATTGCCGCCATAAGTTGCTGATCGCCGCCATTATTAGTATAAAAAAAAATTCCAGTATCTATATCGACATTTGTAAATGCTATAACTTTCACATAAACCAATAAATTGACGTGTTGGGATTTTTTTTAGCAAAGACATGTCGCAGAATACATTTTGGCCTACATTTATGATGAAATTAGATTTTTTAAAAAAAAAATTTTGCTGGACATGTTTAATGGCAAAAAGTTCAAAATATTGTTTTTTATTCTCAAAATTGTCAGTCTTTTTTTTTTATAGCGTAAAAAATAAAAACCGCACAGGTGATCAAATACCACTGAAAAAGTTCAATTTGTGGGGAAAAAAGGACATAAATTTCATTTGAATGCAGCGTTGCATGACCATGCAATTTTCAGTTAAAGTAACACAAACCGCTTCTTTAACCGCTTCCTTGACCGCCCTATAGCAGAAATATTGCTACAGGGCAGCATGGGTGCACAAAATCACGTGCGTATATACATGATTCGGTCTCCTGTGGTTTTCACGCCCCTCCCAGATAGCATCAGATTGCAGTAATCACATTTAACCCCTTGATTGCCAGAAACACGCTCATACAAAATAAACCTCCATTGCTAGTATAGTGTCTGAACGGATCAATATCTTTGATCAGATCAGCACTATACCAGCGTTCACATTTAGTATTGTGTCCCCAAAAACAGCATTTAGCGGGATCAGCCCCAGCACCTGCGTCTAGCCCTTATGCTTAGCCCCCCCCCCCCTCCTCCAACAAGTGCAGTGTCAGTAGGTCACTGTCACTTGATACATTGCACACAAAACCGCAGTGTTCGCAGAATCAGACCTGATCTCTGTTAGCACTTCCCAGTAAATTTTGATGACTCTCATATGCAGCAGAGTGCCAGTACTAGTGCTGCTCTCTCTTTTGGTAAACAGGCGAGCACCAGTGGCCTAGTACGTCCTGGTCTTTCACATACCAGCACTGCAGTATCACTAGGTGACGTGGCGAGTCCCATAAATGCAGTACAAGCTGGTGCGGGGGCGAGCACAAATAGTGTCCTGCAGCCTCCAAGAATTTGCACACAGGCCTGTAGAGCCCCTAGTGTCTTTCCAGATGTGCTTGCAAATCCTGATTGGTAGCCTACAGATTCTGCAGCACCTGTACTTCCCCAATTCACCGCCCAACCTAGAATTCAGTTGGAAATAGCAAATTTAACTCCCCTTGATTTTATGGAGCTGTTTTTCCACAGAAGATTTGTACAATTTTATTGTGGGCCAAAGCAATTTATATGCTCAACAATATATCGTCGCAAACCCAAATTCAAAGCTTGCCAGACCATTCGCATGGAAACCCATTACGGTTTCCGAATTTAAAACTTTTTTTGGGCCTAACCTTCAACATGGGCATTACAAAAATGAATTGCGGTCGTATTGGTCCACAGACCTGATTCATCATATGCCCGTGTTCTCTGCTGCAATGACAAGGCATAGATATGAGACGATAATGTGCTTCATGCATTTCAGTGATAACACTCTGTCATCCTCTGGGTGACCCTGAACATGACCGGCTCCACACAATTCGGCCCCTCGTAAATCACCTTAACTAAAAATTTGCAGATGTCTATACTCCCCAGCAAAACATCTGCGTTGATGAGTCCATCATTAATTTTTCTGGCCACCTTGCATTCAAACAATTTCTCCCCAGCAAGCGTGCCAGATATGGGGTGAAGATGTATAACACATGTGAAAGGGCAACAGGCTATACATATAAGTTTTGGATTTATGAGGGAAAAGATAGTCACGTGGAGCCCCCCGGATGCCCAGACTACATGGGCAGCAGTGGCAAGATAGTTTGGGACTTGGTGTCATCATTTCTCCATATGGGGTATCACTTACACGTGGAAATTTTTTATTCAAGCGTGCCACTATTTAGACATTTGTACAATCTTGGAACTGGTGCATGTGGCACTGTGCGACCTAATGTGTGCCCACCATTAGAAGTGGGTGGATGCAGGGCGGTATATTCTAATGTTGGGCATAGCACACACTTTTTCTGGCAGAGATTTATTCTTTTTTTTTCCATTCAGCCCACAGGCTGCATAAAAAAAAAAACATAGCATACATACCCAACAAGGACCAGCGACATACTGGAACATCACTGGATTTGAATGGTTATACCAGGATGATGCCTACAGCTGCAGGCATCATTCTGGTATCGTTTTTTTCAGCCGGCGATCGGCTTTTATGTAACAGCAATCCTAGTGGCTAATTAACTTCAGGATTTCTTTTACAAGCAGCGGGAGACGATGCTCCCCTCCCCCACTGTCTTCCACAGCCTTCTTGGGCAGTCCCGTGCCAACGGGGGAACCTGAGAATGCAGCCAGTGTTTCTGCCAGCTGACTCTACAGCTGATTGGAGACTGGAATGGTGCCAATCATTTCTATAGTCTATGAAAGCAGAAGCTACAAGCATTTCATCATTTCAATTTCGCAGGCTATTTGTAAATTGGCAAAGCATCTGATCACACGATCTTGGTGAGATTAGATAATGTAACAGCAGAGGAGATATCTAGAGTCTGATAGACCCCAGATTTCTCAGAATATATGACAATTCCCATTGAAGTTATAGGGGATATTTGCATTCCCTGCGATAGCATTAAAAGTGATAAAAAAAAAATGTAGGGAACAGTGTAAAAATAATTTTAAAAAAAATTTAAAAAAAAACAAAAAAACACCCTCGCCCCCCCCCCTTCCCCGCACGCATGCGTTTACCCTGCAACAGTGGTTGCACCATGCATGTGAGGTATCGCCGTGAATGTCAGATCAAGAGCAGTAATTCTAGCACCAGACCTCCTCTGTAAAGCTAAAATGCCTATGTATGCAGTTTGTTGCCATTGCACGGGACATGCACAGTTTTAAAGCATGTCATGTTTGGTATTTATTTACTCAGCATACCATCATCTTTTATATTTTATCAAATTAATTGACCAATAGATTGAGTTCTTGTGCATTAAAAGTAAAAAAAAAGTTTTTTTTAAAAAAAAATTTGCATTTGAAAAATTGCTGCACGAGTACTATGTGACATAAAAAATTGCAGCACCCAGGGGGCATGGCCTGCAGCTGGCAGAGATGGTCACATAGAGGAAGTGCTCCGGGGAACCAACAGCTTCCTCTGCACACTGCAGTGACGGGGGGCAGCAGTGACTAATATTACTGCCGCAGCTAGCTTTCGATCAGTGGGGGGAACCTCACTAGACACATGGGGAAAAGAAAAATCAAAGAGGGACCCTGTAAATTAATGGAGTTCTTCACTCCGGCAGGAGTCCCTTCCTCCCAATATGGTGCTGGCTCCAGCGCCCGATCAGCTTCACAGTCCCCTGCAGAAGAGGAGAGACAAGATTCTCCTGTACAGCAGCACAATTGAAAGGGCACAGCAGGCAGCACTCATGTGAGTAGCCCTCTAAAGTCTAAACAAAGATTCTCCCCAGCTCTGCAGAATGCAGGTGAGCAACCTCTTAATTCATTATCTCACACTAGCACCAAAGAACTCCTAGAACATCTGGAGGACTTTCCTGCTGAGGAGCTACCTTTAACAACCTCAGTAGTAGAAGATATGTTAGTTACTCTCAAAGGCTCTCTGCACAAGGATATGATGAGCTTTATGACACAGGTGCATACAGAGAGAGAATCCCTGGGAGAGAGGGTGAATCATGGAATCCAGTTTGCTACTGCACATAACGAATTAGTTGATGCCCACAACGAATGTGACCCAAATCGGACATGTAGCTGAGGAGCTTCAGCCATCCTGATCCTAGTCCGTTGCCATCCGGACACCATCTGGCCAGTGAGCATACCTGACCTCCTTGGCCCCTGCCCTCTTCCTCTACCTTTGCTCCTGATGCCTTCTAGGAGCTGCTCCGCTAAGCAGGCTACTCCATCTTGGCCCTTCCTAGCTCCAACCGCGCAGCCGGATACCATCTTGGCCGAGCGGCTGCAGGCCTTGCTGATGGAAATGGACACTGACCCGGGAGAATCTGCTGTCACAGGCACCCCACCCCAGCCTTGGATCCTCCTCTGCCTCCCTCCGATGACACATCAGTGATCCTGGCGGCCATTGAACAGAGTAACACCTCACTTCTGGTGCGCTTATACAAGTTTGCAGATGATTGTAACTTAATCCGCTCAGATTTGGATAAGATTAGAGACCGAATCACTGAAACGGAGTCACGGATCTCTATGACAGAGGATCTCACTGCCACTCATGCCACCTCCATAGCAGATTTACAACACTCTGTGTCAGCTCTGGTGGCTAAAGCAGATGATGCGGAAAATCGACCCCACCGCAATAATGTCAGAATCCTGGGACTCCTGGAGGGTGAGAGGCCAGCAGAGTTTCCAGAATCCTTTTTTAAGGATCTGCTGGATCCGCTTACTATTTCATCAACCTATGTGGTGGAGAGGGCTTATTGGGTACCCACTGAGCGCAACATCCCAGGGAATAATCCACGTCCCTTCCTGGTACGCTCCCTGAATTACCAGAATAGAGATTCCATCCTGTCTGCGGCCAGGCAGCGCCCTGTACTAAAATTTGGTAATGCCTCAGTCCTGTTATTCCCAGATTTTTCAGCTGACTTGCAGAGGAAGAGGAAAACTTTTACAGATGTTCGCAGATGCCTTCGTGAGAAAAATATCAAGTACAGTATGATCTACCCCAGCCGCCTTCGTGTGCAGTGTAAAGGGTCATCTTGCTTCTTTGATTCACCTGTGGAAGCGGATAGCTGGTTGTCTACCTTGCGTTGAAGTCTGTGGTCCCCTAGTTTAAGCTGCTTGTCTACTTTGATTACTCCAAACTCTGCCAGGGCTCCCTGAACTTCCATGCTCCCTCCTCCCATTGAGAATATGGTTTTCTTCCCAGGTGGGTTTTTCCAGCAAACCATCCTGCTCCTATCAGGATCCGAATGGTGGTCTCTGGTGGGGTTCCCACTGCTGTGGGCAGCAAGTGTTTGTTATGTCATGTGAATTTCACCATGTGGGGCTGGGATGAGGTTTGGGTCTTTTCCTTCTAGTGCAAAGCTCATCATGTCCCATCTTCCTGTTTTGGAGCTCTCTAGTTCAGGTCCCTAGATTTGAGACCCAACCCTTCATTTCAGTTCTTCCCAAAAGACGCCAGGAACGTGTTCTGTTGGCACCTAGGGTGTTACTGTAGGGACAGACTCTAAGTTCAGTTACGGGTATTATACTGACCAGTCTGTTGTTGGGGGTTACTAGTTAGTAGGGAGGTTCTAAGTTATATTGTTATAATGGTTAATATGTTTAGTATTGTATATGGCAACTGTACTCCTCTGTTTCTGCTAGCCCACGGTTTGATGTATTTGTTGCTGGCAGGGGGACACGGCGACTCCTCTCGTGGACTGGTAGCCCTGGTCAAGGACCGGATTTTTCTCCTTTTGATTTTAGGTTGTTTTGACTCTCATGGGGTTCTCCTACAGTTTTTGTCAAGTTCTAGACTATTATGGAGCCTAAAGTGATCTCATGGAATGTCAGAGGTCTAAACAATAAAATCAAGCAGTCTTTAAAGTTTAAGTTCCTTCAATTTCATAAACCGCATGTCCTTTTTTTGTAGGAGACCCATCTCCTAGGCAATAAGATCTTGTCTCTCTGGAGGGGTTGGGTGCAACAGGCTTCCCATGCCACGTATTCTAGTTACACGAGAGGAGTTGCCATATTGTTGAGTAAATCCTTATCGTATAATGTTATCCATGTGTGTACGGATCCTGGAAGTAGATTTATTATTCTGACTCTGTAGATTAGGATTGTTAAATATGCTGTTGCCAATATTTATTTGCCCACGCTCTTTTCTGCTAAGACACTGTACAAGGTATAGGAGAAGTTGGCAAGGTTACAAGTTGCAGAGGTTATTATTGCCGGGGACTTTAATACGGTGCTCAATGTCTCCTTAGACTCCTCAAACCCTAGAAGGTCCTGATTTGGAGATATGGTTTTGGTTTGACTGAATTGAGATTTTCTACATCCTGAAGAATGTTATTACTCCTGTTTCTCAGCAACTCATAAGTCAGCCTCCCGGATAGACCTGGCTTTTGGCTCCAGTTCATTATTGGGGCTGATGCATGGGGTTCTATATCTCCTGGCAGGCATTTCGGACCATTGCCCATCAGAGCCTACCTTGGAACTGGGGAGAGGGAGACATTCAAGATGCTGGAGATTAGATACTAAATGGATTCATAGTGAAAAAATCCAGGACTTATTGTCTGAGTCCCTGACCCAATTTCAATCAATCAATCTGCCTCCCCTCTTTCAGTGTGGGACGCTTTCAAAGCTTTTATGCGTGGCTATTATAACAGCGCGGAAAGAGTTTGCTATAGGTACCACAATGGCAGAACTCGGGTCACGGCCGCAGTTTTGGAATTTGCAAGTTCTCCCATGGAGGTTAATTATGCTAAATGAGCAGGGGCTTGTAGGGATTTGGAGCTTCATCTCACATCTCTGGCCCATGCTGATGCAACTGCCCTCGCGGGCAGATGGTTTGAATCCAGCAACAAAAATGGTAGACTGCTGGCGAATCTAGTGGTTGACTTTCATCAACACACGGTAATTCCACAACTGCTGTCCTCTATTGGCGAACTCCTCTTGGAACACTTTCGTGTACTGCAGGAATTTAGGCTTTATTTTCATTCTCTTTATAGTCCCTGCCCCCTTCCAGTTCCTTCCACTTTAGTGGACAGGCTGCCGAGTCTCTGGTTACCCTGGTTGTCAGAGGAGGAGGCCAGTGCTCTCGATACGGAAATTTTGGTCTCTGAAATAGAATCTGCTATTCGTTCTTTCCCTCCCAACAAAACCCCAGGGCCTGATGGTTTGCCCGAGGACTGGTATAAATTACATGTTACTGACCTAGCACGACATTTCTGTAAAGTCTTCAAGGAAAGTTATACCCAACAGGCCCTTCCACCATCTATATATCAGGCACATATGGTATTGATCCCGAAGCCTGGCAAGGATCCCCTGCGCTGTTCCTCCTATAGGCCCATTTCTCTTTTGAACTATGATTTCAAAATTTTGACTAAGGTCCTACTGCAGTGCTTGATGAAGCTCCTTCCTTTCCTTATTAGCATCGACCAAACAGAGTTTGTCCCCGGAAAATCGACAGATATTTCAGACTCCTTTCCTATAGGCAGGGGTGACCTCTCTCGCCTGCCCTCTTTGCTTTGGTCATGGAGCCTTTAGCACAGGTCTTATGTATGTCCCCTGGTATTAAAGGAATACGGTTGGGTAACATTATTGTGAAAGTAGCTCTATACACGGATGACTTAGTGTTGTTCCTTCATGATCCAGGACTGTCTCTTAAAGAGACCTTGACCTTGGTTTCCAACTTCTCCCCATTGTCAGGACTGAGAGTCAATTGGGATAAATCTCTTATCTTGCCCATTGACAAGGATGCTAGGGCCCTGGCTCCTGATATTCCTTTGCAGTGGGCTTCAGTAGTGAAATATCTAGGTATTATGATCTCATTGAACCCCTTGAATTTCTGTAGGCTCAACCTGTTGCCGTTACTATTAAAGGGGAAACAGTGTATGGCTGCTTGGACCAATCTCCTGCTTTCCTTAATGTGTAAAATTAATTGAATCAAAATGAAGCTGCATCCCTCCTTACTTTACGTGCTCTGCCATACTCCGGTTTGGATCCCGCGGACATATTTTAAACAATTTGACGCAGCAATTGTTTTTTTTTTGTGGGGCTCGAGGCAACCAAGATTTCAATTAAAGGTGCTGCAGAGGCCATGGACCAGGGGGATTTTTTTTTTAACCAAAAACATGTAGCAGAATATATTTTGGCCTAAATTTATGACTAACTTTGAGTTTACTATATATTTTTTATAGCCCAATGTAAAAAATCTAATTTTTCTTAAACATTTCTGACTTTTTTGTTTATAGCATGAAAAATAAGCGCACAGATGATCAAATACCACTGAAAGAAAGCTCTATTTGTGTGAAAAAAAAGACGTAAATTTTGTTTGGGTACAGCATTGCATGACCGCGCAATTATCAGTTGAAATAGTGCAGCGCTGAATAGCAAAAAGAGGCCTGGTCAGGAAGGGGGGTAAATGGTTAATTGGGAGCGATCTTCCTGTTCTATGCTGTGTTTGTGACAGACACAGCCCAGAGAGCAGTTCAGCTGGAGCTGCATGCTCCAATCCCCCTCTCAGCTCAGCTGAGTGTGGGAAGGAGGAGAAAGGTTGTTATCTCTGCACGCTCTTCTCCTGTAGTCGCTACACAAGCAGAGAGAGTTATACACCAGGTCTGCTTTTGGCAGGGATCTGCAACAGTTTTCTATACTGAAAACTGCTTCAATCCCTTTTCTAGTTTGGATTAGGACCACCCATGTGAATGAACTCTAACACCATTTTAAATGCATGTTTGTTTTTTCTGCTAGATGATTTATAATGTTCAGGAGGTTTTGGGATTTAGGGCAGGCTCACACTTGTGTGGAGCACTGCGTTTCTGTGCAGAAGGAAACGCAGCTCTCTGCAAGGGCACATAGAAAACAATGGTCTTCTATGTGTTCAGCTGCAGGACAGAGCTGAGAGGAAAACTACTACGTTTGCCATTTTTTTTGCGCATAAAAGCAGTGGAACTCATCAAAACATACTTTAAACTAACCCCTGTTTCACATATATGAAGCCGTGCAGGCCGTGTTTTGCACGGGCACAAGAGCCCATTCATTTGAATGGACTCATGTGCCCCGTGACACGCAGGGAAGAAGTCCCTGCACTTCTGAAAACGCAGCCCGCACAGGAACCTCGGTTCCCAGTACGGTTGTGTTTTCCAGTGCGGGCGCCCTGCCATTAGAACTAATGGTACCCACCCGCGGGTCATTATTCCTCTGTCCGGGTGTTGTGGCTGCACGGATTTTTGTGCGAATCTGTAGCCGCACCACCCGCACATATGTGAACCTAGTCTCATGCAGCAGGAAGTAAAGAACAAAACAAAATTGATTACTAGCTGGCTTGTAGAATAACAGCTTCCTGAAAACTTGTGTGAAAAAAAAAACCCACTGCTAAATGCGATATGTATTAAAAAAAGATGCATATGAGTTGTATTATCCGATTAGGGTATAAGGAGACAGCTTTTTATATGTTTGAAGCAGAAAGACTTCACAATAAAAATATGTATGCAAAAAGGATGGTGCCTAGAGTTGGGCTTTAGTCCTCATGCACTATGGATGTTAGCTGTGTAAAGTCATGTTAAAAACTCAAGTTTTTTAGCGTTTAGCAACGTTTTTCCGTGTTTGCGCTTTTTTTTTTAACCAAAAAACCCGCTGGTTTGTGGCACGTTTTTCAGCGCTAGAGCGTTTTACAGCTACAAAACACCTCTAGAAACCCACTTGTCCTGGGTTTTTTTTCCAGCTAAAAAAAACGTTGATTATAGTCTATGTGTGCATGGACACATAGGATAACATGCTGGAGTTTTTATTAGCTGCAGAAAAAAACACCAAAAGCCAAAAACAACAGCTGTAAAAAGTCCAGTGTGCATGAGGACTTGAAGGTAAAGCAAGTCCTGCAGTTTTACATAACAGGAAAGATAAAATGAATTTGTAAATGGTAACATTTTAGTGTTTACCTAACTTGCATATTTTCGGGGGTTCAATTGATTTATCAATATTAAGATATGTGGAGTACAAAAAAAATACATCCATTCAGACGGTACAAAGGTACAGTACAACAGAATGAGGAAGTGGGTTGACTTTTTCACAATTTTACAAGCTTGCTTTTATTTGTTTTATTATGTACAGATATGTAGAATAAGAAATATTTTCTCTTTTCTGTAGATTATTTTGGTAAGCAAAGTGATTAAAATGTTGTGTGAACCAGCCCATAGAAATTCACAATTGGGTCTGGTTCCAAAGTTTTTGATTTACCCCTGTACTTGAAAGTTTTAAAGTACACTTCGCATGACATATTGGAACTGTCCTTGATGGCTTTTTTTGGCCTGGCATAAGGTGCCTGTTCACAGCAGCAGGCATGAATTATGGCCATATACTGCATGTGCAGTTTGTAGGGGCAGTGCAATGTGTTGTATTAATGCATAGTAGTGTGTATTTTTTTTTGTTTTTTAACTTTGTTTTAAAAAAAGTTCATAAAAGTGTGTGCACAACAGCTCATTGCAATGCCTTGAGAGAACAATTGTTTTCTGTGTCCTTGCCTTGATCAACACAGCTCAACAAACATGGTATGAACTATCCCTAATTCTTTTATGTCAGACACAAAATAGACATGCTATCTTAAAAAAGAATTCCAGATATTAATATGTTTTACATAGATTCAGCTTGAACCAATGTATATTAGTATATACTATACCTGTGGGATCCCTGTAGAACAGACATCACTAAATGCTGGACCGCGGTCCGGATTCAGACCAGGTTACTGTCCCATCCAGACCGGCCACAGCCCTGCCATTTAAGAGCCGGCTCTTCTGTTCAGCTGCCATCGCTTCTGTCATCCTCATCCAGCTGACATCGGAGGCAAGACAGCTCCAGATGGGCAGCGAGAGGCACATCAGTCTAGAACGGACATTGGAGACTCCGGATGGAGGGCGGTAACTGTCATGTTATCATTTCAGTTTAAACAGCAGATGATTGGTTGCTTGCAACCAATCACCTGCTGGTTACCAGGAAAGGTTGTGCAGCTCCCACTGTCCATCTGGAGCTGTCCTGCCTCTGATGTCAGCAGTATACTGATGTGCCTCCTGACATCCATCTGGAGCTGTCCTGCCTCTGATGTCAGCAGTATACTGATGTGCCACCCGACGTCCATCTGGAGCTGTCCTGACCCTTTTTTTTTTTTTTTTTTTTTTTTAATTGCGCTGCACACGTGGAATTTGCTGATGTTTCAAGGTACCATTAAGAATCAAACATGCAATTCGGAACTCAGCCGGAAGAAAATGTTAGCGACTGGACCTCCGTGAATTTTAATTCAATACCCCTGCTCTAGAAGTTGGATATCACAGTAGCAGACATTGCTAGGGCATTGATCTCCACTAGCTTCCAGGCCCCTTGTTGAGGGCTGGCCCTGCTGCATTATGAGCACAGGAAGTTGGCAATACAGCACAGGCACCAGAGAATACTTGGCATTTTCTCAATAATAGGTAAAGCATTCTCTGATTGGATGAAAAGGGAGGTGGTGACATCATTCTTCGCTTTACTAGTGGAGACCTGAAATATTTCTGTTCACCTTGTGCCTCTGGCAAAGAATCAAAATGCACTAGCCCAAGGGAACTTACAGAGGTGGAAAAATAAATAATTTCAGCAGAGCAGTGGGCTATTTGGCTCAAGTGTATATGATCATAAAGTCGTATTCATTTCCAGATTGGATTTCAATTACTTCCAGTTTACTCCTGTTAATCTGAACAATCCTGCAGTTTGTAAACTCACTTTGTGGAGAGCCCCACAGATTTTACTTCCATGAATTCTGTGATGTTTTCACTATGCCCTGCTGTGTCACATTTCACACAACCTGCCTTCTGCACTAGTGTTGCTAATAGGAATTTCAGTCATCGCAGGAATCGCTGCTTGTTGGCAGGAATATATAGTCCTTAGAAAGTGAATGTAAATAGCAGAGCAACTCTGCAAGTTGTGGAAAGAAATGGGTAAGCTGTGACTGTAGCTCTCCTTTAATTGTAAAAAAAGCAGCCACTGACAAGTTCTTTAGCTGATCCTTCTCAACTGTAAAGCGACACTATATATATATATATATATCTCCTTATTTTTTGCAAATTATTTATACCCAACCACTACTTAATGCAGTATATATGGACATTTAGCTATTGTTTTGACACTTTTTCATAAGCCTTTTATATGTATTTGTGGCAAATATAATTTACACAGCAATATTTAACTTACCTTCAACCTTGATTACTTTTTAGATGCATGAGGGTTTTCATAGGGCATATGAATGATGCATGAAATTCCAGGTTAATTTGACCATATATCACTCTTTTCTATGCACACGATTAGTGTATTCACATAGTTTTATTAGATTTTTTTTTTTTCAATTTTGATTATCCTTCACAGGTTTTATAGTTTCATACTATTTTTAAAATTTTGATTGCCTTTTATAGCTGTGAGGGTTTTCATAGTGCTTATATACATCGTATAAAAGCTCACCTAGCACTTTATCCATTTGAATGTTTGCATTGATACCTCATGTGGGCTGCGATCAGTGTTTACATAAGTGTGCATCTGTATTCATATTTCGGATCAACTTAATTGCCATCACAAGGTATGAACCACAGTAAGATAAATACCGAGTCAAGACTCAGACCCTCAGTTTTAGTGTTTCCTCCACACAAAATGTTTTTCTTTCAGGCTGTTATGCTTGGTGGCAGAAGCCTCCCAGAACAGGGGCAGTGAAACTACGGAGGAACTATTAGCTGATTCTTCCAAAGCATTACACCTTAACCTCCTTGGCGGTATTCCCGAGTGTAGCTCGGGGTAACATTTCAGTACCAAGAGCGGTAACCCCGAGCTACACTCGGGAATACCATGCAGCACTGCTCTGTCATTTGTTCTTCACTTACCTTACCCTGCGCTCCCACGATGGGTCCCCTGCAGCATCCCCGGCCATCTCCTTCGGCTGATACCGGCATCCGGCTTCTGTGTCCTGTCCCTGGGACGTACGGGCGCCGCCGGCGGGAAATTTAAAAATTTTAAATAATGTCATTTTTTTTCACATTTTACATAGTAAAACATTGCTGTCTCAACCAATTTCACATACATTTTGTCCCGAGTGCTTTGTCCTGTGCCCTGCCTGCATTTTGTCTGTTCTTTCTGCCTGGAAACTGAGAAACGTCCATGGCGTCCAAAAAGTGTCCCTTTAGGTCAAAAGCAGTTTAGATCAGCTAGAGAACAGCGATAGTAAATCAGAACCACTTGCAGAATTGAGTGATAATGATTTGTGGGGAAATTCGTCAGACACTGAAACCGATTTTGCGACTTTGCTCAGCAATGTGCGAACTTATTATGGCGCTATATTTCAAATTTCAGTGTTTTTGGTTTGATTATATTATTGAATTAAATGTATTATATTATTTTTTATGATTATTTATTAAATTATAATTTATGATTTTGTGTTTCAAATTTTATCCTACCCGGGATGTTTAATAGACTCTTGTTTGGACAGATTTCAGTGAGTTATTCCTAAATATTACAGCCTACAATAAAAAAGAACTACATATTTCCATGCAAAATAACGGTACCGCTTTCAGCACCAAAAATCTGAACTAATCATACCGCCAGGGAGGTTAATGGGCCTTGGAGTGGGGAAGGGGGGGGGGGGGGGGGGGGAGAAAAAAAAAAAAAGAAGAAGCTTGGTCAGTGGAGATTATGGGGGCTCTTGTTTCATCCTGTCCCTACTGCTTTTGACTGTATTGAGGTACCTTAGAAGGAGGCTGTTGTAGCAGGGTCAGAAGTCCTCACCACAGGGCACACAGGCAGGGTGGGGAAGGGTGGTCAGGGTCTTCCTGGCAACCTGGAACTCAGGGTGCAGGAGAGGAAATCAGTTATAGCAGCAGTCAAGGGCAGGCACCCAATCCACAGCACAACTTTGGGACCTCACACTGATTGACAGTCCTCGAGGAGTCAATTTCTGCCATCAGTTAGACTCCAGAAGTCAGCTAGCAGGATAGAGGCAGATTAGGCGGAGCACATCATTACCAACCCCAAAGTAGGAAGGAGTGGAATTGTATACTTCTTGTATTGCCTGCTTCTTACTTGGTGGAGGGGACACAGAGCAAGGTCAGAGGGAATGCTTGTTTGACACTTGGATGGTGGCAGGAGGGATTTATGTTTATGGGTTGAGATTTGCATTAACACACTTGATTCCCCTTTAATAGCAAGACAGCCTAAAAAAAAGTTAAGAAATTTTACTTTATTTAGTCTTTAAAAGTTATATACATTAAGTTACAAAAAGGTAAACTGTACATATATATAAAAATAATAAATAGACTTTGACGTTATATCTTCAGTGAAAGCCACATTTCGGTCTAGATTATGACTGCCATTCCATCACACACCTAAAAATACAGAGGAAAGAGTCAAACATACAGACATGCAGTCATTTACTGCATGACCAAAGCCAGATTTGCTATTCTACACAGTGATCCTGTCAAACACAGAGGGGAAAAAAAAAAAAAAAAAAAAAAAAAAAAAAAAAAAAAAAAAAGGGGACTGGTATAGAAGTTTTAAAAAAATTACAGTGATAGTTCTGTCCTTCTGTACTAGATTTGCACTTTTGCTACACTGTTTGTAGTGGGCAGAGTACTGGTTAAGACTCCATACACCTGAATATTTTGTAGCTCAGAGCTCCAAAACCATCAGTATCCAAAATCCTATGTATTTCAATAGTGGCAGTTCACATATTAGTGCTTTAGGGCACCTGTAGTGCAACACTTGAGACTCCCAAAAGCTATGCAAGCTACTTTTAAGGTGGAATTGGTCATTTTTGACCCTATAGACTTGAATTGGATTGAAAAAGTGCAAATCAAGTCAGGAGTTTAAACCTATAAGAAGTAGTCTCCAAGTGTTTTCCACTAGCTAAAATAATGCCAGAAGCTTGAAAACACATGTAAAAAACATCTGTATGTGCATGCAGAAAGCACCCAAACAAATACACCTGAAAAATCACTTTGCTCAGGTGTGAATGCAGATTAACTCTCCTCGACACATGCCAGAGCGCTGACGTCCCACAGCAGAAAAGGTTTACTTACAGTGCAACTCATAAATAAACTGGATACTCCTTCAGCATCTATGACAACTGAAAACACTGGATGTTCAGAACAGCTGTTTGCATGTGCAGACAGATTTAGCTCAAGTAATGATTGCAACTTTTCACTGTTCATGCCTTGAGACTGCAGGAAAAAAAAAAAAAAAAAAAAAAAAAAAAAAAAAAAAAAAAAAAGTTAAAAAAGGCCTGCAACAGTTTAAATTCTAGTATTTAGTATTTGTAAGGATTCTGATAATACATAACCAGCAATTGGGTGGGGGGTCTTGGGAACACAGCGCACCATGGATTGTCACACTGCATGCTCCCGGAGTTGCGCACGCATGGTTAGAGTGGGAGGACGACATGACGTCCGCCCAGGACGAGAGAACCGCCTTGCACCCGTCATTACCTTATATGGTGGACAGGAGGCGGTTAAGGTATTTATGTAGAAACATTTTATGCAGGGCCTTACATATACAGTGACTATAAAAAGCTTTACACACCCTTTAAAATGTCAGGTTTCCGTGACATAAAGAAAAGACAAAAATCATTTCAGAACTTTCCACCTTTAATGTGACCTATAAACTGTACAACTCAATTGAAAATCAAACTGAAATAATGTGGTTGCATAAGTGTGTACACCCTCTTATAACTGGGGATGTAGCTGTGTTCAGCATTAAGAAATCACATTCAAAATTATATTAAATAAGAACCAGTATACACCTGCCATCATTTAAAGTGCCTCCGATTAGCCCCAAATTAAGTTCAGCTGTTCTAGTAGCTCTTTCCTGACATTTTCTTAGTTGCATCCTACAGCAAAAGCCATGGTCTTTAATCATGACAACAACCCAAAGCATGCATCCAAATCAAAAGAATGGCTTCACCAGAAGATTAAAGTTTTGGAATGGCCCAGCCAGAGCCCAGACCTGAATCTGAAAATCTGTGGCATGATCTGAAGAAGGCTGTGCACAGAAGATGCCCTTGAAATCTGACAGATTTGGAGTGTTTTTGAAAGGAAGAGTGGGCAAATATTGCCAAGTCAAGATGTACCATGTTGATAGACTCATACCCAAAAATGACAGTGCTGTAACAAAAGCAAAAGGTGCTTCAACTAAGTATTAGTTTAAGGTTGTGCACACTTATGCACCCATATTTTATTTTTACTTCCCGCCACCTAAAAGATGTCAGTTTGTTGTTCAGCTTATAGGCTACATTAACCGTTTCAATACCGTGTGATTTTACACCTTCCTGCCCAGGCCATTTTTCAGGTTTCAGCGCTCTCACACTTTGAATGACAATTGCGCGGTCATACAACACTGTACCCAAACTAAAATTTTATCATTTTTTTCACACAACTAGAGCTTTCTTTTGGTGGTATTTAATCACCGCTGGGGTTTTTATTTTTTGCTAAATTAACAAAAAAAGACCAAAAATTTTGGAAAAAAAAACACATTTTTCTTTGTTTCTGTTATAAAAGTTTACAAATAAATAATTGTTCTTCATAAATTTAGGCCGAGACGTATTCTGCTACATGTCTTTGGTGAAAATAACCCAAATTAGGATGTATTTTTTAGTTTGTAGGAAAGTTATAGAGTTCACAAACTATGGTATAGATCTGAATATTGATCAATCCTGAAGTACTGACAGCCAATCTAATTTCTTGAGGTCCAAGAATGTCAGAATAGTACAGATATCCCCAAATGACCCCTTTTTGCAGAGTAGACAGTCCGACGTACTTCATAAGAGGCATGGCCAGTTTTTTGAAGTTGTATTTTTTTGTCATAATTTTTCGGAAAATTAAAAAAATTATTTTCACTATTTTTTTTTTTACATACTGTCACCAGTGCAGTACAGCGTCTTCATATAACTGGCATGGCGGTGAACATGGACACTGACTGGTGACAGTATGAAAAAAAAATATATATATATTTTTTTTATTATATTTAATTTTTTATTACATTTTTTTAAAGATTTTTTTTCATATTTTACTATGACCAAAGTAGTACAATGTTACCATAGTAACATTGTACTACTTTGGGGGAGTGATCAGTATTTTTTTTTTTTTTTTTTTATACACAGTTTGCTTATAGCAAAGAATTACTTTGCTATAAGCAAGCATTTAGCTGAATGAAATCGATTCATTCAGCTTTTTTTTTTGTGCTTAGCTGTGATTTGGTCACAGCTAATCACATGACATGTGCATGTGACCTGCTGTGACCATTCACAGCTAGGCACTAGTATACAATGGATGGCATCATGAATGAAGCCATCCATTGTATACAACTATCATGTGACCTGCTGTGATTGGTCACAGCAGGTCACATGGTACCAGCAACGGGAGCCGGTACTCGGATCTGTCATCGGCCGTGTCCGAGGTGCACGGCCCGTGACAGATCCCGCTGCTGCGCCGCTCTGCCGCAAACTGCGCATGTGCGGGAGCATGCCAAATGGCGTGCACCCGGAATTTAAGAGCGCATTTCAAGCCGCCAAACGGCCATTGGCCGGGCGGCTAATGGTTAAAATGGTGGAAAAAATTACATTTTTTATTTTTGTCATTTTTTTAAAATCACAGAAACCTGACATTTTAAAATAGGGGTGTGTAGACTTTATACCCACTGTATTGTACAGTCGCACCAGAGCCTTCAAGGAGCTTAATATAAAGAAGGTAGCCATCTAGGCTGGACAGCCTTTTCCCTCCCTTCCCTGCACATGCCATTTCTATTCTCTACGCACTCCCCTTTAACTTTCACCTGTGTATTTGTTACTCCCCAGAAATGGGAGATAGAGCAGCCTTAACCTACATAGTTTTCAGTTTGTGTACTGTCTTATTTTGATTTTATTACATGTAGCTCCCACAGCTAATAAACTACGTAGGGCATAGACATTACAAACTCTCATACGGTCACAAAAAGCCTTCCAGTGAAGGATGACTCCACAGTAACATAACCATTACCTTACAATTGATGTACACACCGCACTGGCATAGGACAAAGCAACTTGTTACGGTTAGGTAATTCCTGAAAGACATCAGTACAAATTTCAGTTAACATTGAAGATGTGATGACAAAACAGAACGCCAGTCGAGAAATACATACCTATTACATACAGGGCACACAATTAGATTTTCAGCACTCATCCCGACAACTGAATCCAGACAGTCATCCTCAAACTGAAGAATGCTTTCAATTTCTGCAACCATTGCCTGCTCTGGAAGGACAGGCAAAATGCTGCATTAACCTTCAATCTCTGCTATATTCACACATTAAACGGCAGACTTACAGCAACTGTACCTTCTAAGAGAAGTTCCTGTCTGATTTCTTCCAATGTTACCAATTCATCCGGATCCTGTAAAATGCCCAGTGCCTAAAAATACATTAAAAGTGTTACACCACTTCAGCTCCCTCACCTGTATAGCCCCTATGGCACAGCACAATTTTCAACTTTTTACATGTCTGCTAGGGGCATGTGATAACGGTTACTACTTAACCCCTTCACACCACCTCCCAGCAGGCCTTTAAAGCTGAACTCTAGGCTAAACAAATATTGTCCAAGTACATTCATTACACTTACTTGTGTGTGCTTTGAGCATTTCTTCCAGAGTATTTCAGTGAGAAACTTGGTCTCCATCATGGAGCTCTCTCAGCCCCTTCAATTGTAAAGTTTGACCACAGCCACTTTCTGCTGCGGCTTGCTAAGCTTCCCTTAAGTGTTATAGAAGGGGAAAAAAAAAAAAAAAAGGAAGGAGCAGAGACTGTACTAAAAGCACTGGGCAGGAAGGGGTTAACATGAGGGGCAATCAAAGGGTTAACTGTGTGCTGGAAGTGTTTTACTATGGGGCTGTGTCATTGTGCCTCACTAATCACACAGTGTGCCTGAGCGGACAGGGAGAAGAATTGTTAGTAAACAAAACAGTTCTCCTCTCCGCTGGAAATCACCAGGCGCCTGTGAATAATCACCGGCTGGGACATGTAGGGCTTGCGCGCAACCCCTACTAAAAAATACAAACACGCGATTTTGCGCAACCATGCCACCCTTTAGCAGTATTTCTGCTATAGGGCGGACAGGAAGCAGTTTATAGGAACTTTTTTTAATTGTAATATAAAAAAAACACAGAAGTGAACGAACACACACAGTATGGGGACTCTCCCTCCTCATTGGAGGAGACATAAGCAAAGCCCATTGGCTCCCACTGCTGGTAATCACAACCAGTGAGGAGAGAGTGGAGGTGGGGCCAAGACATTGCTCTAGGTGTTTTATGGATGTGGAGCAGTGGCTCAGGAGCTAGCACACAGCAGTGCCCCCAGGCAAAGGGCTCTCTTGGCAGACTGCTCGAGGGGGAGGAGCCAGGAGCACTGCAGGAGACCCAAAAAGAATTGAATCAACTGTGGCAAAATTACTGCACTGAGCAGGTAAATATAGACTCTTTTTTTTAATAACAAACAGCTTTAGTACTACTTTAAAGCACAGCTCCAGTTGAATTAAAATATAAATTAAACAGTCAGCAGCTACAAAGACTGTAGCTGTTGACTTAAAATACAGACACTAACCTGCTCCTTGGTCCAGGGGTGCACTTTGTGAATGCTCCAGTAGGCTTCTGGGACCTGTCACATGTCCCAGAAGACTACGGGGAGGGAAGGGGGAGGACAACTTCTGGTGCGAATGCCTAATGCGATCGGAAGCAGAAGTGAGAGCAGGTACCTGTCAAACTTGAGTACCCACTCCCCAAAAGTGCCACTCCTTATTGGGGAGTGGGGGGACAAAGCCTTAAAGCAGAACTTCTCCTTTTGGGTGGATCTCTGCTTCAAGTAAATAAAATGTAGCAATGCAGCACCTAAAGGGGGGGGGGGGGTGCCAGCGCCACAGACAGCACCTAAAGGGGGGGGGTGCCAGCGCCACAGACAGCACCTAAAAGGGGGGGGGGGGGGGGGAGAGGAGTTTACCCCGCAGTACACCCTCCTATCCTCCCATTACCTGTGAGAAGTTGTCTTTCCTCCATAGAGATGGGAAGCTTCCCCCACTGGCCTGCATGGCTCTCCATTCTTCCTCCATCACCTCCTGCACCAGGAAGGAGCCTCCAATGCCTCCATTCACTCTCTCCCCCACCTGTCGGAACTTGTCCAGAAGTTTAGAGCGGTTGCTCTTCAATCTTTCAACACACCTCTAGAAGCAGAAATGAAAGGAGCATTGCTCAGTAATGACACATGTATGGCAGCACAGGCCACTTATCACACATATAACAGCAGCTCCCTATCACCATACATTGGCCTTATCCTAACCGCACACAACGGCTGCAGCTCATGAAGCCCACATGACATTACCCTTCTGTAGGTCTCCTTCCATGGTGGAGTGGTCCCCTTGTACAAGGCACGATGCCTTCTCTCAGACTCCATCATACACTCTCACCACCTCGTACACTGGAGCGTACGGACACTCCCATTTAAATGCCCGCCCCGCGTGATGCCAGCAGGCCAGCGCAAAGCATTCCGGGAATTGTAGTTTTAGAAATGTGTCATCCACAGAAAAGGGGGACTGGCTGCAGACTGGAGCTGCACGTTCGATAGGGAACATGTGACATCCACTCCACCAGTAATAAATAACCAATGGCTGCAGACTGGAGCTCCACGTTCGATAGGAAACATGTGACCTCCACTCCTGCTGTCAGATTACAAAGATACAGCAGGTAGGGTTTCTCCGTCTACCTAAAATTTGTGGATGGGGAAAATCGGTTCAGGTTTGTTCATTCAGTCAGCTGTAAAAAAAAACTGTGGATTGTAGGGCAAACAAATGCAATAAATTACTCAAATTTTGATAAATATAAAGGATGAGGTTGCACCAAGTAAATAGATAACCAACATTATTATTATTATTATACAGTATTTATATAGCGCCAATGGGTATGCTCAGCGCTGTACAGTAGCAGGGGGGACAGAACATGAGACAATACAGTAACAATACAATACACGAGGGGTTCAAGGGCCCTGCTCTTTCGAGCTTACAATCTAGGAGGGAGGGGAAGGTGGCACAGGAGGAGATGGCTGTGGGGGATGGAGTGGAGGAGGTTAGTTGTTAGGTGAGGTCGGGTGTTAGGTGAGGTTGGGGTAGGCTTCCCTGAAGAGGACAGTTTTTAGGGTGTGCCTGAAGGTTAGGAGGGTAGGCGATAGTCTGATGGATTGGGGTAAGGAGTTCCAGAGGATGGGGGAAGTCCTGCAATCGAGAGTGGGAGGAGGAGACCAGGGAGCTAGAGAGTAGGAGGTCCTGTGAGGAGCGGAGGGCATGGGTAGGGTAGTATTTGGGTATCAGATCAGTTATGTAGTTCGGGGTGGCATTGTGAATGGCTTTGTAGGTCAGAGTTAGCAGTTTGAATTTGATGCGTTGGGCAATCGGGAGCCAATGAAGGGATTGGCAGAGGGGGAAGGCAGATGTGGAGCGGTTGGTGAGGTGGATGAGTCTAGCCGCTGAGTTTAGGATCAACTGGAGTGGGGATAGCTCTCATTTGGGTAGGCCAGTGAGAAGGGAATTGCAATAGTCCAGGCGTGAGATGATGAGGGAGTGTATGAATTGTTTGGTGGTGTCTGGGGTGAGGAATGTGCGTATCTTGGAGATGTTGCGGAGGTGGAGCCTGCAAGATCTAGATAGCAGTTGGATGTGGGGTACAAAGGAGAGGTGGGAGTCCAGGGTGACACCCAGGACTTTGGCATGTGGGGTGGGAGAGATGGTGGCGTTGTTAGTAGTGATGGAGAAGATGGGGGGGGGCACGTGGTGGGGGGAAGACTGGGAGCTCGGTTTTAGATAGGTTAAGTTTGAGGAAGTAGAGCGACATCCAGTCTGATATGTCGTTTAGGAGGTGGGCGATGCGGGCAGAGAATGAGGGGGTGAGGTGGGGGGTGGAGAGGTAAATTTGGGTGTCATCGGCATAGAGGTGGTAGTTGAAGCTGTGGGAGTGAATAAGTTTGCCAAGGGAGGAGGTATAGATGGAGAAGAGGAGGGGCCCGAGGACAGAGCCTTGGGGGACCCCAACAGAGAGGGGGAGGTGGCAGTGTTGTAGGTTGCGCTGAAGGAGCGTTGGGAAAGGTAGGAGGAGAACCAGGAGAGAGCAGCATCCTTGATGCCAAGGGAGTGCAGTTTGGCAAGGAGGAGAGGGTGGTCAACAGTGTCGAAGGCCGCGGAGAGGTCGAGGAGCAGGAGGATAGAATAGTGGCCATTGGCTTTGGCGGTTAGCAGGTCGTTGGTGATTTTAAGTAGGGCGGTTTCAGTGGAGTGCAGGGGACGGAAGCCAGACTGTAGGGGGTCAAGGAGGTTGTTATCAGTGAGGTGGGCGCTTAGGCGTTTGTAGGCCAGGCGCTCAAAGAGCTTGGAAGTGAAGGGCAACAAAGAGATGGGTCTAAGGTTGTTAAGGTTAGTGGGGTCAAGGGAGGGTTTTTTGAGTATGGGGGTGATGTGTGCGTGCTTTAGAGGGGAGGGGAAGGTGCCAGTGGAGAGGGAGACATTGAAGATGTGGGTGAGGGAGCGAATGATGGAGGGGGTGACTGGAGGAGCTGTGAGGGGATGGGGTCCAGGGGGCAGGTGGTGAGGCGGGCTACAGTGAAGACCTTAGAGACCTCTAACCTTAAATATGTGTGCCTGTGAAATGGCGACAAACTTCAGTACCCTATATTTTCTATAAGCGACACTTCAAAAGCCCCTATAGGTCATCAGTTTAGTCAATTTAGTCATCAGTAAAGACCCTTATGTGATGATTTTTTATTGACAGGTTCTCTTTAATGAGACATGCAGGGTCTTTTAGACCCTAAATGTCTCCTCTGTGCCCTACTGAATGTAATGCAATGCAAATTGCATTGTAATATATTCCTTCCTGGCTGTGCTAGATGGGGAAAGTGATACAGGGACCCGGAAGTGATGTCATACATGATGCTTTCCGGGTCATCAACAAGAAGGGTAGGAGAATGGACATGTGTCCGCTCTCCTCCGTCCCCCTCTATCTGGTTGCACCCGCTATGTCAATTCTAGGCCTGCAGATGGGCAAGCGAAGGTGGGCGCCATTATCAGGGTGTGGAAGCAATCAGGCAGCAGCCGCCTGTATGCTTCCACCTGACAGGTGTCTGCTTGTCAGTTTTACACACAATCCCAGTGTAGCCTGTATATTGTGTATAAAACCCTGTACGATCTACGGACCTGGCAGCAAAGGGGCTAAAAAGAGGATCACATTCAGCTCTAGTGTTCCCTATAAGAATTCTTCAAGTCTGTACATTGTGCCTCTTCTAGAACATGTCCTCCTTACTGCAAGTGTCTTCAGTACTTATTCTCTTACCCCATACCCTCCCCAAAATCAAAGAGATGCCAGCTGCCACAGAGGGGACGATCATGGCACCTAGGACCTTAGGCACCTAGCCAGCCTTTTTTCTCAGAGAATAAATGCAGGAAACCCCTCTTTCCGAGTCCCCCCTTGTCTCTGCCCTGTACCCTCCTCTGAGCACCATCTCTTGGTTCCACCCCCTACCCACCTCTTGGTCCTGCCCCTTTTAGAGAATACAGAACTAAGTATCATTTCATGGTGCTAAATAATTTGTATGGAATTTGTTAATGATAACAAGAAAAGCAGTAAAATAGATCCCCTTCAGCCAGCAACAATAGACTCCTCCAGCAACAATGGACCTCATCCCAGCAACAGTCATCCCCACACCAGCAACAATAAATCCCCCACACAACAACAATGGAGCACCCAGAACAAAACCTCACCTCCAGCAACAAAAGATCTACCCCAGCATCATTAGACCCCCCCTCAGCAGCAACATCCCCCAGCAGCCAGCAACCTCTTTCTCATTCTGATGGGGTCTGAGGGTGTTTGCATCGGGACCCACCTGGGGTCTGAAAGTGCCGGCATCAAGACCCACCTGGCGTCTGCGGGTGCCGGCTTCGGGGCCCACCAGGGGTCTGAGGGTGCTGGCATCGGGACCCACCAGGGGTCTGAGGGTGACGGCATCGGGACCCACCTATGGTCTGAGGGTGCCGGCATCAGGACCCACCTGGGGTCTGAAAGTGCCGGCATCGGCACCTGCCTGGGGTCTGCGGGTGCCGGAATCAGGACACACCACGGGTCTGAGGGTGCCGGCATCGTGACCCACCAGGGGTCTGAGGGTGCCGGCATCGGGACCCGCCAGGGCTGTGAGGGTGCCGACATCAGTACCCACCAGGGGTCTGAGGGTGCTGGCATCGGGACCCACCTTGGGTCTGAGGGTGTCGACATCGGGGCCCACCTGGGGTTTTAGGGTGTCGGCATCGGGACCCACCTGGGATCTGAGGGTAAGGATGCCAGCATAGGGACCCACCAGGTGTATGAGGATGCCAACATCGAGACCCACCTGGGCTCTGAGGGTGCCAGGGGTGCCGGCATCGGTACCCACCAGGGATCTGAGGGTAAGGGTACCAGCATAGGGACCCACCAGGTGTATGAGGATGTCAGCATCGAGACCCACCTGGGGTTGAGGGTGCCAGAATCGGGACCCACCTGGGGTTGAGGGTGCCAGAATCGGGACCCACCTGGGGTCTGAGGGTGCCAGCATCGGGACCCACCTGGGGTCTGAGGGTGCTTGCATTTGTACCCACAAGGGGTCTGAGTATGCTGGCATCGGGTCCCACCTTGAGTCTGAGGGTGCTGGCATCGGGGCCCACCAGGGTTCTGAGGGTGCCGGCATGAGTACCCCCCTGGGGTCTGAGGGTGCTGGCATCGGGGCCCACCAGGGGCCTGAGGGTGCCGGCATCAGTGCCTACCAGGGGTCTGAGGGTACCGGCATCTGGACCCACCAGGGGTCTGAGGGTGTCGGCATCGGGTCCCAACAGGGGTCTGAGGGTGCCAGCATCGGGCCCCACCAGGGGTCTGAGGGTGCGACATTGGGTCCTATCAGTGGTCTTTAGGTGCCGGCACCATGACTCACCAGGGGTCTTTGGGTATCGAAATCTTGTCCCACCAGGGGTCTGAGGGTGCCTGCATCGGGTCCCACCTTGGGTCTGAGGGTGCCGGCATTGGAACCCACCTGGGGTCTTAGTTTTCCGGCATCAGGGCCCGCCTGGGGTCTTTAGGTGCCGGCATCAGGACCTGCCTGGGATCTGAGGGTGCCGGCATCGGGACCCTCCTGGGTTCTGAGGGTGCCGGCATCGGAATCCCGCCTGGCGTCTGAGGGTGCTGGCATCGAGACCTGCCAGGGGTCTGAGGGTACTGGCATCGGGACCCGCCAGGGGTCTGAGGGTGCTGGCATCGGGACCCGCCTTGGGTCTGAGGGTGCTGGCATCAGGACCCACCTGGGGTCTGAGGGTGCTGGCATCAGGACTTACCAGGGGTCTGAGGGTGCATGGCATCGGGACCCGCCTGGGGTCAGACCGAGGGTGCTGGCATCAGGACTTACCAGGGGTCTGAGGGTGCTGGCATCGGGACCCGCCTGGGGTCTGAGGGTGCTGGCATCGGGACCCGCCTGGGGTCTGAGGATGCTGGCCTCGGGACCCGCCTGGGGTCAGACCGAGGGTGCTGACATTGGGATTTACCAGGGTTCTGAGGGTGCATGCATCGGGACCTTCATCGGGTCTGAGGGTATTTGTAACGGGGATAATTTTTGCAGCACTGCAGCATGTGTACACCTCCATCTACTGCCTTTGCAGCTTAAGGAGGAGCAGGTGGGGGCAAAAAGGCAGCACATTTTTAGGCTGCATTCACAGTTGAGCGATTTGTAGCTTGAAGCTCGAAGCTCCATAAACGCTCAAACTTAAAAAATCCCTTGTCCTCTATGCCTGTTCATGCAATCTGGTGTGAACAGGCACCACAGAGAACAACTGATTTTTTAAGTTTGAGCGTTTTTAGAGCTTCAATCTTTAAGCTAGAAATCGCTCAACTGTGAATGCAGCCTAACTTCCCCCAAATTCAAGTGTAAACGAGACCTACTAATGTGAATAATCATAGGATACACACACATGGGAAGCTTTTTTACTAACCTTTGGCAACACAAGAACATTGGAATCAATTATTAGTGTTATTAGGATGCAATCATTTTTGTTTGTGAACTAATTCAGAATACAAGCCCCGTTGATAGTTTCATTGTAGTTAGAGATGTATTCCATGTTATAAGTGGCTCTAGCAGTTGTCTTCCTGTCCTGTAGATGTCAGGTAAGTACAGGCTGTTTGCTTACCTCTGTTGGAGAAAGAATTGACTAAACTATGTTAGTGCATTATTTGCATAACTACATGTGTTTATTAGTGTTCTAAAAACAAGAGAACCAGAACTTGTGTCAGTGGAGCCAGCTTTAAGGGGGAATTTTTGTGTTGAAAAAATATACCTTATCTATATAAAAAAACTCCACTGCTGGGAACACGAGATTGGAATATCGGCCAGTTCAACAGTAACCAGATGACATTCGGACAGTGTGTACAGCTGCCTGTCCGGGAGAACGTCTTTTGTTGAAGGGACATGCTGGAAAACCAGCATCCGACTGTGACGATCGCAGCGTCAGACCCCAGCCCTTCTCACCAAACTCGTGACCGAAGGACTAACCAATCTAAAATCGCGCTGTCACGTGCGTAACAATGCCACACCCAGCTGCAACCTGCACAAAGATTTTCAAGCTAATGGACCACAATCTGTGTGTCTGCAGCCTGAGAGCGATTGTTACTGGGTCTGGTTAATTACGCAATTAACCCTTCACACTGCCACCACCTCCTTTTTGTACAGAGAAATAGGAAACTCGGCAATATCAGCAATAACACTATGATGTTTGCATAAGTGTCGGTATACCACTGTCACCACAGGCAGAGATATACCGAAGTTTAAAGCACACACACAGTAGCGCTCTTCAGAGGCAGGGGTTCTTAGTTTGCATTAAAGAGCTTTACAAACAGTTCAACACTTTCAGAAAGTAAGATTTACTACTAAAAGGTCAAAATGGTGCAATAAAAATATTTACAGAAAAAGATGTAGCCAATATATATATATATATATATATATATAAATACACAGAGAGCAATAACACAGCAAAGAGATAACAGAAAGGAATTTAGGGAGGTAAAGTACTTGCCAAATGTCCTGGTTTAAGCAGATCAAGTTTCAGAGCAGAAGGGTCCCTTATCTCCCAAAGTTACTTCCGATGTTAAAAGGGAGATTTCTTCAACTTAGCTCAGCTCAGCTTAACTTAGCTCCAAACATAGCAGCCTTTTTCTAGGAACTTAGCAGGGGGTCTCCCTGAAGCAGAGAACCAATTGCCTCATTTGGGGAGGGGTGTTGAGATGGAGACCCAAGCTAGAACCAAAAACCCTCTCAGTTGATGTCATGGTTCATAACTTACTCTTGGTGCATTTAGCAGCCTTGCCACTAGTAGATTAATACACAGAATCATCGGCTGAACGTCTACATATGAAATATAACATACCTGCTGGGATGGTTAAGGAGATATTATTTTCTGCTCTCCTGTTGATATCAGCTAGGGGGTGTAATATATCAGGTGATTTGTATTAAAGTGAGCCATCCGAATATGTGCTCCATGTTTGTGTAATTATTTCCTATTTGGAGATATAAAATGATATAGAAAACTGGGTTTTAAAATGTAAGTCTGTTTCACAGCTAGCTGGAATGTCTTTGAACTCAGTGAAGGCTTGGTTTATGGCTTTGCGATCCCTTTCCAAGCAAGAGTTTCGCAGACATATGGGGGCCAGGCTAATTGGGGTTTATAGCCAGGAGCTCTCCCTGAGCCTTGATGCCTTTGATCTCTGCATCAAACAGACCACATGTCACTCAACAGAGAGGGAGGGGGGATATCGGAGGAATCTGATTTGGGAGTAGAAAATGATACAAGATGGAGGCCTTTGCCAAAATGGAGGTTCACATCCATCTCTGTGTGCATGATTGCTACACCGACCAGCAACTGATCAGCGGTGGCAGCCAATGGCTGTGATCAGCGGGGAACATCGCCGCACTAGCATTGCATAGTTAGCATAGTGACATCTCCTCGCTGGGTTGAAAGAAAAAAAACGTGTACTAGGCTTTACGGTATAATCCACCCTGTAATGCAAAATACTACAAAAAATGATAATCCATACACACAATATTCACACCATGGCATAATGCCGGACATGTAGTGCAAAGCAAAAAGGCCCCAAGTCTCATGCCGATGGGTCAGTTTACTTCACTTTCTGTATCTGTTACTACCATTTTTTGATCTCTTTGTATAAGCTATGTATATATAGTATAAAGACACCTTTTGACATATTATATTTAGTATCATTGTAATCCCAAAAACTAGAGATTCGTCACTAAAGCCAGCCATACATGGAAATTCGGCAGGCTCAGAAAAGACAGACGGAATCTCAACCCATGCTTGGGCAGGGAGGTTATACATAATTCAGTCTACCAGTCAACCTCTGTACAACTGTCCCGTTGAATTTTCCCCGCACGGTCAGCATCCCTGGCTATAACCTGCAACATTGATCAGTGTATTCTGATGGTGGGAATGTGTGTAGCTGGAGGAGTCAAGTCAGTTTTTTTATTCATTGTGTGATATAAATAGGTAGGCGCTACATAGAAATAAAAATACAGATAAGTGAAGTGTGCAATTATTGAGGGACTAGTATCACTACATTCTCCTAAATAGAACCATTAAAGTATAAATGGGTAACTCAAAGTGTAAACTATATTCCCATCATTTATACATATATAAACCAAAAAAAGAATAAAAGTCCACAAGTAAAGTCCTTTCGACTTTTTTAAACTGTGCTCACTCACTAGACCTTTTGACTCCAATTAAGGTGATCAGATGCGCTTTTTGGTCATATAGGAGACCATCCTCTCAACAGAGCTCTCCACTTATGGCCATAAGCTATGGAATAGGGACTCCCAATATGCCTCCAATATGTATATGGTGGAAGACTTCCTGAAGACGCTGCTGGGCAAAAAGTACGTTACAGCGTCCGCGAACATCCAGGCTTAGTGAGAATGAGGCGTGGAATGCTTGTCGGCCATTTTAGATTTACACAGGCTGCAAATACTAGTGCCGGTTTTTAAGCACCATTCCATGTGAGTGCAAGGTTTTTTGATCTTACATTTTTTGCTCATTTAACCACTTGCCGATCGCAGATAACCAAATCACTGCGGTCGGCCAGTTCTGGGAGGGCATCATATGACATCCTCCCAGAACGTGCCCTTCCATGCGCCCCCGGCGATCTCCATGATCGCTGTGTCCGTCGGACACAGCTGATCACGTGATGTGATAAAGGGCCAGTCACAGTGCCTTTTACCAAGTGATCAGCCGTGTCCAATGACACAGCAGATCACCGGTAAATGCAGTTGCCGGTTATCGGCTGCACTTTCTTCACGCTGTCACAGCGTGTGCGCTTTTTTTTTTTTGCGCTATAAATGTAAAAAGACCAAAATTAAAAAGAAAAACAATATTTTTTACTTTCGGCTATAAAAAATATATAGTAAACTCAAAGTTACTCATAAATTTAGACCAAAATTCTGCTACATGTCTTTGGTAAAAAAAAATCCCAATAAGTGTATATTGATTGCTTTGTGTGAAACTTATAACATTTACAAACTATGCTATGGATAGTGCAATTTGCGCCATTTTTTGCTAACTCAAATTTCACCATAAATTTAGGCCAAAATGTATTTTGCTACATGTCTTTGGTAAAGAAAATCCCAATAACTGGATATTAATTGCTTTGTGTGAAAGTTATAGCATCTACAAATGGCTGTATAGATATTGGAATTTACGGCATTTTTTGCTATACGGTGCTGCGCTAGTTTAACTGACAATTGCGGGGTCATGCAATACTGTACATAAATTAAATTTGTCCTTTTTTTACACAAATAGAGCTCTCTTTTGGAGGTATTTGATTGCCTCTGGGTTTGCGCTATAAAACAAAAAAAGACAGAACATTTTGAAAACAAATTTTTCTCATTTCTGTCATAAAAAAATTACCAAAAAAACCTCAAATTTCATCATAAATTTAGGCCAAAATGGATTTTGTTACATGTCTTAGTAAAAAAAATCTCAATAACTGCCTATTGGTTTGTGTTAAAGTTATAGCATCTACAAAATATGGTGTAGATACTGGAATTTACACAGCTTTTACTTTCTGACTGCCTATCACATTTCTTGAGGTGCTAAAATACCACGGCAGTACAAACACCCCCCAATGACCCCATTTCGGAAAGTAGACACCCTAAGATATCTGCTGAGAGGCATGCTGAGTCCATGGAAGATTTATTTTTTTCCCACAAGTTTTGGGAAAATAACATTTTTATTTTATTTTTTTTTTTTAACACAAAGGTGTCACTTAAATGATATATTGTTCACACAAGCCATGGGTATATATGGAATTACACCCCAAAATACATTCTGCTACTTCTACCGAGTATGGGGATACCACTTTTGTGAGACTTTTTGGAGCCTTGCCAGATACAGAAGCCCGAAATCCAGTGACCACTTTGAAAGCCTTAAGGTGTGTAACTTCCTCATTTCACTTCCTCACTACCTATCACAGTTTCGGAGGCCCAATAATGCCAGGATAGCACCAAACCCCCCCAAATGACCCCTTTTTGGAAAGTAGACACCCCAAGGAATTTAATAGGAGGCATGGTGAGTATTTTGCAAATCTCATTTTTTCTCACAAGGTTTTGAAAAATAAAAATATATATATTTTTGTTTTCTTTCATCATTTTACAAAAACTTATTTCAACAAACATGATATGCAAAATACTCACCATGCTTCTTATCAAATTCCTTGGGGTGTCTACTTTCCAAAAAGAGGTCATGGGGCGGGGTGGCGGGGGGTTAGTACTATTCCGGCATTTCAGGGCCTCTGAAACTGTGATAGGTAGTCAGGAAGTGTAATGAGGAAATAGGCCCTTTAAAAGCCTGAAGGTGCTTATTGGATTTTGGGGTCCTGTACTTGGTTAGACTGCGAAAAAGTCTCTCCAATGTGGTATACCCATATTCGGGGGGATAAGTAGCAGAATGTATTTTGGGGAGCAAGTCTACATATACCTATGGCATGTGTGACAATTTTGTTTTTTGTTTTTGTCATTTTCCAAAAACTTGTGGTAAAAAAATAAATTCTTCTATTGACTCAACATGACTCTCAGCAAATAGTTTGGGGTGTCTACTTTCCAAAAAGGGGTCATTTGGGAGGGGGGGGGGGCATTTTATGCCCAGCATTAGAAGATTATGACACATCACTCACTCTTCTAACCACCTGAAGACCAAGCCTTTTTTGACACTTTTTGTTCACATGAAAAAAATCTGTATTTTTTGCTAGGAAATTACTTTGAACCCCCAAACATTGTATATTTTTTTAAAGCAGACACCCTAGTGAATAAAATGGTGGATGCTGAAATTTTTTTATGCCACATAGTACTCGCATAGCGATTTTTCAAATGCAATTTGTAAAAAAAAAAGCCTTTAAAAGCCTTTACAGGCTACTATTTTAGATTTACAAAGGAACTTTAGTGCTAGAATTACTGCCCTCGATCTGATGTTTGCAGCAGTACCTCACATCCATAGTGCAACTGTTGTTTACATACTGGCACGGGGTCAACGCTGCGCAAGCAGGTGCACACGTGCACAAGGGGGCAAGGGTGCTTTTTTTTTTCTTGGTTATTTTGATTATTTTTAATTATTTGTATACTGTCCCTTTCATTTTTTTTTCATTTTTTATCGCTTTTATTGCTATCACAGGGGAATGTAAATATCCCATGACTACAATAGGCATTGACACTTTTTTGATAAATCGGGGGTCTATTAGACTCTAGATATCTCCTCTGCCCTTACATCATCTGATTTCACCAAGATTGGTGTGATCAGATGCTTTCCCAGTTTAAAAATGGCGCTGTTTATATCCTGTTTATATCCTGTGAAACTGAAGTGATTAAATCCTCGTAGCTTCCAATTTCTTAGACCATAGAGATGATTGGTGCCATTCAGGTTTTCAATCAGTTCTATGGTCAACTGGCAGAAACCGCGGCTGCATTCTCAGGTTCCCCCAATGGCATGGGACTGCTCAAGAAAGCTGTGGAAGGCGGGGGGGAGGGGCACATCTTCTCCCACTGTTGTTAAAAGCAATCCTGCAGCTAATTAGCCACTATGATTGCTTTTACACGAAAGCCGATCGCCGGCTGAAAAAAATGATACCAGGATGATGCCTGCAGCTGCTGTTGCTGTCAAAATAAACAGATTGGTGCTGCAGCTGAATGGCATTCCTGCAACAGCAATGGTTGACAATAAAACAGTAATTCAATAAAACAACTTTTTTATTGAAATATGTGCCAAAAAATATTACAAAATATATATGCTGAAGCATAGGGGCCATCCACCCACTGGTCACCCCAGGCTCCCATGCTTGGGCATATATGCTGTTTTTTAACTGCGGATTAAAAATCTCATCCAACAGTGCTGCACACACTTATGTATATTCTGAGAGCAAGACCCCCTGTTGCTGCCAGAATAAACAGATTGGTGCTGCAGCTGATTGTCATTCCTGCAAAGAAAACAGCAATGGTTAATAATAAAACAGTAACTCAAAGAAACGGAAACAGTAAAGCTGCAACAGTAAAACAGTAACTCAACAACAATAAAATGACAACTATTTTTTATTTATTTTATTTTTTTTACTTTATTTTTTTTTTTACTTTTTTCAACTTTTAACCAAATGGTAGGGTCTCTCAAAATGCAATAGCCAGTTTCCTGACTAGCTAACCTCTTTCAAGACCCTGTATGTATATATATATATATATATATATATATATATATATATATATATATATATATAAATTAACATCATGCTATTATAATCGCATGAAAAACCTGACAGGCAAGTTGTATCCAAGTTGTACAACAATCAAATTGGGTACGATCAGCCTGCTCATAGATGGTTCGAATCTTGGCCAGTCCCTACTGAATTGGCCCGAGACTTGAACCATCTATGGCTAGCTTTATGCTAGGTACCCATGAAAATTTGTTCAACCTAGCAGCCTGAAGGAAAAAACCTGAGAGGTCACCTTACTATTTAGGGAAATACGGGAAATTTCGTTCAGCTTGCACAACTGCTTCTGATATTCGTGCAATGAATGTTTTATAATTGATGTCATCTCCTAGCATCTTCACCAAATAGGGAGGCTTTTAAGATCCAATCTTGGACAGTTGCCATGTGGGATCTCTAAAAATATTTGCATATTAACACATTCATTTAAGGATTTGCCAGGGAACACATTAACAAGAATAAAATTTCCTGTTATTTTTAACACCTTATCAGCTTAACCATGACCCACACTGCAAAGTGTGGAGACTAATGATGTGTAAACATGTACAACAAAAGAGAACAACTTGTTCTAGAAAAAATTTTTGCAGAGCAATTTCCAGCAAGGAAACCTGTTATTATATAACAAACCTAACATTAGCAGATAAGCAGCAAATAAGTAATTTAACCATTGACATTTTTTTTTACTGCAGTGGGCAGTTAAGAGGAGGACACAGTCAGGAGGAGTCAGAATGGCACAGTGGCTTCCTCCTTTGGAAGCAGAGGGCATCATTGTGGGACTAACTAACTGGCCAGCCCAGATCTATAAAATAAATGTAAGTTAATGCGGCCTGGATAAATCAACACTCAGGCTGCAATTACAGTAAGTCCCACTGCGTGGCATCTGATAATGCTGACAATAACCTAGTGTCAGCTAAGGATGTAATTAAAAAAATAGTGATAGCATAAAGGAGTCTCTATGACAGCTGCTGTTTGGAGGTGCTTCATGAATTTTTTGGGGTGCTTGTCTGCACACACAAGCACTCCCTGTCAGTAAATGCATTCCGTGCTGGAGGTGCCGATACTGCACACTTCTTTTGTTTGGATGAAAAAAAAGTAAAGCATATAATAATTTTCTTTTTTTAGATAATGTGCAAAGGATTAGAGCCTCTTTAAAGTTTTTATTAGTTGTTTCCGCCAGTATGGATATTTCCCTGTGATTGCCCTTAATAGAATGAAGAAATCTCCACAAAATAATGGGAAATTCCAGTTGTTACCACTTGAACATATTTTATCTACGTCTTTTTTAGTGACAGTCCTACATTTTGACTGTATTTAACAGTGACCACGGTCTGCATAACAAATACTTCAATAATTTTTACTTGGTTGCAGATTCCCACTGTGCCATATTGTAGTTAAGCAGTGTAGCGTACAAGGGCATGGCTTCATTTTATTATGACAAAAAGGAATAGTTGTTACTATACCAAATTCAATGTATATGCAAAAGGAGCAGTAAGTAAAAGTAGAGAACCACTTTAAAGGTGAACAATTGTCTTTTAAAGGTTTTATTGATACATTTGTGAATAGCTTATTGTAAATAATTTTATCAGTGATAAAGATTGATCTTGTTCTTAGCAATTTGAACTGTCTGACATACAAATAGTTTCTAAAGGGAAAATCTACAAATTTGTATGAAATAAACATGAAAGAGGACGTTCAGGTAAACCTTACCAACTTGTTGACAAGCACTGCCATTTCTCTTTAACCACTTGCCCTCCAGAGGATTTACCCCTCTTCCTGACCAGGCCATTTTTTGTGATACGGCACTCTGTTAATCAACTGACAATTGCGCGGTCATGCAACGTTGCACCCAAATGAAATTTACATCCTTTTTTCCCACAAATAGAGCTTTCTTTCAGTGGTATTTAATCACCTGTGCGTTTTTTATTTTTCACACTATAAATAAAAAAAGGCCGACAATTTAAAAATAAAAACTATATTTTTGACTTTTTGCTATTAAACATATCCAGTAAAAAAAATTTAAAAATCAAAGTTCATTATAAATTTAGGCCAAAATTTATTCTGCTACATGTCTTTGCTAAAAAAAAAATCCAAATACATGTAAATAAATTGGTTTACGTGACAGTTATATTGTTTACAAATGGTGGTATATATACTGGAATTTTATTTATCACTAGAAATGGCGGCGATCAGCGACTTATAGTGGAAATGCGGTGGGCATTTTGACACTGGGAGGAACTGACTTGGTGTCACTGACATCCCCAGTGACACCAATACAGTGTGCTGTTTTACTATGTGGACTTTGTGTGCTTTACACTGCAAGCACACTGCTTTGTATGGCTCTGCTATGCAGAGCCATACAAAGCATTGTGCAGGAGCTGACAGGAGAGATCTGTATTGTTTACATACAGGCCTCTCCCTGTTGGTAATACTCTGAGATCGCCGGGTAATCACCAGCCTGAACTCGGTGATCGACAGCCAAGGCCACGAAAATACGCAATTTTGCGCACCCATACTGCCCTGTAGGAGCATTTCTGCTATAGGGAGGCGCAGAAGCGTTTTTTTAAACACATATTCACACATGTCAAACTAGTCCAGAAACTTGTCATGCCACATATCTGAATCTTATTATCTGTGGTCACAAAAACTACAGCCTCTGGTTCAAACTGCAATGCCACTTTTATACGATTTGAAGTCTTCATTCTCAGCACAGATCACTACTGACTGAAAAAAATTAACATTTTCATAGGATGGTTTATGCAGAATATGGTTTAATAGTTCTACTAAATTGGATGTACATAAAATGAATGTAGTTTAGTGGAGATCAATATTTTCTAGCAGTTCCCACTGAATCAGGTTATAGGATTGATTATTTAAAAATATAACTTATGAAAAATTTCTGAATTATAAAATAGGCAATAACATGAATGCATTAATTTAATTATCACATGCTTAGAACAGTTTTGAACATCGTAATCCTTGGGAAGCTCTGTTACATAGGCCAATTTCAGATCTCATCAAGCATGAGCAGAAGCTGGTGGAGTTTTCATTCCTAGAGGCCTGGCAAACTTTGGCCAAAGCATGGAAACAACCAATGGACATTATGATACTTGAGGAACTAATGCAACACTTAACAGCCACACAAACTTCCTTAAGGTCTGGACTCCATGGTTGGACTACAATAGCCACATGAATATCAATCACTCCCTCCTTTGCTTGCAGCTGGGTCAGAAGGCTTGCATTGAGTTGAGTGCCAAGCTGGGCCCTGCGGACCTCTCTGCTCTGCACCCCTACCCGTTGAAACCCCTCTTTTTTTCCCCAAATATTTATTTCTTTCCTTTCTGTCTTTCCTATTTTTTCTTTTTCCTTCTCTCTTCTCCTATGCTTCGCAATCCCTTGAAATCTCATAAATAAACGTTTCCCCATTCTGCATATAATTTGTTTCTTGTTTCATTCAAGGAGAATTTCCACACGGATACATGTTTCTCACCTTAGGCTATCCTGACAAGTATGAAGAATCATCTAAAGCTGTATTGACCTCTTGATTATATTATGTATCTCATTCTACATGTTTTGTATTTCCCCATTGTTTTTTATTTGACTGACTTTTTTTTTATTTGACTGACTGCAATTGTAAGCTTACAATTTATACTTTTTTCTGCTGTTTGACAAACAAAAAACTTAATAAAATATCTGTGAAATAATTATCATGATGTGTGAAAAGGGAATAGTTATTTTGTGATGAACATTTGAGCACACCATAACAAGTTATATGTACAATCTCAAAGTTTATACTTGTTTGTGTAGCGCTTATCCCCAAAGGAGACGCTGCTTCCCAGTTTACCTGTGCCCGTGACTCTGCAATCTGCATCACCCACTCTGACACACCTGGGCTGAAGTAGGAATATGTAATACAGAAACTGTATATACATTAACCCAACAGTTTAACATAAAAAAACAATAATTGCTCAGCAAATATGTAAAACAATAGAAAGTATGATATACGATTGCTGACAAGTGGAACAGAGTGTAGTCCCTAAACCCTGTGCTAGGGGTAATCCTGCCTAAAGGGAGTAGTACCAAAATAATAGTTCAGCATTTTATATTAAACCCTTTATCCCACTGGCCAACACATTGGGACAAAATCTGGCGAAGCGCTCACAATAAAATTTCTCCAATGCAATGCTGTTCCTTTACCAGGGTATTAACAGGGACCTTTCTCCCTTCTCCATTGATGGCTCAATAAAGACAGAGCTTTCTCCAACAAGAGTGTTCCAACAAGAGAACAAGGAGTATTCTCTTTATTGAATCTCTCCATCTCAGACACAGTGGTAAGTGTCTCACCTGCAACCAGATGCACACACAGTAATGGTAAAACGTACTGAGCATCCCAAATGGGCGACCATGCTGTCCAGAGGACCTAGACAGTCATGACAGTCTTTAACAGCAAGGAGACATAATAACAGCAATGATTCCCTATATATCTCCCCAGGAAGACATTTGATACATGCCACAAACTTTAGGCTGCATACCGGAATATTCTTATCAGTTCTTTGAGCGGACACATGTGGACCCTCTCGCCTATTACCTGAATCCACACTTCAGTCTCAGTTTCCTCGTAAAACTCAAACTTACCCATTGTTATTACTTCAGCTAGAGTCTTTAGCAATACACGTTGTTATCTCTCTTCCCTGGTAGAATCAATAAGTCTAGTGTAGTTCATAATTTCTAAAATAATAACAGTACAGCCAGAATAAGGACATATCTACCTTCATTAGTTAATTAGTAGTTTTGAGCCCAAACACCACTACCCTAGGAGTACTGGGAGCAGAACCAGCACAATTCCTTTCCTAGGTGAACTGGGCATCCGAAATCTGTCATATATCCATTCAAAAGGTGACAATAATATGCTAGTTAGCAGACTGTAGCAAATTCAATTTATTAATACCAATAGAAAACTGGATCTGTGGTATGATCGTAAATATAGTGACATCCCATGGGCACTCCAAAGTCACTTAATTGGTCAGATTCTGTCAACACCCCCCTCGCAGACATGAAAAGTGGGGCTGCCCTGCAGTTGACAGCTCTCATGTACCATCAAAAGAAGTAAGATCTGTAAAGTTTGCTGAGAGCCTCTGTACCACTTGCTTGTTGACTGGACTCTGCAAACCAGGGCTTGATAAGTAGTTACATTTTTCAACCCTTTTGTTTTACTGTTGCATTGTTGTCTCTTTGTTACCTTTGTATACCTTTTTTTCTGTAACTATTTTATTTGCACTTTTCATTATTACACCATATTTTGAAAAGTATTAAAATTGTCTTTTAACACAATAACGCAAAACAAAGAATTCCTATCTCTTGAAGGGCACTACTACATGGTAAATCTCTGGATATACCTGTCTGTGGTGAGAGTGTGTGTACAGATGTTTATTTAAATTCATAATTGCTATTGCCAATATTGTGAACATTTACTACTTTTCGATAAAAGTAGTTGGTGGCAGTAAAGAGTTAATTGCTTGTCACACACGCTTTCTCCCTTAATGTCCTCTTTGCAATTTCTTGCAGCCCCAAGGGGGACTGGCTGCAGACTGGAGCTTCACTTTCAAAAGGAAACATGTGACCGCCACTCCACCATTTTATTTTAATGAACTTTAATGTAACAAACAATGTCTGCAGACCGGAGCTCCACTCGACTGGAAACATGACCTCCAGTTTACTTTATTTTTATTATAATGTAACAACCAATAGAGACACAACTCGAGGAAGTGAAGGTCACATGTTTCCTGTTGAGTGGAGCTCCAGTCTGCAGACATTGGTTGTTTGTTACAATAAAGTTCATGAAAAACAAAAAGTGAACTGGAGGTCATGTGTTTCCAGTTGAAAGTGGAGCTCCAGTCTGCAGCCAGACCCCTCTCTCCACAGATGGAAGAGCTCCATAAGCATAATTAAATGGCATGGGAGACTTCTGAGCACATCCTGATGAATCATTTCTTTTTGAAAGAAGCTGCTGGTCACAAGAATGACTGTCCTTTTAGACTGAGAAAGTCGACTTGTCTCCTACACTGATGGGCAAAAAAAATGAATAAATACACCCACATTAAGTAAAAGAAAAATGTTAATTCTTTTTTGTTTTGCTTTTGGAGCCAGCAAAACATTGCAATCATGATCAGTGGATGGTGGGTGAAATGCTCTGGCTTCTGCAGACCATTCCTCCAGCTGTATTCAATGGCCTGCAAGGGAGATGGCATAACGACAATTATGCTCCATTGAAAACTACAATCCCTCTGCCTCAGTGGAAGATGGGACTTCTAGTGCCATTCACACCAGTACACGGTGCAGGAAACTTGTGTTCCATGCGCATTTTCCGCACCTCATTCAAAACACTGTAGCGGGCATCAATGTTAAATTAACGTCACCCCAAATACAGGCTGTAAATGCAGTGCATTTTCCTGCACCAGTTCCCATGATACAATAGTACCATGCGATCTGGTTGCAGTGCATTTTAACACCCCCCCCCCCCCCAGCCCTTTAGCTGCATCAAAATTCCGGGAAGTTGCAACAGGCATTCCAATCATGTGACCACTGGCTGCAACAGCGGTTACGTGATCAGAAAGCTCCCAAATGCAAGTATGCTTTGGGAGGTTTTCATTACATGTTAGTTTCTGTGCTGGGAGCACACAATGAGCGTGCACTCAGCACAGTAAATGGTTTACAAACAGTAACATATACAGTTAGGTCCATGTATATTTGGACACAGGCAAAAATTTTGTTTTTTTCAGGTATTTACCAAATACCAAGCTATAGTTATATAATGGATATGGGCTGAAAGTGCACACTCTCAGGTTTAATTTGAGGGTATGTACATCCAAATTGGAGGAAGGGTTTAGAAATTACATCTATTAAGAGTAGCCATCCCCCCTTTCTCAAGGGACCAAAAGTAATTGGACAAATGAATATAATGATAAATAAAATGTTCATTTGTAATATTTTGTTGAGAATCCTTTACTGGCAATGACTGCCTGAAGTCTGGAACCCATGGACATTACCAAAGACTGGGTTTCTGCCTTTCTGATGCTTTGCTAGGCTCTAACTGCAGCTGTCTTCAGTTTTTCTTTGTTTGTGGGTCTTTCTGCCTTTAGTTTTGCCTTCAACAAGTGAAATGCATGCTCAATTGGGTTGAGATCAGGTGATTGACTTGGCCATTACAGAATATTCCACTTCTTTTCCTTCAAAAGCTCCTGGGTTGCTTTTGCAGTGTGTTTTGGATCATTGTCCATCTGTACTGTGAAGCTCCATCCAATCATCTTTGCTGCATTTGCTTGAATCTGGGCTGACCGTATATCTCTAAACACTGCAGAATTCATCCGGCTGCTTCTGTCTTCTGTCACATCATCAATAAACACCAATGACCCAGTGCCACTGGAAGCCATGCATGCCCATGCCACCACACTGCTTCCACCATGTTTTACAGATAACGTTGTGTGCTTTGGATCATGAGCTGTTCCAAGCCTTCTCCACACTTTTTTCTTCCTGTCATTCTGGTACAGATTAATCTTAGCTTCATCCATCCAAAGAATGCTTTTCCAGAACTGGTCTGGCTTTTTTATGTTTTTTGGCAAAGTCTAATCTGGCTTTTCTATTCTTCAGGCTTATGAATGGTTTGCACCTTGTAGTGAACCCTCTGTATTTGCTCTCGTGAAGTCTTCTCTTGGTTGCAGACTTTGACAATGATACGCCCACCTCCTGGAGAGTGTCCTTCACTTGTCTGGATGTTGTGAATGGGTTTTTCTTTACCATAGAAAGGATCCTGTGATCATCCACCACTGTTGTCTTCCGTGGACGTCCATGCCTTTTTATGTTGCCGAGCTCACCAGTGCTTTCTTCTTTCCTCAGAATGTACCAAACTGTTTATTTGGCCACTTCTATAGTTGCTGCTATCTCTCTGACGGATTTGTTTAGTTTTTGAAGCCTTACAATGGTTTGTTTCACTTGCATGGACAGCTCCTTTGAACGCATGATGTAGGTTCACAGCAATAGATTCCAAATGCAAATACCACACTTAGAATAAACTCCAGACCTTTTACCTGCTTAATTGATGAAGAAATAATGAAGGAGTAGCCCACACTTGGCCATAAAACAGCTTTTGATTCAATTGTTCAATTACTTTTGGTCCCTTGAAAAATGGGGGGATGGCTACTCTTAAGAGCTGTAATTCCTAAAACATTCCTCCAATTTACTTACCTGCTTTGTGCAATAGGATTGCACAGAGTGGCCCCGAACCACCTCTTCTCAGGTCTCTGCCATTGCTCATGGCTTTGCTATGTCCAGTGCCCCTATAAGAAGTATCTCACCGATGGTACACAGACAGCAAAAAATAACCTGGCAGAGGGTTTAACCCTTCCCTATTCTATCTAAAACAAAAAAGGACTTTTGTTCAAGAGTTCCTACATGTGGCAATGTTGGAAGTCTGCTTTCAGCTGCTAACTGAAAAGTGAATAACATTGAATAGAATGGTTTACACAAGGATTCTATAGTATCCCAGTTTAAGCCCCACAATGACAAATTAACACATATATGCGGAGTCCGGGAAGTGGGCTTGAAATCTGGGTGCTACAGATATGTATTCTTGTGTTTGTGCTGGGAGTGCTCTCCATACCACGCTCTCAGCACAGAGACCGGGATCTCACCGATTTATACACGTGATTTGCATTTCTAGGTAGGGGGCGCATGTGTTGCCCTGCCCGTGCCCCTATTGGCTGCTAAGGAAGTCAACCACCAGCTGGGACTCAGTGATCGTCGGCAGGGCTAGGAGGGGAGAGATCTGTGTGCAAATGACACAGATCTCTCTTCTGTCAACATGGACATACTACTTTGTATCTCTCTGCACAACATCTGATAGCCCCACATGTTAACCCCTTCCTGCCCAGTGCCATTAGTACAGTGTCGGCGCTTTTTATTAGCACTGATCACTGTATTGGTGTCACTGTGTCACAGTGGCCGCTAGTTCCCACCCAGTGTCAAAATGCCCACCGCAGACCCACTATAAGTCAACGATTCCCGCCATTACTAGTATAAAAAATTCCAGTATATATACCGCCATTTGTATATGCTACTTTTCACGTAAACCAATTAATATACACGTATTGAGATTTTTTTTTTTAGCAAAGACATAAAGCAGAATACATTTTGCCCTAAATTTATGAAGAAATTTGATTTTTAAAATTTTTTATTGGATATTTTTTATAGCAAAAAGTAAAAAAATAGTTTTTTCAAAACTGTCGGTTTTTTTTGTTTAAAGCGTTAAAAAATAAAAACTGCAGAGGTGATCAAATACGACCAAAAGAAAAAGCTCTATTTATGGGGGGAAAAAGGACATAAATATCATTTGGGTGCAGCGTTGCATGACCACGCAATTGTCAGTTAAAGTAACACAGCGCCGTATCGAGAAACAAGGGCCTGGTCATGAATGGGGGGAAATCCTCTGGAGGGCAAGTGGTTAATTATACTTTAAGGCAAGGGTCTCCAAACTATGGCCCTCCAGCTGTTGAAGTACTACAAGTTCCACCATGCCTCTGTCTCTGGGAGTCTTGCCTGTGGCTGTCAGAGTCTTGCAAGGCCTCATGGGACTTGCAGTTCCTCAACACCAGGAGGGCCATAGTTGGATCCACCTGCTTTACGGCAACTAATGCTGAGATTGATTCAGATGTCTTTAGCATGGCGCTGCTGGGTTTGCAGTCTTTTCACTGTGCACTTATCTAGCGTGTCAGAACCAGAACAAGAACTGACATGATCCCCTTTACAGTGAGGGAAGTTGTGTGACACTGAGCCTAGGAGCGCTGCCATTGGTGATGTCACTGAACACTGCTGCATGCAATGAGCAGACACTTCTACAGAACTCCTCCCGCCCCTCTCCGCTGTGTGTAGACTGGTCGCGGCTCATGGACGTCATACGAGTTGGCGGGGATACCCCAGTCTGGAAGAACATGGCGGCACTGGGAAAGGCTGGGGAGCAGTGGCAGAGCATTCTGAGTGAGCACCGAGTGTTCTCTGAGCTCCGACACAAAGACGGGAAGGCGAGCCGCCAAAGTGCGGCCCAACTGAGGAACCTGATGTGTAGTCTGGACGGGGACCTGCTCGTGTGGGACGCAGAACACAAATGTTTCCACATCGTGAGGCTGGGCAGCTTGGGCGCAGACAGTCCTCCAGAGAATGAGCAGGTGAGAGCCTATCTATCCTGTGTGAGCCTCTGCTCACTGGTATGTACCTCAGAGACCGGAGTTCTGGTTCTAGCAGTGCCTGTCTCCAGGTTCATATCCAGGTAGGGCAATGTGTGGCTGTTTGTTTCTCCTTGTAGCCCCTGTCCCTCTTTTCTCTGCAGCTTTTAACCCCTGTGGTCTCCTGTACAGACCTACACAAATATCGTTTTTTTTAGTAATTTGGAGCATACTGATTTTTTAATAACATAGGAAAAGGTTAGAACCCCATCATGTTTTCCATTGGGAGATGTTCATTCACTCCCTCTATGTAGACCCAAAAGAAGTGAAAGAAAATGTTTTCAAAGTGGGGGGAATCTCTTCTTCTGGTAGCTGAACAATGTCTAATATAGCGCACATTCATCACACCTGCTCTGTAATGGTTTTGCACAGAGCAGCTCCAATCCTCTTCTCGGGTCCCCCGCTGGTGCTCCTGGCTCTTACTAGCCGCTTGCTATGGGGGTATTCATGCTAAGCCACAGTGTGTGTGTGTTTCCATTGACATACACAGCTTGGTAACACCCAGCCCCCACTCCCCCTCTCCTCTCACAGGCTATGATTGACAGCAACAGGAGCCAATGGCTCCCACTGCTGCCTCCATGGCCAGTGAGGATGGAGAGTGCCTCTGCTGTCATGCACATCTCTCGAGATCGGGCTCAGATAAGTATAGGTTGGGGGGGGGAAGTTAGCTGCACACTTTTTTTTTTTTTTTTACCTTTAAGTGGAGCTCTACCCAAAAAGGGAAGTTTCGCTCTAAGAACTGGTCCCCTGCTTCCCATTAAGGATTGGCACCTTTGGGGAGCAGAGAGTGGGACAGCTACCCAAGATTGACAGGTACCTGCCCCTACTTTCGTTGCAATCACCTAGGCGAACGGAAGCAGAAGTTGTCCTCCCACCTTCCTCCCTGTAGTCTTCTGGGACACGTGACAGAAAACTAAGGGACTATTCAGAAAGCACAGCGCTACTCGCTCATTCTCAGTGGGCGCCAGGCTGTCACGCTGCAAGCTGTCACAGCAGGGTGCCCACACTGAAGATGCTGGCGCCAGGAACACAGGACGGCCAGTGACTGCGGTATCCAACAGGGGGCTGGCTTTCATGGGGCTGTGGAGGGTGTTTGGGAGGATTGTTTGCCAGGAAGAGCACCATGGGGACTCTGGTGGTCCCGTGACACTGGGCAGGGATCCACTCTGTGGGGGCAAGAAAGAGGATGTGAGGTGGGGAAGTGTGGACTGGAGGGGGCCCAGGTCACCACGGCAACCAGAAACCATGTCCTGGTGCCTGGGATTTGTTGAGCCTTGGTTTAGCGTATGTTCATGAAAGATAAATAGTTTTTTTTTTTTTTTTTTTTTCCCCCATCGCAAATTCTCAAACAATATAGTAGCTTTTAAGCTTTTACAAGCCTTGTTTGTTTTACTTTTCCATTTGTTACTTGTGTTTCTGTTTTGTCTTTCAGGCAAGTAATTGTTATAATTAACCACTTTGTTTTTTTAATTTATCAGAGATTACTGTGTATTCACAACCCGCTTTTCGAGGTCAGTCAAGTCTTGTTAAGTCCTGCAAGGCGACATATTGCTCTCATCGGAACCAAAGGTTTGATGGTTCTGGAGGTGCCTGAGCGGTGGGGAAAAAACTCTGAATTTGCAGGAGGTGAAAGAGCTGTTAACTGCAGGTATTTAGTAATTCAGTATTTTATCTTTTGTGAAAGTGGTTTACTTTAAAATAAGAGGAGCAAAGTGTGCTTTAGAACTCTGCTGCAGGTTCCTTTTTCTGCTTATGCAAAATCATATCACTTCTCATTTCTAATAAATTTAATGAAGCTACATTTTTGTTTTGAAATCCACTCTGCCCCCAATCCTCTCTTCGCTTCTGCTAAGTAAGCATCTAGCAAGTTAACGTGTTCACAGATATTCAGGAATATGATGGACTGTGCTCATTAAAACAGCTTAGGGTAGGTTTAAACAGTAGAGGGATTGTTAATGGGGTTCAATGAATTTGATAAACAAAAAGTGCAGGTGAGTTGCTGCTCCAGCTGGGCTCTGACAGACGCTTAAGTGGCTGGTAACACAAGCCTTAAAATTTAAAATGCAAATTCAATCTTTAAACCCTGTTATTAACCAAAGGTCTACATGTCATGGTTGTCTTGCCGTCCTGCACCAAGGTAAAGGTCTAGGCTCCCTATTTTAACAGCTGTAAAAGACAGCTGCATGTATCTGCAGGACCATGCAATGTATATTTGCAGTGACTAGAGTAGAACACCGCCTTGGTGGCAGTGAAGGTGCTGGGAGCCAAACGCATCTCATCTGACTGATTACAGTGCAGTATTGCAAAAGGCCCTGCCATATTAGAGGATCCATCGGTCTTGTTTTACAGTAAAGGAGAGAGGTAGGTGGACTATTACAATGTGCACAAGCACCTTTTAGCTTTCTGAGTTCAGAAAAAAAAAAATCACTTAAAGTGGATATCAACTCAAACTTTTTTTACCCTAATACATCTCCTGTACAGGAAATAAGGGGCCACTCTGTGCAATACCATTGCACAGAGCAGGTAAGTACAACTTCTTTTTCCAAAAATATCTTTCAGGACAGAATCAGAGAGAACGTAGCTCCTTCCACAAGAAAAAAGAAAACACGTCAAACTTTTAACTTTAAAAGAAGGCTACTCCCTACAGATCGTCAATTGTTGTGTTTACTCCGTCTTGGCAGAAACACAATGGAACTGAGGGGATGTTAGGATCTTTCAGGGCTGTCCTGGAGGGGTTACTGTCTCCCCTTATCTTTTTTCCTTTTATAGCATTGGGGGCCCCCCCCCCCAGCATTTCCTTGGTATGATAGAGGATGCTCCGGCTCCTTCTCCCCTTTCCATGCTCAGGGAGAGACTGTACCGACTTAGCCCTTGAGCATGGGGATGCTGGTCCTGCTTGCTGGGCCATCAGCACCATGTTTCTGGTGGCTGGAGGAGTGCCCGCAGCCACATTTGACAGTGGTTGTATTATTTCCAGAAGGAAAGGGACTTCTGGGTCAGGCATGCAGTGTCAATTCCAGCCTCAGTGATGCAGGGTTTTGGAGGAAGGACTCAGCTGGTGCCTATTTCCAGTTTTGGTGCAGCAATGTCTCAGAGCTCTGGAACCAGCATTTTAATCCTTTTGCTGCCAAGTCTATACGTTGTACAGACCTGACAGCAGGAAATTTTACACAAAATCCGATTAAGGAGAACTTGTCACCTAAAAATCATCACATAGGGGACTTTGTGTCCCCTATGATGAAGAAAAATTTTTTTTTCTAATTGCAAAAAAAAATTTACGCCCAAGCACATAACATCCCCCCCCCAAAAAAAAAATGTACGTACATAAACGTGCGTCGGGGCGGCTACGCATGAAAAAGTTGATTGCAATACACATTATGTATCACCCCACATGCCGGAGTGAGAGCAATAATTGTAGCACAAGACATCCTCCATAACACTAAACTGATGACCTATAGGGGCTTTTGAAGATTCGCCTATAGAAAATATAAGGTACTGAAATTTGTCTCCATTTCACGGGCGCACACAAATTTAAGGTTTGACATGTAGGGTATCTATTTACTTGGTGCAACCCTGTCTTTTATATTTTACCAAAAATGTGGGTAATTTATTGCTTTTTTTTTTTTTGCCCTAAAATTCACTTTAGTGTGTTTGTTCCTGAAATTTTGCATTTCTTAGTCCTTTGCGGTAATATCATGTGACATAAAAAATTGAAACTACCACTATTTTATTCTCTAGGGTGTCTGCTTTCAGAAAAAATATAATGTTTGGGGGTTTTGTGTAGTCTTCAGGCCTAATATGATGTTTTAAACATGTGCAAAAAATTGCAAAAACTGCTCTGGCACGAAAGGGCTAAGCCATGGTTTTAGCTGCAGGCTCTGCAGAATGGAAGAGGACAGAACCTTGGCCACTGGGTGACAGGCACTGACATCCGCAAGGCCCAGGTAGAGATTTAGCAGTGCTTCTTGTATAGTTTCCCCCCTGGAGGCTGGGGCCTGTCTGGGCGTCTGGGCACTTCAACTAGTCATATCTTTTTCAGTGCACCTTTGTCTGGGGCAATTTGGGGACCATGTTGCTTGTGATTGAGTCTCAGTTTAGGCCGAGGCTAAGAGCTGTAATAAAGAACAGGCCTCTGTGAAGAGGAGGTACCCCTCCTGCAGAGTCAAACTTGGAGATAATTGAAAAATCCATTATGCAAACGCTGTATTGCTCTCTTGGTTAAGGAGGAATATTCAGCTGTTTGTAATGACCTAATTTCCTCAGTGTAGAATGATCTCTCTGCCACATTTCAGTCTTTTCTGGTGAAAGAATAAAGTGCAGCCATCCAGATGTTTTTTTTTTGACCTCTCAAAAGTCCAGGAACAAAAGAAGTCCTTTTTCGTCGTCCTGCTCAGTTCTAGAAGTCTCAATGACTATACCCTCCCAGTGGGAGGAAGACTTCAGGGGTTTCTTCCACAATGGGAGAACATTATCTCAGATCAGTACATTTTAGATACCATCTCCCGAGGATACGACATAGAATTTGCAGAATCTCCTCCGAAAAGATACTTGCTAATAGATATTCTTAAAGTCTGGTCAAGTCTCTGGCAATGAAGTGTCTAATCCAGGGACTGATACTTCAGAGAGTGGTTATTCTGGTGCTGCCACAAAAGGCACAGCAGGGATTCTACTTCCTTGTGGGTAAACCTTTGGGAAAGTTCCACTTAATTTGTCAGTTTGAAACCATTGAACAAAATGGCCCAATACAAACCAATCCAGATGGATTCTATTTTTGATCAGAAATCTCCTTCTGCAAGATTGCTACATGGCATCAATCGACCTAAAGGTTACCTACCTCCACATCCCCATTTGCCTTCGATCTCAGAAGTTCCTGAGACTAGCGTTAAGATCAGAGGCTCAGGTATTCCATCAACAGTTCAGAGCTCTACCGTTTGGTCTTTCATCCACTCTGCAAGTGTTCACGAATATAATGTCAAAACGCCTTAGCACCCCTGTTCCTGAAAGGCGTAGCAGTGACTCCTTCTCTCAATGATCTTTTCTTCGCAGCTTCAGAGAAGTTGTAGGAAAATTTGACTCTAGCTTGCAGCCATTTGGAAAGTCTGGGCTGGATCTTGAATATCCAAAAGTCTAACTTAATACCTGACCCGGTTCTTTTTGTAGGCTACTTGATCAATTCTGTGGAACAAAACATTTTTCATCCAATGAACATGAGAGAAAATTTGCAGGCGACCCTGGATATGCTTCAGTCCACTTGGGCCATGTCTGTCAGGAATCTGATGTAGGTTTTGAACATTCTAACCTCTGCCATTCTGCCAATTCAGAGGTCAAGGCTGCATTTAAATACTTCAGCGTTTTATGCTGTGGATTTGGAATTGGCAAATAGACTCGCTACACACAGTGGTGAAGATCCCCACCAAAATAAACAGATCGCTGTCGTGGAGGAACCAAAGAAATCTTACAGTGGACTCATTATGGTTCTTTCCAGTCAAAAGGAGACTGACCACGGATGCTAGCTCCTGGTGCTTTGGGAGCTCACTTGAAAGAGAAAATAGTGTAAGGTTCTTGGGCAAAGTCCCAAGCATCAAATGACTCAAATTGGAGACAGTTGAAAGCTATGTGTTTTTTTTTTTTTTTTTCTCTCTGGATCTTCAGAGGTACCAAGTCTTTAGACAATGCCACAGCTGTGGCCTATATAAACAGGTAAGGGGATACAAAAAGAAGAGCCCTTCAGTTTTTGACAGAAGAGATTCTTTGAGCAGAAAGCAATTTGGCATCCTTATCTCTAGTCCACCCAAAGGGGACTTTGAATTTGGTGGCTGACACCAGATGTAGGAGGCAGAGCTGACCTTGAATCCAGAGGTGTATTCTATGATTACAAAAAAGTGGGGATGTCCTCTGGTGGACCTCTTTGCAAATCAAGAAAACACAGACCTCGCTATTTTCCTATTCAATTTATATATTAAGTTTTGTATTAAAGTAATACAGTATCTTGTCAAGCTCTGGGTCTTGGTACCCAGATATACACTAGATTGCCAAAAGTATTGGGACACCCCTCCAAATCATTGGCTTCAGATATTCCAATCCGCTCCATGGCCACAGGTGTATAAAATCAAGCACTTAGGCATGCAGACTACAAATACAAATATTCTACAAATATTTGTGAAAGAATGGGTCACTCTCAGGATCTCAGTGAATTCAAGCATGGTACCGTGATAGGTTGCCACCTGTGCAATAAGTCTATCCGTGAAATGTCCTTGCTACTAAATATTCCACGGTCAACTGTTAGTGGTATTATAACAAAGTGGAACTAACTAGGAACAACAGCGACTCAGCCACGGAATGATAGGCCACTTAAAATGGCAGCGTGGGGTCAGCTCATGCTGAAGTGCACTGTGCGCAGAAGTCGCCAACTGTCTGCAGAGTCAGTAGCTAAAGACCTCCAAAATTTGTGTGGCCTTTGGATTAGCACATTAACAGTGCGCAGAGAGCTTCATGGAATGGGTTTCCATGCTTGAGCAGCTGCATCCAAGCCTTACATCACCTAGTGCAATAATAAGCTTCGGATGCAGTATTGTAAAGCAAGCCACCACTGGACTCTATAGAGTGACGAATTGTGCTTTTCTGTCTGACAATCCGATGGACATGTTTGGGTTTGGCAGTTGCCAGGAGAACGGTACTTGTCTGACTGCATTGTGTAAAGTTTGGTGGAGAGGAGATTATGGTGTGGGGTTGTTTTTTGGAAGTTGGACTTGGCCCCTCACTTCCAGTGAAGGAAACTCTTAGGGCCAGTTTGCACTACATGCATTTCAGTGTGCTTTTTTTTTTTTCTGCATCCAAAATGCAGAGAAAGTAGGTTATCTCCTAGATTGTAAGCTTGAAAGAGCAGGGCCCTCGATCCCCTCATGTTTTGCATTGTATTGGTATTGTTCTGTCACATGTTCTGTCCCCCTTTATAATGTACAGCGCTGAGCGAACTATTGGCGCTTTATAAATACTGTATAATAATAATATGGTTGTCAGTGTCATAGTTCACATCAATGCTTGCAGTTCCAGTTGCAGGGAAAAAAAAATGAAAAGGCTTTTTTTTTTTCCTGCACAGAACTGTACTGGAACGCGGTAAAATACACTGGAACACACATGTTCCTATTTAAAAGTGAGGTGAAAAACATCAAAAAACGCACCAAAAATGTTTAAAAATCACGCATGCAGAAACGCATCAAGAACGCCTCTTGGCTGCGTTTCTTTGGTGTGATCAGGCCCTTAAGGCTTCAGCAAACCAACACATTTTGGACAATTTCATGCTCCCAGCTTTGTGGGAACAGTTTGCGGATTGCCCCTTCCTGTTCCAACATGACTGCACATCAGTGCACAAAGCAAGGTCCATAAAGACGTGGGTGAGCGAGTTTGGGGTGGAGGAACTTGACTGGCCTGCACAGATCCCTGACCTCAACCCAACACCTTGGGGATGAATTAGAGCAGAGACTGCAAGCTAGGCCTTCTCGTCCGAGGACAGTGCCTGACAAATGCTTTTCTGGAAGAATGGTCAAACATTTCCATAGACACACCACTAAACCTTGTAGACAGCCTCCCCAGAAGTTGAAGCTGTTAGTCTGTAGGGTTCAATATTGAGTTGGTCCACCCTTCTCAGCATAAGACTGGGATGCCATTCAAGTTCATGTGCGTGTAAAGGCAGGCGTCCCAATACTTTTGGCACTGGTTGCTGGATGCTACTGTCTTTTTGCTTTGATTATTCCTGAAAATGTGATTCATCTACAACAGGGGTGTCAAACTCCATTTCATCATGGCCTGTATCAGCATTATGGTTGCCCTCAAAGGACCCAGTTGTATCTGTAAGACTAGATGTCCAGAGAACCCCACCCCCCTATTACATCAGATGTCAAGAATCCCACACCTTCCCCAACATCACCATGCACCCCCTTTGGGTGCAGAGTTGAAAAGCAGGAGGTGCAGGGTCTGGAGGAGGACCAGAGGAGGAGTGGAGTCCGTTACCAGGGTCTGCTGAATGCTGAGACCAGGGGAGGCAGAGATGAGGGGGTGTTGCAGCTGCACTGAGAGGTTTAGGATTTGGCAAAGCAGATCTATTATCTTTGATACCGACTACTGAGACAAGGTGGGGTCGGAGCTAAAGGGGTACCTGCAGGAGAGGTGCAAGGAACACCTGAAATGGCCTGGAGGGCCAGATTCGGCCTGCGGCCTTCGTGTTTGACACCTGTGATCTACAACCACATGGTTTCTTTTGTGTGTCTGTCCCCTATGTGGGACTTAATTGCTCAGTTTGTATTCTGTTACTATTATTCAATAAAAACCATTGCACCAGAAAGTAATTCAATAAATGTGTACATCTTCAGATGAGCTTTGCAGATTGGAAGTCATAAATGTATGCAAAGTATGGAGGTACAGTAAGTAAACATTGTGTACAATGAATACATTGAGTTCACACAAGGAATTGGCGGGAATCAGCCCCCACTATTTTATTCCTTGAACAGGGAAGACCGTTCTTTAGAGATAGATGCTGTTGATTGACTCTGGGACTTCTATCTTTGCTATGCCTTTCCCTCATTTCAGCTGATTCTGCAAGTGCTAAGGAAGATCCAGAGAGAAAGAACTTTGTTCATCTTCATAGCACCTTTTTGTCTCAAAAGAACATGGTTCTCCATGCTTCTCCATCTGGCAGTCAGACCGTATTGGTCTTTTCGAGTCAGACAAGGCTTTCTTCTTCAGAGTTCTTTGTATTACCCTGAGGTAGACCGATTAAGCCCCACAGCTTGGTTTCTGAGGAACAGTTCTTAGAGGATTTTGGAACATCTACTTTTTGCTCTTTTTGCGAGTGGCGAAAAAAATGACGAGTCATTTATGGTAAAGCGTGGAGAGTTTATAAGTCTTGATTTTTCTGGTCATCAGTTGGAAGACCTCTCCTCCTATTTTTTTTTTTTTTAAATTTCTACTAGACCAGGGGTCTGCAACCTTTAAGACATAAAGAGCCACTTGGACCCGTTTCCGAAGGGAAAAAAAAGACTGGGAGCCGCAAAACCATTGCAACATTTAAAACAAATCAAACACTGCATATATTGTTTCTTACCTTAATGCTATATACAGGATCGTGCAGTTAGCTGTCAATCTGAAGAAAAAAATAACTTTTCCACTTAACAATGTAAAATATATTTTTGCACATTAATAGCTAATTAAAATATTTAATTTATCTGGTTAATGGGATTTATTCTCCTGAACCTCAGTGCACAGTGTCTGCATATCAGGGCTGTAAGACGTCACCTTCATTTTCACACAGGCTTGCAAGCTGTCATCTGTGAGGCGTGATCGATGTTTGTTTTTAATATAGTTCATGTTGGAGAAGACCTGCTCATATACATATGTGGAGCCGAAGATCGACAGCACTCCAAATGCATACTTTTTCATGTTTATATAAGTGTTGGGGATAGCATTCCAGGTTTCGAATACAAGTTTGTCCTGTTTGGGAAGGTTTTTAATATCACTCCATTTATGATTCTGTGCCAGAATGGCCTTCTGCCGGGCAACATCCTCAAGAGTAGCGGTCAAGCATTTAAACTTGGACACCCATATATCTTTGTCGGCTATATCGGCCAATTCCAACTCAAGATCAGGTTGACTTACACCTGCAAATGCAGTCATATTCAATAGGGATGGATCGATCGCCAGGGGAATGACAGGGAAGGATAATGTGGTTTTTTCCTCTCTGAACTCACAGAATCGTTTCCCAAACGAACTTTGCATTGTGGTGATTGCAGACTTGAAATATTCCAAATTGATTGTATCATGACTTTGTTTGAACTCTCTCAAAGAGGGAAAGTGAGACAGTGTACCTCTCTGTAAATCTTTGATAAACACTGTCAACTTGTGCTCAAAAGCCAAAACCTCTTCCAGCATGTGCAGAGCTGTGCCTCCTTTCCCCTGAAGGGTTGTATTTAGCGTGTTTAGATGTGCTGTCATGTCTACCATAAAATGTAATTTTTCCAGCCACTCTGGCTGTTCCAGCTCAGCAAAGGTGAGCTCTTTGCTGGCCAGGAAGGTTTTTACTTCTTCTAAACATGTGACAAAGCGTTTTAGCACCTCGCCTCTGGACAGCCACCGAACCTTGTTGTGGAGCAGGAGGTCAGAATATATGCTTTCCACTTCATCCAATAACAAACGGAACTGGCGGTGGTTTAAACCCTTTGCCATTATCTTATTAACAATTTGAATGACCACATCCATCACTTTTGTGCATTCTGGCGGAAATGTTTGAGCACATAATGCCTCTTGGTGCAGGATGCAATGAAATGACAGCAGCGTTCTACCAAGCGCCTTCTGCAGTAGAGCTACAAAGCCCTTCTGTGCACCTCTCATACTCGGTGCCCCATCAGTAGCCACTGAGACCAGGTGTTTGGTGTTTATTTTTTTAGCAGTTAAAAAGTCCAGAACAGTCTTACAGATATCCTCACCTCTTGTTTGGTCTTTTAGTGGTATCAGCTCAATCAGTTCTTCCTGTGGCCCAAAAGAGTTCACATATCGACAGAACAGCGCTATTTGTTCAATATCACCTTTATCTTTGGACTCATCACAGGCGATGGAGTACGCCACAGCTGAATTAATGTCTTGAATTTGCTGTTTGCTAATGTTTTCTGCCATTTTTAGGGTTCTGTCTTTGACAGTCTTCGCAGAGAGTGGCATGTCTTTGATTTTCTGTCCAATTTCATTCTTGTTTTTGAAGTCCATGTATAGATGTTCCGAAATCTTAATGAATGTTTCTTTTATATACTCTCCATCTGTGAAGGGCTTCCCGTGCTTGACTATTTCCTGAGCGGCCACAAAACTAGCATATGTTGTGGAATTTGCAGACTTCACCCACTTCTTGAAATTATTTTTGCTCATATTAACCTTTCTCATAAGTTCTGCAACGGCTTTTCGTCTCTCATCTCCATCTGGATATTTTTCAGCAAAGGCTGTGTGTTTATTCTGGAAATGCCTTGCAACATTGGACTTTTTGTGGTTTGCTAATTTCTCACCACATATTAAGCATACTGGTAAACCAATCTCGTCAGTAGAGAATGCAAATGATTCTGTCCATGTATCATTAAACACTCTGTTTTCTTCAGAAATTTTTCTCTTCTTGCCTTTATCCATGGCTGACCTACCACGGGGTCGAAAACAGCGACGTAAGTAGAAATCACAGGGCCCATGCCAAAATTTGCTATGCCCACCCCCCTCAAGTTCCAGCCACCCCCTCCCCTCGTTTCCCTGCAACCTGTGTAAAAATTGTTCGATATGTCTGCCGCACTACCACTGTACCGCTAAAAATCGCAGATCACCGCCATTACTGGTAAAAAAAAGAATAAAAATGCCATAAATCAGCAGATGCGGCAATGTGTGCGCAAACAAATCAATGTACGCTTGCGATTTTTTTTTTTACCAAAAACAAGTAAAAAAATACATATCGGCCAAACTGATGAATACATTTTTTAAAATATTTTTTTGGATATGTATTATAGCAAACAATTATTTAAAAATGTTATTTTTTTCTAAATTGTCGCTCTTTTTTGGTTTATAGCGCAAAAAATAAAAACCGCAGAGGTGATCAAATACCACCAAAAAAAGCTCTATTTGTTTGAAAAAAAGGACGCCAATTTTGTTTGGGTACAACGTCGCACGATCACGCAATTGTTAGTTAAAGTGACGCAGCGAAAAATCGCAAAAAGCGCTCTGGTCATGAAGGGGGTTTAAGGGCCCAGTAAGCAAAGGGTTAATCAGGGCCACAGTGTATCGTCATAATCACAATCATAGCCTTCGGTAAATATGAGGGCCCAATGTAATCCAAATTATAAATATATTATTATATTATTGTCACTTTTCTATTAATATTTTTTTAACCCCCCTCAGAACTACTTTTCATAGAAAACGTTAAATTAACTTACCTTTTTTTGTTCTTCACTCCCGCGCAGTGCTGTGTTCTTCTTCACGCTCATTCAACGCTAGCTCACGCTGGTTTCGGCTCTGTCACTCCTCCCCCTCGCACACAGGAGGCCTGACGTCACCAGGCACTGTACTCATGGCGAGGCGGAGCTGAACCACGTTGAGTAGCTACGCCGTATAGTAATTCATCCCCCATATAGTAATTCATCCCCCATAGTAATTCATCCCCCATATAGTAATTCATCCCCCATATAGTAATTCATCCCCCATATAGTAATTCATCCCCCACATAGTAATTCATCCCCCACATAGTAATTCATCCCCCACATAGTAATTCATCCCCCACATAGTAATTCATCCCCCACATAGTAATTCATCCCCCACATAGTAATTCATCCCCCATATAGTAATTCATCCCCCATAGTAATTCATCCCCCACATAGTAATTCATCCCCCACATAGTAATTCATCCCCCACACAGTAATTCATCCCCCACATAGTAATTCATCCCCCATATTGTCTCAATTCACTTACCTTTGCTCCGCGCGTTCCTCTCGCTGTGTTCCCGCGCCGTTCTGGTCTTCAGGGCGGACTGAGAGAGGAGAGGAGTTCGTCACTCTGCCCCGCCTACATCCTGGCTGCCCCACCTACATCCTGACAGCCAATGTTCCACGCTCCGCGGGCCGGATTTTTGAGGAGGGAGGGGAGCGGGCGCCCGGCACACAGAAGAGCCGCATGTGGCTCGCGATCCGCGGCTTGCCGACCACCTGGTGGGCAGTGTGCTCCGGAGCCGCAGCAAAGTTGAAAAAGAGCCGCATGCGGCTCTGGAGCCGCGGGTTGCCGACACCCGTACTAGACTGTTCCTGTCCACAGAGTTTTGTAGTCTGGCAGTCAGCACCCTTAAAGTGCAGGTGGCTGCTTCAGGAGTGTTCAACTAAGGCTCTAATCCAGGCGAGAACTGTTCCGGATAAAAGGGGATCTGTAAGTGGTTCAGTAGGCTCTAACAAAGGACCCGTTTGAACCTTTAGATTCTTCATTTCCGAAGTTTATTACCCTAAGGCGGTTATTTTGATAGTGGTAACTTCTGCACTAAGAATTGGCGAACTGCATGCCTTGTCTATTAGGGAGCCTTTTTTGTCCATCTTCCTGATTGAGATTGCTTTAAGGAAAGTTTGGTGAGTTCTACCAAAGCTTGCTTCTGTTTACCACCATTCCCAAGACATTGTCCTCTTGACATTTTGCCTAAATCCATTGGGAAAAAAGGTTTTCATTCCTTGAACATGAGAAGAACAGAAGTTACCTTGAGGAGTTCAGACTCCTTATTTGTTTTGTATGTTGGTGCCAAAGAGGGCCATTAGTGCACAAAGGGATTCATAGTCAGATGACTAAGGATGGCGATCACAGAAGCTTATGTCTAAGTGAATTTGTCCCATCCATTGAGGATTCATGCTCTCTCCACTAGAGCTGTCGCAGTCACTTGGGCAGAAAGGGCTGGTACCACCCCAAAACAAATCTGTGAAGCAGTGACTTGGTCAAGCCTATCCACTTTCCCTTGGCATTACAGATTGGATCTTGTTATTGGTGGGAGGCCAGGCCTTTGGCAGAAAGGTCTTTCAAGTCATTGTTCCTCCTTTAGAGTGGTAAGATGTTGTTTAACCTCTCAGATGCTGCCCTGAAAGATGTTTTGGGAAAATTGAAGTTAGACTTATCGGTAACTTGTTTATCAGTAGCCTTTCAGGACAGCAAAGATTGCCCACCATTAGGTTTAATATACTTTGTTGTGCTTATAAGTTTGTCCAGCTTGGCCGGAGATTCTGTAGTACAGTTGATAATCTGTGGGGTGAAACCTCCTTTTAAATCATGATGTTATATGTGTCTGGTGGGAGGAGCTATGATCTTTCAGGTGCTGTCTTGAACGACTACTGGAAAACAAGTTACAGGTAAGACCAACTTGAATTTTCATTTTAACTATGAAGAAAAATACCTTTACATCCACTTTAAAGGATTAGTTCCACTTTAAAGGATAAGTTCACCTTTTCTGACATGTTACAACTGTATTCAGGGTGTAACATGTTGGTGCTGCAGCAGCCCCTCTACCAAGTTCCGCTGTGACAGCAGACCAAGGATCTTCTCCTCGACTGCGTCTTTTACAGAATGTGAATGAAAAACTACAAGTCCAGACAGCCTTTGCGGCTGTTGCCTTTTTAATTTTCAATGAACTCTTCCTGTCTGTGTATATCTGCCTGCTCGTATGAGTTACGAGCATCCAGATATACAGACAGGTTTGCAGGAGTCTTTCATGACACCCACGATCTGTTAAACCTGGGTGCAATGCTTTCTAGGCTTCTAGTAAAAAAAAAAACAGACCCACAATTTGATACATACATATATACACGCACGCACGCACACATACCCTTTTAACTGCTTGCCGACCACTCTATAGAAATACTGCTAGAGAGTGGCAGCGCTGCGCAAAATCACGTGTATATATACGTGATTTTGGATTTCCTGGTGGGGGTGCGTGAGAGATGCCATTTGCGGCCATGGCTGTCAATCACTGGGCCCCGCCCGGTGATTTCCGACGAGGAGGAGAACTGTTTTTGTTTCCTCCCTGTCAGCTCGGGCACACTGCTGTGGATGGCTGTGCAATTGTCAGTTAAAGTAACTCAGCGCCGTAACACAAAAGATGGCCTGGTCAGGCAGGGGGGTAAATCCTCAGGAGGGCAAGTGGTTAAAGGAAATCTGTGCTAAGTGACATTGAGTCATTCTGTTGGTAGATGTTCAAGGTGACAGCCCTGGAGCTGATTATTAAAGTGTTGCTAAACCCAGCACCCTGCATTCACTATATCTGGTCTTCCACCTTACACACTACATGGAAACACAATTATTTTAGTAAGCAGAGCACTGCTTAAAGCTTGTAGGAGAAGTTTTCTTTCTGCTCTAGGAGGATGCAGAACCCGACCTCTGTCTGGAAAGTGCTGCTTGGCCCTGTGCTGATTACATGCACTCTTCCCAAAAAAAAAAAAAAAAATCTCTCTAGCAATACACACTAAACTGAGCATGTGCATTGTCTCCACACATCTTATCAAGAGATGAGAGGGGGGCACTGGAAGAAGGGGAGGATCAGAGAAGTCAGGATGAAACTGCATTTTTACACAATTTGGACGGAGGATTAACCCATTAGCTTCCACAGTGAGTATAACAAGCATGCTGCATGCTTTACTGGCTATGGAAGCTCAATATTTCTTTTATCACAGCTATCCTTTGAGGAGGAGCTTCTGAAGATGTGTAAAGGCTGCACTTATTTAGGTACTGGAAGCATTTAAACAATAAATAATGCTTTATAGATTTCCTGAAAAATAATAGTTTCAAATTAAAAATAAATGTTTCAAATTTGAGAGGAAAGAAGAAAGACTATATTAAATACAATGATGGCTTCTGTAGAGTTATATGTTGCAATAGATAAATCCTTTCTTATGTTCCTATATGTAAGATTCATACTCTGTGTTGTTGTGGTTCCCCCCACAGAACTATACCTTTTGCGGAGAGAATGCTTTCCAGCTCCACTTCTCTTTTTCTAAAACAAGCAATATGGTACCCTGGTGAAATTCAAGAACCACATCTCATTCTGTTAACATCTGACAACACAATAAGGTAAAGTAGTCATTTAACTTTTGTGTGATGTGTTTTGTTTTTTTTTGGAGAGTAGAATATAGAGAAAAAAGGGAGACATTTTCTAATAAATATACAGTGCGATATCCTGGTAGAACTATTTTTGATAAAACCTGTGCTTCCTGCAAAAACATCCAAAGCTGCTAGCAAATAATGCAACACCCAGGTATTTCTGTAAACAAAAGTATGGGGGACTTCCCCAATATACATGAGAACCACTCACTGCAGTAACTGAACACCATCTAAGAGCCAGTAAATATGCACTATATTACCACCACTTAAATAACATCCAGTTCTAGCTCATAGTGCAGTAACTCTTGAGCTCTACATACAGTTCCTCTGCTTACATTAAAGATCCATCACCAGAACAAGACCGCTTATTAAAACCCCTAGAGGATCCTTTGCACATAGCACTTATCCTCATCCAAATCCATGCAGATATGGCTGAGCTGTGTTGTTGGATAGCTAGCCTCGCCCACCTGTCTAGCTTTTCATCAACACAGATCAACTGAGATGGAGTTCTGAGTGACTGCTTAGGAGAGGGGGTTAGACTGGCATTGCACATAGAGCCTGCATAGCCCCTGCCAGACAGAACATCACTGTCATTTTTTCTGTTTTATTTTTCCTAACTTGAGGTTTTTTTTTCTCATTTTTCTGTTTTTCTTTTCTTTTTTTTTCTTTTTAGAATTTATAGTCTTCGTGATCATTTAAAGCCAATAAAAGTTATTCCACTTTCTAACTCTGAAGAGGAGACATCATTTTCCCATATTGGGTCAGTATATTTATAACAGTGCATTTGTTGCAAATGTGATCTGCTCCCATATGACATGTACGTGTATATTACCAAAAATGATAAAAGGTCTGATATGACTTCACCCCCCAAAGCATTACTGGTGTCCTTGGTAACCACAATAATACTCCCCAAGCATTATTGGTGTCATTGGTGACCACAGTGAAAACATCTGTGACGGGCTCAAAGTAGGCAAGAGGCAGGCCTGCTGTCCCCTCCAAAAGGCCCTTTCCAAGTTGAGTCTGTCACATTTCTCCCCCCTCAAAAGTCGACTAGCCAGGTCCCAGACCTCCTCCTAGTCTGAACATACATTAGTTGGGCAAAGTGAACCCACATAGTTGGTCCACACAATTTCCATTCTTGGCCAAAGGGAAGAGTTGTCATTGGTAGGTGAGGAGCAGAGGTCACGGACCCTCTGTCTGGCTTCCAGTGCTTCAGCTGGGAGGTCTTTACCATTCCCGGGCTTGGTCTGCTGGGTAGAGGGGCTGACTGCCCCAATTCCCTGGAGCTGTGAAGACACGGTAGGTGCTGGACAGAGGCCAGTGGCGCTCTGCCCTGTTGCCAGCGCTTCAGCTGGGGACCCCAAATCCTCCGCTCTGACTGTTAGGCAGGGAGAACAACCACTTCCTCTCCTAGACTGTAGACTTGCCGCTGGGGAGGGAGGACAATTTCCTCCCCTCCCTGGTCCTTGAACTGCCGCTGGGGAGATGAGCTGACTGCTCCATCTCCTGTACCCTCATCCAGTTGCTGGGACGACATTTCTCAGTTACTGTCTCCCAGGTGCACAGATCCATGCTAGGAAGGGAAAACCTCTCCACTCCTCCGCTCTAACTGACTGTTGGGGAGAGAGGACGACCACCTCCTCTCCTGGACCGTTGAACTGCCGCTGGGGAGACTAGGTGGCTGCTTCATCAACTGGACTTCCGCTGTGGAGCGAGGATGACTTCCTGCACTCCTGAGTCACTACACTGCCGCTGGGGAGGGAGGATGACCACCTCCTCTCCCGGAGTTCGGAACTGCTGCTGGGGCGATAGGTGGGTTCCTCTTAAACCCATACCCTTATCCGGCTGGTACTGTCTCCCAGGTGCAAGAATCCTTGCTGGGGAGGGAAGACCGTTTCCTCTGCTCTGGCTGTCAGTTGCACAGGGAGGGCGACCACCTCCTCTCTGGACTGTACAACTGCTGCTGGGGAGGGAGGATGACCCTCTCCTCTCCCTGGGCCCCTGGAACTGCTGTGGGTGTGGGGCAGAGGTATTGGACCCGCTGTCCTTTTGTCAGCGCTTCAGCTGGGGTTAGAAGTTCCAGTGTATCGGCCTTCTGCTGGAGAGAAGGGCTGCCTGCCCTGGTTCCCTGGAGCTCTGGAATTGCAGTTGGTGCTGGGCAAAGGCCAGTGGTGCTCTGCCCTGATGCCCGCTCTTCCACTGGTGGCTCACTGGGTTGTTCCTCCTTAGCAGAAAATTCTATTAAATCCCAGTTTCTGGAATTGCTGAAAATTCAGGGCACGGGCTGGTGACACTTGGGCCCAGCTCCAGCGATTTGACGGGTCTCGTAATCCATAACATCCATGGGTGCTGTGGCATACTGTTGAGCTTAGTCTTTTATGTTTGTTCCAGCTCCCATTCTTGTGGAACTATAAAGTCCAAGTCTTGGCTCAATCTGAGCTCATTGGGAAGTTTCAACTCCCTAACATCTCGAATATCCTTCCATCTCCACTCCGCTGCACTACCGAAATATGGATCTTCCTGAAGATCTTCCTTCATCTCAAATATCAATCCCGGGCAGCTGAAGTCCTAACCTTCTATGGGATTGCTGTTCTTCAGCCATGGACACTCTTGTAGAATACCAATGCGGTGCCCGATACTCATCGTTCAGCACCATTTCTTTTGTGGACCAGCCTATACAGCTCCATAAGCCATTCCTCCCGATGATGCTCTCCTAGGAATGGTATACGCAAGTTCAACTGCTGCCAGTACTTATCCAGGAATGTAGGGAGAATATTTCCATAATAGCCTTGCCTCACTTGGAGAGCTTCCATTCAGAGCTTCTAGCAGATTGTGTGTCTCATTTCCAGCATGTCCTGGGCAGAACCAGGCTCTCCATACTGGGCGATATTCCCTTACATTCACCACTGGAATTCCGCTTCCATGGCATCCGACTCCTGGAACACTTCTTCGATTTCACCCAACACTGGGTCCCAGTGGTGGTTTGGATATCCCAGACTGCAGGAAGCATCTGACTGCTGCCACCAAATGTGACGGAATGCCTGTCTCCCCAATTGGGTGACTGTCATAGAACTGCTTTCTCGCCACTGGGACACAATACCAAGTTATTATAGTTGGGCATTGCACCCAAAACTAGGCGACGCTAGCTTAGATGCCAAACAGGAATTCTTTATTGAACAGAAAACACAGGTTTTTATACACTCCAGAAATAGGAGCAGTGCCCACAGGAACAATACACACAAATATTCTATATTAGGATAAACATCCCACACTGATTAGGTAATGAGGTGAAGCTGACATCAGTATAATCTCATCATGTAGGAGCCTCCAACAGGAATTGCCAACAGACAAACAATAGGTGACTCAATTAACAATGGAATGCACACCTAGGATGCAATGGTAGAAAGACACACAACATCTTAATAAACAGATTAGAGCAAGTCCTCACTTCAGTTTTGTTTTGAGCTGATTATATTACCTCTTTCTTCGTCTCTGAGACTAGGAATTGGGTTTGGAGCAGTCAATGCTGGTTGGAGCACAGAGACCCCAAATCTGTATCCTGGTCCTCCAGTTCTCAGAGTCTGTGTGTTTTGGGGGAGACATGGACTCCAAAGTAAACTGCTCCAAAGGTCCCCCCAGGCACACACCAAAGATTAGAGCCCCCTCACATGCTAGTGCCATGGTCAGTAGGCAAGAGGCTAGCCCAGGGGTGGGCAAACTTTTTGACTTGAGGGCCGCAATGGGTTCATATATTGGACCCGGGGGCCGGACCAAGAGTAGATGAATGATGTGTGTGTGTCATCCATAGTAAGTATAGTAATAATCCCCCATATAGTAATTCATCCCCCCATATAGTAATTCATCCCCCCATATAGTAATTCATCCCCCATATTAAGTCCCCAAGTCCCCCCTGTGTCAATTCACTTACCTTTGCTCCGCGCGTTCCTCTCGCCGTGTTCCCGCGCCGTTCCGGTGTAGCATGAAAATCTGTCTCCTATGAGGATCTGTCCCCCTCGACGTATCTGCGCATGTGCCAGTTTCAGGCATTAGCAGCCGATCGGCGATCTCCGGCACATGCGCAGATACGTCGAGGGGGACAGATCCTCATAGGAGACAGATTTTCATGCTACACCGGTCTTCAGGGCGGACTGTGAGAGGAGCCTAGCGGGAGCCTAGCTCCGCGGGCCGGATTAAAAGGTCCGCCGGGCCGTAGTTTGCCCATTGCTGGGCTAGCCAGTGGTCCACTCCAAAAGCCCCTGTCCTAGTTGGGTCTATCAAACTCTCCACCCCCATGATAAGTGGCTGTGTTTTGTGTATATGTGTGTGTGTGGGTTTTTTCTCCCCTTTTCAACAAGACTGGATTTTTTCCTTTAAAATAAATCTTTTTTTACTCTTTAACATAGATGTTTTGTACTTTCAGGAGGTCCTACAGAGCATCTCTTGGAGAAACTGCAGTCGCATGTGATTTTGGTCCTTTAGTTGCATTTAATAGGGGTCACGGACTGCATAGTAAAGAAGAGACTGCATATCCTCTATACATACTCTATGAAAATGGAGAAACTTTCCTTATTTACATTAGTCTGCAAAACGGGTGAGATCGCTTGGCTTGTACTGCTACACACTATATCCTGTAAAAATGTTTTAAAAAGTTACATTTTGTTATCTTGCACATTTCTTGTGGCATGCACCAGGGCTGATTTATGAAAAATTGAATGGCTGTTAACACTGGACATAATCTATTTAATTTTTTTTCTAATAAATGCAAGCTAATATTTAACCACTTTCATACAGGGCACTTTTACACCCTTCCTACCCAGGCCAATTTTCAGGTTTCAGCGCTCTCACACTTTGAATAACAACTCTGCGGTCATGCAACACTGTACCCAAACAAAATTTTTATCATTTGTTCACACTAGAACTTTCTTTTGGTGGTATTTAATCACCACTGGGGTTTTTAGTTTTTGCTAAGTTAACAAAAAAAAGACATATTTTGAAGAAAAAAAAACACGTTTTTCTTTGTTTCTGTTATAAAAGTTTGCAAATAGATAAATAATTATTCTTCATAAATTTAGGCCAAGATTTATGCTGCTACATTTCTTTGGTGAAATAATCCAAATCAGTATTTATTATTTAGTCTGTAGGAAAGTTGTAGAGTTCACAAACTGTGGGATATATCTGAAAATTGATCACTCCTGAAGTACTGACAGCCAATCTAATTTCTTGAGGCCCAAAAATGTCAGAACAGTACAGATATCTGCCAAATGACCCCAAAGTAGACAGTCCTACGTATTTCATAAGAGGCATGGCGAGTTTTTTGAAGTTGTAATTTTTATTGTCCAATTTTTTTTTGGAAAATGAAGAAATTAAAAAAAATATTTTCAAAATTTTTTTTTTTTTTTACATGCGGTCATCAGTATAGTACAGTGTCCTCATATAACTGGTGTGGTGGTGATCAGGGACACTGACTTGTGGCAGTACGAAAAAAAAATTACATTACATTTTGTTTTTTTTAAGATTTTTTTTTTTTCATATTACACTAGGACAAAGTAGTATTATGTTACCATAGTAACATTGTACTACTTTGGGGAAGTGATCAGTATTGTTGTTTTTTTTTTTTTTTTACACAAATTGATTGCTTATAGCAAAAAATTTCTTTGCTATAAACAAGCATTTAATTGAATGAAATCGATGAATTCAGGTTTTTTTTGTTGTGATTGGCCATGGCTAATCACATGACACAGATGGGCTGTGATTGGCCAAGCCTGTGACTGTGATCACTGTGACCATTTGCAGTTAGACACGCTTGTATACAATGGATGGCATGAAAGAGAGCCATCCATTGTTTACAACTGTCATGTGACCTGCTGTGATTGGTCACAGCAGGTCACATGGTACAGGCAATGGGGCCGGTACACAGATCTGTTATTGGCCGAGTCCGAGGAACGCAGCCGGTGACTGATCTTGCCACAGCACGGCCCTGCGGGCACGCGCAGGGCACGATCTGGGACGGACGTCATATGACACCCTCCCGGATCGACAAGAGGCTCGCCCGGCCATCATGTTACTATAGGCTGCGTGGGAAGTGGTTAAAGTTTAACTCCAGGAATCGTAACAATTCATTCTTGCAATGGGGCTGTGCCAGCCCTGCAAAGGTTAACTGTTCATTTATATCTAGGGGGCATGGAAAAGTAGATTTACTTACCCAATTTTCTGTGCTTTTAGACCGTACACTGCAGCATTTTTCCCCCCATGCGTCACTGGTTTAAGGTCCTGACATGAAGACAGATGCTGGTTCTATAGCGCTTCTAGACATGAAGGTGCCAAGGACCAGTCCACTGTCAGAGCATGGGGGAGTGCTGTGTTCCCGAGGGAGAGTCGGGTAAGTAAAAGTGCTTTCAAGCTCATCTAGACTAAACAAGCAGCTGATATTTGCAGTGTGGGCATTGCCCCACTGCAAGGGGGACTGTTAGATTTCCCGGTGTTGGGCTTTAACTGAATAATAAAGACGGTAGCTACATATTTTAAGAATTAGGTGCAATAAAATCAGATGTACAGGTATAGGAAATCTAACAAACTGGGCTGAGTTATGTATGTTTGTGTGTGTTTTCTTTCCTAATAGATATGTTGGCAAGCTCCTGGGCCCTCTTCCAATGCACCCAGCTGCAGAGGATAACTATGGCTATGATGCTTGTGCGGTGCTTTGCTTACCCAGTGTACCTAGTATCCTCGTCATTGCCACTGAATCAGGGCTTTTATATCACTGCGTGGTGCTAGAGGCAGAAGATGATGATGAGCAGACCGTAAGTGAAAAATACATAGATCTTTCTGATTTACATAAGTCAGTTGATTTGTCTGATACACTTTTGATGTTTATATGCTTTAATAGAAGACTAATAAGGAGCCTCTCTCAATTTCTATCCGCCTGTGAAAGAATGTATGTGAGCATGATCTAAGTGGTTAAAATTGGGGATTAAAGCTCATTCCAGTTCAGGAACTATAGACACCTATATTGCTCAGACAGACATACAATCCTCTCCATTGTTTAAGCTGTATTTTCCTCCTCGTTCATCTATGGACAGTACATATGGACAATACATCTATAAGCCAGTCCATGTATAACCCCTTTTCTACCTAGCATGCCTCACTTATTTGCTAGTGCCCTAGTAAGTTGGACACCTTTTTTCTCCTCTGCTCATAAAAGTTGAAATATTTTTACTAGTTTTTTTGTTTTTATGGATTTTTTTCATCTGAAATTTTATGATTCCTTGCTACACCACTTCTTGAGCTGATCTTTATATAGCATCTGGATTGGTGTTTCCCCAGCTTAGCTTTGGAGTCTGTACATGGACTCTGATGGACTGCATGTATATGGCTACTGAGAACAAATGGCTCCCCTCTTGGTGCATTGGAGACAATACAAACAAATAGAAATCTTGTTTTATAAAAAAAAAAAAAATTTTTTTTAAATTGTGCAAACAAAAAAATTACAGAAAAAAGGGTATTACAAAAGAGAGACAATAATGCAACAGAAACACAAAAAGGGTTTAAGAATGACAATACTTAACAAAGTCTGTTTGATGGTTAAAGAGAGCTGATGGTGTTTTCCTTTCTGGTCCCTGAGGAGGGTGTTGACCGAAATGACCTGACTAATGAGAAGATGAGGAGAGGCCCATGGGATGTCAGTCTTTATGGCCATTCAGTGATCATGCACTCCAATACAGTTTTTTTCTAAATGTAATAATATTTTATATACAGTGCCTTGAAAAAGTATTCATACTTCTTGATATTTTCCTCATTTTATCATGTTACAACCAAAAACTTAAATGTATTTTATTGGGATTTTATGTGATAGACCAGGCTTCACTAAATGGTGGACCGCGGTCCAGATCCGGACCCAGAAACATTCCTTTCCATACCGCAGCCTTTATTATATTATAACCTTTTTGTGATAGAATCAAATAATCATAATAATATTCAAAATAATAATATCATAAATACTCAAAAACCATAAAAAGAAAAACACAAAAAAAGTCCAATGAAAAAAGTGTCCCAATAAAAACCATGTCCAAATGAAAAGTCCCAAATTTTCAAACTTTATCATCCAGTAGGAAGAAATCCCTTTTCATCCCGTGGTACCTCAAAAATAAAAATAAATAATCTAGTGCATTACCTTTGTAAACAATATATATTCACTCAGTGCAGAGAAAAAAACGTATTTTTTGTGCAAAAACTATATATATATATATATATATATATATATATCTCTCTCGTGCACATATAAATTAACTGTGACCACTCCGTGAACACTGCAACACTGTGTATCCACCGACACCATTAGTATTACATACTATTACCCTCTGTATCAATATAATCAGCATTCAATCAGAGATCTTCTATTTCCTTCTCCAAAGCAATTTTTCCAAGGTCCTCAAAAGACAAGAAGGGTCTCAAGACTCATGTTCAAGGCATAGGTAAAAAGATTTAATAGCAACTTACATTAAAATTCCACATTTCCAGCTCCCAACATGGTTCCTATGCGAGTTCTGCCAAACAAATGCAGCAAACCATGTGTGAACAACCAAAAAAATGGCCGCGGCGACCGGCCAATACCGCAGCCTCACCAAATAGTTGCCTCAATGTCCTCCCCCCGCAGCCACCTCTCCCGCCTGCCGCTATTATCCTCAAGGAAAAGGAGTGTGAGGAAGCGCAGCAGGTTTTTCCCTTTCATAATATTTCAGCACTCCCCCCTTCTTCCCCCCCCCTCCCCATACTGTCCTACCTTATTCACACAACCCAGGAAGCACAACAGGTCTGAACATAGAACAGGGCTTAACATGAAAAGTCCTGCCCTATGTCCAGAACAGCCGTGCTTGCTGTCTTGTGTGAATAAGGTAGGACAGTGTGCGAAGGGGGGAGTGGTGCTATATTATGAAAGGGACAGGAATCAGTAATATGCAGGTAGTAGTGTGATGGGGAACGGGGGGTCTGTGATGAGGGGAACTGAGATGAGTGGTCTGTGAAGGGGGGAATCTGTGATTACGGGGGTCTCTGCTGTGAGGGGTCTGGCATGGACGAGATTTGTGATGGGAAGGGGGGTTTGATGGGCTAGGGGGTCTGTGATGGGGTGGTCTGTGTTGTAGAAGGGGGTGGGGGGGGAACTGTGAGGTGCACGGGAGGACGTGATGTGGAGGATCTGAGTCATAGCACCAACATGACACTCGGACCTCCGCTGGAAGAAAATTTTACTGACTGGACCCCCGTGAATTTGAATTCAGTACCCCTGTGATATACCAACACGAAGTGGCACATAATTGTGAAGTGGAAGGAAAATGATAAATGGTTTGCAAATTTTTTTACAAATATCTGAAAAGTGTGGTATGTATTTGTATTCAGCCCCGTTTACTCGGATACCCCTAACTAAAATCTAGTGGAACCAATTGCCTTCAGAAGTCGCCTAATTAGTAAATAGCGTCCAACTGTGTGTAATTTTAGTATAAATACAGCTGTTCTGTGAAGCCCTCAGAGGTTTGTTAGAGGACATTAGTGAATAAACAGCGTCATAAAGGCCAAGCAACACATCAGACAGGTCAGGGATAAAGTTGTGGGGAATTTTAGAGCAGGGTTAGGTTATTAAGAAAAAAAAAAAAATCCCAAGCTTTGATCATCTCACAGAGCACTGTTCAATCCATCATCCGAACTGTAAAGAGTATGGCACAACTGCAATCCTACCAAGATATGGCCGTCCACCTAAACTGACAGGCCGGGCAAGGAGAACAATAATCAGAGAAGCAGCCAAGAGGTCCATGGTAACTCTGGAGGAGCTGCAGAGATCCACAGCTCAGGTGGGAGAATATGTCTACAGGACAACTATTAATCGTGCACTCCACAAATCTAGCCTTTATGGAAGAGTGGCAAGAAGAAAGCCATTGTTGAAAGAAAACAATAAGAAGTCCTGTTTGCAGTTTGTGAGAAGCCATGTGGGGTACACAGCAAACATGTGGAAGAAGGTGATCTGGTAAGATGAGACCAAAATGTAACTTTTTGACTTAAAAGCAAAACTCTGTGTGGCGGAAAACAAACACTGCACATTACCCTGAACACACCATCCCCACTGTGAAACGTGGTGGGGCAGCATCATGTTGTGGAGATGCTTTTCTTCAGCATGGACAGGGAAGTTGGTTAGAGTTGATGGGAGGCTGGATGGAGCCACATACAGGGCAATCTTAGAAGAAAACCTGTTGGAGTCTGCAAAAGACTTGAGACTGGGTGTGAGGTTCACCTTTCAGTAGGACAACGACCCTAAACATACAGCCAGAGCTTCAATGGAATGGTTTAGATCAAAGCATATTCATGTGTTAGAATGGCCCAGTCAAAGTCCAGACCTAAATCCAATTGAGAATCTGTGGCAAGACTTGCACATTGCTGTTCACAGACACTCTCCATCCAATCTGACAGCTTGGGCTATTTTGGGCTAAGAATGGGCAAAAATTTCACTCTCTAGATGTGCAAAGCTGGTAGAGACATCCTCAAAAAGACTGGTAGCTGTAATTGCAGTGAAAGGTTGTTCTACAAAGTATTGATTCGGGGGCTGAATACAAATGGACGTCACACTTTTCAGATATTTATTTTTAAAAATCATTTTCCTTCCAGTTTACAATTATGTGCCACTTTGTGTTGGTCTATCACATAAAATCCCAATAAAATACATTTACGTTTTAGGTTGTAACATGAAAAAGTGTGGAAAATTTCAAGGGGTATGAATACTTTTTCAAAGCACTGTACTGCATGTTGTGATCTGGTAACCCCCATATTATTGTGCAGTATGCTATTGTCATTCCAGAGAAACTAAACCTGATCTCCCTCAGATAGGCCTGTCACCCAGGCAGAGGGAGACAACTATCTCACCTTCTGTATACAATAGTCTAGTCCTGCTGTTCGTGATCTGTTCAGTATTTTCTTCCATATTCAAATATATAATCAATAGTAATATAGGTTGGTCATGTCTGATTTAATGATTTGGATATAGAAACTTTGAAATGGAGAAGGGGTCTTTTGCAGATCAATTCAGGCCTAAATGGTTTTTTAATATCAATTAGGTCTGTGATAGACACTTTATGGCACACCACTTATGCAGTCCATAGACGGGTCGTTTATTGGCCGGGTTTTCGTCCGCACGAAAAATCGACCGATATTCACGCTGTTGTGGGACAATACTGTCGGCCGTTTTTTGCGGATCTCTCGTTTACTTTTATCGGTCATGCTGGAAAATCCACAAAAAACTGCCATTTTTCGTGGACATTGCTACCAGCAACGACTGATTTTTTGTTTATCAGCTGAAAATTCGGCCAATAAACGACCCGTCTATGACCTGCATTAGTCCTAATGGGTATAATTGCCCTGCAGACCATGCATAACAGAACTGAAAGGCTTTACAGTTTTTACAATGAGTTAATCCCAATTTCCTTTAGAGCAGGTGTCTCCAAACTGCAGCCCGAGGGCCCTTTGCTAGACTTTATCTGGCCCTTGGGGCACTATTCCTTCCTATGATATGAGGCACTATTCCTCCCACTGACACCAACTATGGGGCACGATTTCTTCCACTGATGCCAATGATTGGATACTGTTCCTCCTACTAATACCAGTGATGGGGCACTACTCCTTCTACTGACCAACAGCCCTGAGGCCATGTTTATTCTCACTGATGCTGGGTTCAGGACATTTTCTACCTCCACTGGCCTCAATCTGGCCATCCTAAAGTCTGAAGGATAGTATACTGGCCCTTTTGTTTGAAAAGTTTTGAGACCCCCTGCTAGTGGATAGTGATAATCTTCTAGATGGTTACTGCTAACAGACATTAAGATAACTCCCGACATAATGCATTGATCTTCCACATCTCCTGTTGAAAGCATTCAATTAGATATTTGCTAATTTAGCAGATCTCTGTTCATTAGTTATCTGCTAAGTAATATTCAGCTGAATCGTTGATGCTATTCTGAAGTTCTTTTTTAGTGTCCAGACCATTGGTGAATTGTTTACTCAAGGTAAATGCCAATGGAGATGCACTCTTGGGATTATAGCTAGTTCTGAAAAGGGGGTCACTGCTGCTCTCTTATTTTAAAAATGTTCTAGCTGACCTGTGTTCTCTCACCTAATTTTTGGGGTGCCCAGTTGGCATTATCACACGGTGAATGTACAAGGGGTGAGGAGGGATGAGTAAAGTGGAAAAATAGCGCTGGACCCGTCAGATTATTTTACTGGTATTGCTACCCGGGTAGGCAGCTCCTACACCCCAGAGAATCTCCACTGTCTCTTTGGCATGTAGTGTAATGTAACAAAGATGAAAAGTGAAAGAAATCCTGCTGCTGACAAGGCCTGTGCTTGTAATCACACTTTAAGGAATAACATTAAAGATCCAGCTCTCTTCTGGTTTATTTACATTGTGTTCAATCAAAGTGGTTGCAATGGCTGTAGGTTTTTTTTTTTTTTTACCGTCATGCATTCTATGCATGAAGGTAAAAAATCTTCAATGTGCAAGTCCCCCTTGAGCACCTCCAATACTTACCCAACCCTGATCCTGGTCCATTGATGTGCTCGAGAGCAGTGGCTCTCCCAGGTCTCTTCCTCCTTATTGGCTGAGACACAGCCAGTGTGGAGGGAGCGAGGAATGGGACCGACCCTGTGCTCTGTTTCTTATGGATGCACAAAGGCAGCTCAGGAGCGAGCATGCGCTAGTGCCCCCAGAGCAAGCCATGGCACTCAGCAGGGGGGAGGAGCCAGAATGGGGGTGGGGGGACCTGAGAAGAGGAGGATTGGGGTTGCTCTGTGCAAATACATTGCACCGAGCAGAAAGTATGATGTGTTTTTTTTTTTTATTTTTAATTATCACTTCAAGCCCTGATGAAAAGGGCTGTTTGTGGACCCCAGGAACATGTTCTCTACTATTTGTCTTGTCTCTTCACTTTTATTGGAATAAAGTTGTGTCTGGACCTCATACCAAGGGTGTGGCGCTTCAGTTTCTATTTTGTTACAAGGAGAGAGAAGGGTTGGACTTACAACATGCTTGCTCCACTGTATAAGAGCTGCAGCTTTCATAGCCATGACCCTAAGGCCTCGTTCACACCATACGTGCAGAAAAACTGATGGAAACTGATGCCCAGATTTCACTTGCAGAGGCATCCGTTTACATCCGTTTTTATGCAATCTTCAAAGAGTTTTAAACACGTTGCAGATTCTTGTGCAGAAAAAAACTCTGCACTTGATACTGGTATTGTGGTGTGAACAGGGCACATATAGAGCAATTAATTTTGTGCCTTTGCAGAACACATGCAGAAAAACTGACGTATCTGTACCATGGTGTTAACGAGCCCTAAAACTACAGTACTGGCCTTAGAATCGGACAAATACAGGTCAATGAATTATACAGCAAAAAAATTGATCAGAAAATTTAACACACCGGACAAGAGGTAACCTCTTTTTTTATAGAACTTGTAAAGATATCTGTGGCTGGATTTCCATTTTACATTTCCTGCCACTTCTGGTTTACTGTGGTAAGGGTTATGGCTTAGAAATCCAGCACTAACTTAATCTATTTGGAGTTCTGTGGATGTGCAGTTTCTCTGCATAGCTAGGGTTCTCCTCTCTTGGTTCTGACCTGGGCCTTGGTTCTTCACATACCTTGTTTTTCTAACAGTTCACCGATGCTTGAGTCTGTCAATGGCTGTTTCCCACACTTCAGTTGGACTGCTTTTTGGACGTTTGAACTCTTTCTTATCAATTGAAGGACACAGAAATGCAGAAACAAAATATGATTTTTGTACTTAATTTTTTTTTTCTTGGATTCCATTTCGGGCTAGAAGTCCAACCCTTCTTGTGCCTTTTGCTTTTGCCCTGGTACTGCTTTCTCACAAAATCTATGCATGCTGGGTGAAAGAGGGTTTATATCAAAGTGAAATTGTATTTTATTTCATTTAGCCAGTGTACCAGCCTCCTGTAGGTGCCAGTAAAACCCAAAAGTTTGAGTTTGTATCCCTAAATGGATCGCTATATTGCAGTGAGTTCAACATACTTGACATTAGTTGATATTAGTAGAACATACCTGTGAAATGTGCATATTTACAGCTGCTTGATGTCTCCATTGTGAGATGGTGTCTATGTAGGAGAGCAATTGGAAGTCCAGGGACAAAGTGTTATAACCCTGTAATGGGAAGTGGCTGCACAAGGACTTCAATAGCAAAATCGCCAGGTATTATTTTAAAACTGAACTGAAGCCTCTGAATGTATTATTGTAATACAGTAAAGCTGCATATGTTCTTCTGAGAGATCATGAACCCTGTTAGTTGGAGCACTGTGCACAGAATTGTTGGACTGCTGAAGACCTGGGCCACTGTATGTAATAGCATGAGCCACTAGCTCAGTAGTAAATATAAGAGCCACTTGAATGGATGTCAGCTGTGGCCCTTGATTAGGGCTGCCTGCTAATTTGGAGTCTAGAGTTTGCATGAAGAGAGTGAGTGTGCACAGATGGTTTTAAAATTTATGTAAGTATTGTTATCATTTAAGGTGCTTACTTAAAATAATCTTCCTTTTTTGCAGTCTAACAAGACCTGGTCCAGCCCAGATACTGACCTTGTTCCTTCCCTGTATGTTTGTGAGTGTGTTGAGCTGGAATTGGCACTTAAGATAACTGCTACAGAAGATGAAGTACATGTGGATACTGACTTCTCATGTCCCATTAGACTTCACAGAGGCAAGTTAATATAATGTATAGATCATTTTCACTTAAATAGTGGTTAGCACTATTTCTTACTTATTTTTATGTTTTCAGACCCAGTCTGTCCCTCAAGATATCATTGCACACACATGGCTGGTGTTCACAGTGTAGGCTTGACCTGGTTCGAAAAGTTGGGAACCTTTCTTGCAGCAGGTATATTCTTGCCCCAGTACTGTATTAAGTGGCAAAAATTATACTTACTGGTAAATGTAGTTAAAATTGTTATCAATAATATGCAATTGTTTGATTGTAGATGAGGAAGACAAAGATAGTTTGCATGAGCTGGCAACAGAACAGAAATGCCTTGTGGAACATATTATGTGTACTAAGCCCCTACCATGCAGGTAATTTCCCACAATCTGGTCTGTATGCTTCATCATGATCATCATCATCATTATTATTACAAATTGCATGCTAAAATTAAATTTGTGAATTATTATTCTTATACAGGATTTATATAGCGCCAACAGTTTGCTTAGCGCTTTACAATATAGAGAGACAATACAGTTCAATACAAGAGGGTTAGGAGGGCTGTGCTCCTTGGAGCTTACAATCTAAGAGGGAGGGGCTGATGGTACAAAAGGTAATAACTGTGGGGGATGAACTAATAGGAGGAATAGAGGATTCCGTTATTAGCTGAAAGCAGGATAGGCTTCCCTGAAGAGAGGTTTTCAGAGATCGCCTAAATGTGGGCAGAATAGGCGATAGTCGGATAGATTGGGGTAGGGAGTTCCAGAGGATGGGGAAGGCTCTGGAGACAAGCATGGGAGGAGGAAACAAGGGAGCTAGAGAGCAGGAGGTCATGGGAGGAGTGGAGAGGTCGGTTTGGGTGATATTTGGAGACAAGATTGGTGATGTAATTTGGGGCAGAGTTCTAAATGGCTTTATATGAATGATACTGCATTCATTCTTAAGTTCCATATTAAGTGGTATCATGGTGCACATAATGTGTGTTCGGTATGAAACCACGCTGCTCTGCAAAGTTAAAATACATTGCAGTGCTTGCTTCAGCTACCAGTGAAGTCAGCATGTGATGTGACTAGCCAATAGGCTACAGAAGTTCCATTGAGGACATGTGACAAGTTACATTTTGATGTTTTAAGTAGTGTACAATAAATTATCATTGGCCTCTGTTGATAATATATATATATTTTTTTCTTTCTCCAGCCTTCCTGCCCCCATTCAGGGATTTTGGATTATTTCTGATCTTGCCCTTGGAACAGCTATGATATGCGTTACTAGTGGATATAAATGCATCATCCGGCCTTTGCAGTATGTATACATTTGTAGGAATGGAGTGGCCAACACGGCTGTTGAGTTCTACTTGCCTAGCTGTCATCCTGATTCATTGGCTTTAAAGCCATAGTAAACACCTCTGGTACCTTTATACCTACAGCTAAGCTTCAAATAAATCTTACCTATAGGTACAAGGAATATCTCCTAAATGTGCACCGTTTAGGAGATATTCACTGTTTCTGCAGCCCAGCGCATGCACTCTGAAGGGACGGCATACTCATGCCGCCTCTTCAAAGCTCTGTGCTGCTGCCGTTACTCCCATGCACATGCACAGGCGTGACATCATCGCAGCTCAGCCATTTAAATGTCCAGAACCCACAAACCCGGAAGGAAGGCAAGGGTGTAGATGAAAGTCCTGCCAGCAGTGATAGTGTGCCACTGGAGGGCTTAGTTTTTAAGGTAAGTACTTCATAAAGTGCTAATATGTGATGCATTATCTTGCAGGGGGATTTTTTTTTTCTTTTTCAGCAAAGCTTTACTACAGCATTAATACTTTGAATCATTGACCTGAAACAATTTTTTTTTAATTTAAATATTAAATTTATTTGTGACTAATAGCAATTTGTACAGCGCATAAGCCAGTGCCAGGCTAAAGATGCATGTAGTATAATTTGTATAGTTCATTTCTGGTCTGAATAGGAAACTGCACACTCTATGGGTATCAAAGACTGTAACATAAAACGTCAGAATACGTCAACCAGCAATTTACAGATTAGCAGGGATGGGAATGTTCATTACATGATCGACATTAATGTGTGATGAGAGAACTATGGGACTACTGTTGCTGACTTTTGCTGATCAACAAGTTTTCCAACAATGCAGTTCGGCAGAAGTTGATCAGGAACATCTACACATGAATCGAAAGTTGGCTGGTCCCTGCTGGACTGTCTGAATTTTTATCCTTCTGTGGTCAGCTTTAGGCTTCATGGCAGTGACCCAGAACGAATAACCAGATCAGAAACATTTGTTTGTATCAGTGACTCAAATAATTTAATTAAGAAGGTTGCCATAATATGCAGACAATTAAAATTTACAGGAGAAGACTTCCATTTGGTTTCTTTTAACAGCCAAAATGCTTAAAGTAAATCAGCTTGTATGTATGTGTGGTGGTTGAGAGTAAAAATAAGTAATGCTGACGCTAACAGTAAGTACATGTCAACTGTGATCCAATATTTATGTGTTCTATATCTTGGTGCACAGAATTGCCAATATAATTTAACCAATTCTTAAATAGTGTCAGAGACATAATGGCCCTACAGTAGCAGTTGCAAGATATATAGGTATATGGAGATGTATAGGTGTGTGGTATGTATACCTCCATCTGGTTTGTTTCTTGCAGTAACTTCTAAATTAAATCAGTATTAAACCCAAAACAAAAAATGTAATATATTGCACCTTATCAGTCCTTAGGTGTATTGGCTGCATTAGTTTTTTTTATTAGGCTTTTTTTCCCCTCTGTTTTACTTGATGATCTGGCCAGTAACACAGCTCCTGTATTAGTGTCCCCCACTTTGGATGTAGGCGCACAGGGGTACAGTAGACAGCAGCAATGTTAATCTGGGGGAAGGGTAGTGCTGCATGAACTAGCTGATTTAGATACACTAACAAATGGAAGCCAAACTCCAGCTCACACTCATGTACATAGGCAGTTACAAGAGGTTTTTTGTTTTTTTTTCCTTTTGGGATAAAGGTTTTACATGAATAAATAAAGGATGATCACCATAAATACCACTGTCAGTGATAAATAGTTGTTCTCAGCTCTCTAACTGATACATTTCCAGAAGAGCTTGTTCTGTTAAACAGACTTACTGGCCAGATCACAGGTGAAAATAAGAGAGCCTAAAAAAGAAAACAAATGCAGCCATAACATCTAAACATTGGTAAGCGTTAATATAATAGTTTGCTTTAGGTTTAATTTTATACAAATGTTTCTTTTAAACTTTAAGTGATGAAATTGACTGACTGAATTTTCTTTGTTTTGCAGAACAACTATCTGTCAACCTTCACCGCTCCTTCTGTGCTCCCAGGTTGACAAAAGCGTTGCAGAAACTTTACCACGTGTCCTGGCAGATGTGAAAGGATCCTTTGAAAGCCATATCAGAGGCATTCTGAGCCGTAACTCTGGAAACCCCTTGTTATTAAAGTAGGTCCAGCCTCAGCAGCATCAGTGACCATTTTAATACATGTACGTTTTGGTTGTGGTGTTGTGTGTTTTTTTTGTTTGTTTTTCTTTTTGTTGAAAGGTCAGTGATTTTTATTCTAGAGTAAAAAAAAAATATCTATACCAATGTATAATTTCAGTACAAAGCTTTTCCGAAGCTTTGGCATTTGCAACATAACTAATTAGAAATACACCTAAAGAGAAACACATTTGCAGTGTAGCTGACAACCTGCTTAAACTTAGGTTTCCAAGGTGGTATTCTAAGGAATACTGCCACACGAGAAAAGCAGCAAGGGGCAGAGATAAACAAGTAGCTGAAGGACTAGTGTGAGAAGCAGGATTTTGGGTTCATGGGGAACTGGACTGACTTACCGGTCGGTTACCAGCACTACAGTGGGAACGGACTGCACCAAGATAGGGGAGGGTGCAGCTCTGTCAGAGTAGATGGTGGCCAAATGGTTGGAGGAACTTTTAAACTAGGACGTGTTCTGGAGTGTTCAGTGAAAGATATACAGCGCAATGAACAAAGGTCAGTGTACAAATGTGGGCAAAGTTGGGGTAGGGGGGAGGGACATCAAACCAGATGAAAGAGAAACAAAAGCATCAAGGACCAATATTTCCTGGCTGGATGCATCTTGCTGTAACCTTATAGTGAGCGAGAATAAAATAATATGCATGTGTACAAAATTAAAAGGCAAGTACACAAATGCAGTTAGTTCCAAAAAATGGAAGAACTAGAACTTCTGATACAAAAGGAGGATTTTTACTTTGTGGGAATATCAGAAACCCAGTTTGACAGCTCACGTGACTGGCTTGTGACTGTCCAGGGGTATTCCCTGTATTGGAGGGACAGGGTAGGAAGAAAAGGGGAAGGGGTGTGCCTTTATGTCAAGAGTAACTTGATGGTGAATATGAGGGATGACATTGCTTGTGCCTGGAGCTTCAAAGGGAAGAAACAAATGGTAAATTAATGGTGGCTGTATGTTATAGGCCCCCTAACGTTAAAGAGGAAAAGACTGATCTACTTTCACAGTTGGATGATGAGAAGGCAGGGAAATATAATCATGGGGGACTTTAACTATCCAGATATTAAGTGGGCAGACGGAACTGCTCACTCAACTAAGGCTCATAATTTCTTGAATGTATTGCAGGACAATTTCTTGGATTAAATGGTTGAAGCCCCAACTAGAGAGATTGCTCTGCTGGACCTACTAAATACAGAGCTGATTGCCGATGTGAAATTAAGGGATAACTTAAAAAAACCGTGATCACAGAGTAATTACTTTTGCCATAAATTATAGGAAAAGGAGACATGAGGGTAGGACAAGAATACTAAATTTCAAAAGACACTGAAGAAAAGTTGACAGTGCTTTAAGGACATATTACATTTTTCTAATATATTAATAGTGAAAAGGTTAGGTCAGAACATATTGGCCCCATGAGATGATCAGGGTAAGTTGGTTACAAGTGACAGGGTGAAAGCAACTGTATTAAAAGCAAAGTTCAGGTTGTATAAAAAAAAACAAAACAAGTAGTCCTCCTATTTATTTTGGCAATGGAACCATTGGCGGAGGCTATACACACCCACCCAGACATCACAAGCTTCGATGTGGCGGGCTCCTCCCATAAAATATTGTTGTTCGCCAAAGACATATTATTGACCTTTAACGTCCCCAAGAATTTTCCTACCAAATCTGATCCAAATCCTAGACTCTTTCACTTCTCTCTCGGGACATCACGTTAGTCCTGCCAAATCCAAAGCAATGTCAGTAACTCTTTCCCCTTCCTCACTAACTGACCTGAAGAATACATTCCCTTTTCAGTGGATCATTTTCTACTATCATGGTTTGGCAGAATTAATGTACTGCACATGACTTGCCTTCCAAAATTGCAATATGCTTTCCTCGTCTTGCCAGTTCCAGTCCCTCCACACATTTTGCACATACTCCTGCAATTCATCTGGGATCCTTTAGGCTTTGAATTGACAAAAAGATCCTGTTCGCCCATAAGATCTATCTGTTCCAAACCTCGAAGCCTACTATTTAGCAGCCAATATCTCCTCCCTACCTCATATTCATGAGACCCAGAGTATCCCATTATGGGCTACATTAGATCTAGTAGATTCTTATCCCATAACATTACTTTCCCTTCCATGTCTCCCTACTATTCTCTGCCCCATGACCCGTAGCCCACCACTGCTTCATACTCTTTGCGTATGGGATTCAGTCAAGTTTTCAGCAGGCCTAATCTCATCCTATCTCCCTTTACTGCATCTTAACAGTCTGCTATTCCCCCCAGACCTACATAATCCAGGGCAGTTTGCTTGGTGGACTGCACATGGATTTCTTTATCCACTCTCTCCTTACCCTCACTAGAATGATTACTCTTGATGCCCTTAGGTCCTCATATGATGTTCTGCTGAGGGAACATTACAGCTACCTACAACTTTGCCACTTTATCTCACAACTCCTAATTCAACCTACACCTTATATACTAACCACCTTTCGAACATCTTTGCAGAACCCGGCCTCACACCCCTGGCCTAATTTCACTAATTTATTCCTCAATCTTATCTTCCAGGAGACTCCCTGCTACAACCATACCACCTTCATTGGCAAAGAGAAATAGGGAAATACAGCTCAACTAGGCAGATTGAGAGATTATCCTAACACTATCCAAGTGCTCAAAAAATTTAATTATACTGGAAAATGCCTACAAAATCTTATACTAGTGGTACTATACGCCAGCCCGTCTGGCTTGTTTTGTCCCCTCTTATCCATCTGTTTCTAAGGATGTTCACAGGCAGGAACAATGACACACACTTAATGGTCCTGCCCTAGGGCATGCAGACTTTGGGTCAGGGTTTGTGCACTTCTTTGCTCCATGTTGATATTAAATGAAATCCATACGAATCCATACGAAGCCCTCCTTTTCAAACCAATTGAAGAATTACTAAACAACAATTGGCAGCACATTTTGCTTACAATGACTAAACTGACTATAGCAAAAGCATAGAAAAATCCCAATCCTTAGTGTTGAGGCTGTCAAACACCAGAAGAATAATATTATGGTCAATGAAAAATAGACCGCTATGAGAAATTTCTCTGGGTCTGGCAACCTTGGATTGCACACGTTCAGCCATCTTGGTTTGACAATGCCCTTCTGTCGCTTTAATGACCCTGTGTCATGGTGGACTCCTGGGACTCCCTTCTCATAACCCCTCCCCCCCTTTTTTTTTTTCTTTCTCTCTTGTTCTAACATTTCCCATTCCGTTTCGTTTGTATTCCCATCTTCCTGAGAATTGCTACAGTATCTCACAGAGGTGAGTACACCCCTCACATTTTGTAAATATTTTATTATATCTTTTCATGTGACAACACTGAAGAAATGAAACTTTGCTACAATGTAAAGTAATGAGTGTACAGTTTGTATAACAGTGTAAATTTGCTGTCCCCTCAAAATAATGCAACACACAGCCATTAATGTCTAAACTGCTGGCAACAAAAATGAGTACACCCGTTAGTGAAAATATCCAAATTTTGCCCAATTAGCCATTTTCCCTCCCCGGTGTCATGTGACTCATTAGTATTACAAGGTCTCAGGTGTGAAAGGGGAGCAGGTGTGTTAAATTTGATATCGCTCTCACTCATACTGGTCACTGGAAGTTCAACATGGCACCTCATGGCAAAGAACTCTGAGGATCTGAAAAAAAGAATTGTTGCTCTACATAAAGATAGCCTAGGCTATAAGAAGATGGCCAGGACCCTGAAACTGAGCTGCAGCACCAAGACCATAGGCGAAGACCATACAGCAGTTTAACAGGACAGGTTCCACTCAGAACAGGCCTCGCCATGGTCGACCAAAGAAGTTGAGGGCATGTTCTCAGCATCATATCCAGAGGCTGTCTTTGGGAAATAGACGTATGAGTGCTGCCAGCATTTCTGCAGAGATTGAAGGGGTGGAGGGGTCAGCATAGCTGTCTTCCCAGAAGGAAGCCTCTTCTAAAGATGCTGCACAAGAAAGCCCGCAAACAGTTTGCTGAAGACAAGCAGACTAAGGACATGGATTACTGGAACCATGTCTTGTGGTCTTCTTTTTTTCTTTCTATTTTTTTTTTTAATTTAAATTTTTATTTCTTTAATCATTATACAAACAATATAAAAACACATTACACCTCATAAAGATGCATTTCCTATTATATTTATAACCCTCACCCACCCCTTCCCCAAGCCACATTCTCCCACTACCCCCCCTCCCCTTCTTTCTCGAATATCTCTAATAAAGACCAATCCACAACTCGGGATAGCATTATTGCTGTGTAATAATTCTTCACTTTAGGTAACCCCAGTCCTCCATTCCCCTTTGCTCTACATAACACCTCATAACTTATTCTACGTCTCTTATTTGCCCCAATGAATTTAGTAATCATCTTTTCTAATTATGGTAAAGAAAGCTCCTGAGAGAGCAATCAGGAGCATTTGTTTACCTTTTACCGACGCTGATGGCCCTTATATAAACCCTTAATCCAATTCAACATCTTAATTCCCAATCCCATCTTTTCCAATGTATCGAACATAAAATCCCAGCTAACCCTGTCGAAAGCTTTTTCAGCGTCAATCGACAATAATATTACGGGGTCTTTTCCTGTTTAACTTTTTGAACCAATATTAAAGATCTCAGTCCATTGTCCCTGCCCCCTCTCCCCGGAACAAAACCCACTTGATCCATATGTACCCATTCTGGCATCAGGTCCCCCAGCCTTGTTGCCAAAACTTTTGCGTATAATTTGGTATCGGCATTCAACAACGATATCGGCCTATAACTTGCACACTGCGAACTCTCTTTCCCTTCCTTCAAAATTAACACGATATATGCTTGTAACAATTCTTCCCTCATTTCCAATCCCTCACCTATTGCGTTCATATAGTGCATGTCCTGTGGTCTGATGAGACCAAGATAAACATATTTGGTTCACATGGTGTCAAGCGTGTGTGGGGGCAACCAAGGTTAGGAGTAAAAAGACAAGTGTGTCTTGCCTACAGTCAAGCATGGTGGTGGGAGTGTCATGGTCTGAGGTTGCATGAGTGCTCCCAGCACTGGGGAGCTACAGTTCATTGAGGGAACCATGAATGCCAACATGTACTGTGACATTCTGAAGTAGAGCATGATCCCCTCTCTTCGGAGACTGGGCCGCAGGGCAGTATTCCAACATAATGACCCCAAACACACCTCCAAGATGACCACTGCCCTGCTAAAGAGGCTGAGGGTAAAGGTGATGGACTGGCCAAGCATGTCTCCAGACATAAACCCTATGGGGCATCCTCAATTGGAAGGTGGAGAGGCACAAGGTTTCTAACATCCACCAGCTCCGTGATGTCATCATGGAGGAGTGGAAGAGGATTCCAGTGACAACCTGTGAAGTTCTGGTGAACTCCATGCCCAAGAGGGTTAAGGCAGTGCTGGAAAATAATGGTGACAACACAAAATATTGACACTTTGGGCCCAATTTTGACATTTTCACTTAGGGGTGTACTCACTTTTGAATACAGCAAGTTTACACTGTTCTACAAGCTGTACACTCACTACTTTACATTGTAGCAAAGTGTCATTTATTCAGTGTTGTCCCATGAAAAGATATAATAAAATGTTTACAAAAATGTGAGAGGTGTACTCACTTCTGTGAGATACTGTATGTTAATAGGTCGTCTGACACCAGCCATGCTCAGACGGTTACAAAATTTGTATTTCTTTTCCTACGGTAATATACTGTATTCTTTGTATGCCGTTTTCCTGTTTTTATTTGAATATATGTTCTGACAAATCACTGGCAATTTTATACTACCCACATTACACGCTGGCTTAGACTATTAACTTTTACAAGCTATGGTCTTAAACTCTGTTTATCTGTACATTCCTTCTTCAACCTTTGCTGTGCAGAGAGATACAAAGCAGCATGTCCATGCTGACAGGAGAGAGATCTGTGTTGTTTACACACATCTCCCCTCTCAGCTTTAGTGGTGATCACCGAGTGCCGGACAAGAAACGCCAGCCGGGACCCAGTGATTGACATCCGCTGCAACCAATGGCAGCTCGGGTAGGGTGGGGCGTGCGCCCCCTACCTGGAAAGCAAAATCGGTATATCTGCTATAGGGTGGGTAGGTAAGCAGTTATATACATTCTTCTCCATCTATACCAAGGAAAAGGGGGGTATAATAAACAAGAGCGGAAGATTTACCGCTTCCTGACCGCCCTATAGCAGATATACTGCTACCGGGCGGCACGAGTGTGCAAAATCAAGTATATATTCGCGTCCACGGCTGTCAATCACCAGGTCCTGGCTGATGATTACTTGCCGGCGCCCGGTGTTTGCTGAGCATCTCCCAACAGGGAAGAGAACTGTATGTAAACAATACAGTTCTTCCTGTCAGCTCGTGCACACTGCTTTGGATGGCTGTGCACAGCACAACAAGTTCCGTGACACCAAGTCAGTTCCCCACAGTATCAGAATGCCCATCGCTGATCGCCGCCATTACTAGAAAAAAAAAAATTAAAACAAATTCCAGTATCTATACCACCATTTGTAAATGCTATAACTTTCATGTAGACCAATTCATTTAAATGTATTGGGATTTTTTGTCAGCAAAGACATGTAGCAGAATATTATTATTATTATTATTATTACACAGTATTTATATAGCCCCAACAGTTCGCTCAGCGCTGTACATTACAATGGGAGACAATACACGAGACAGTACAATAACAATACAATGCGATACACGAGGGGTTCGAGAGCCCTGCTCCTCCTTGGAGCTTACAATCTAGGAGGGAGGGGATAGTGGTACGGGAGGGATAGCTATGGGGGATGGAGTGGTAGGAAGAGTGGAGGAGATCGGCAATTAGCTGAGGGCGGAGTAGGCTTCCCTGAAGAGGTAGGTTTTCAGGAGCTCGGTTTTGGAAAGGTTCAGTTTGAGGAAGTGGAGTGACATCCAATCCGATATGTCGTTCAGTAGGCTAGTGATTCGGGCGGAGACTGAAGGGGTGAGGTGAGGGGTGGAGAGATAGATTTGCGTGTCGTCAGCATAGAGATGGTAGTTAAAGCCGTGAGAGTGTATCAGTTGGCTAAGGGAGGAGGTGTAGATGGGGAAGAGAAGGGGCCCAAGGACAGAGCCTTGAGGGACTCCAACAGAGAGGGGGAGTGAGGGGGAGGTAGCAGCGTTATAGGTAACACTGAAGGAGCGCTGTGATAGGAAGAGAGCCAGGACTAATTTGGACTACATTTATGACGAAATATGATTGTTTTTGTGTTTTATAGCGCAAACAAAACACACAGGCGGTCAAATACCACTGAAAGAAAGCTCTATTTTTGGGGAAAAAAGGACGTAAATTTAATTTGGGTGCAGCGTCGCATGACCACGCAAGTGTCAGTTAAAATAATACAGCGCCGTAATGCAAAAAAGTGGCCTGGTCAGGATGGGGTAAATCCTCATGAGGGCAAGTGGTTAATAACATTTTGAACAAGTCAATGGGACTGGCTGTTTTACACCTGAAAATTCTCAAAGAACTTAGCCATGTTATAACCAGACCATTAATCCTAATTTTTAAGGACAGCTTTCTGACTGGATTGGTACCAGCTGAATGGTAAAAATCGAAAGTTATCAATATTCAAAAAAAGGACCAAGATATATCTGAACTTCAGATCAATCAGCCTAACATCAATATCAACCTAAACATCAGTAGAATGTAAACTATTGGAATGCATTATAAGGGACCATATCCAAGAATTTGCTGATGAGAATAGTAGTATTAATAGTAACTAACATGGATTTATAAAAGACCGCTCTTGCCAGACCAACCTTTTAACATTCTATGAGAAGGGTGAGCTGTAATTTGGATGAAGGAAGGCCTGTAGACGTAGTGAATCTGGATTGCTCTAAGTCCTTTTATACAGTACCCCATAAATGCCTAATTTAGAAATTAAAGTCTTTTGGCATTGATGAAATTGTACATACAGTTGTGTTCAAAATAATAGCAGTGTGTTGAAAAAAGTGAATAAAGCTCAAAATCCTTCTAATAGCTTTTATTTCCATACACACAAATGCATTGGGAACACTACACATTCTATTCCAAATCAAAACATGAAGAAAAATATATCAAATTTGTGTTGTTCCTCTACAATAAATTGAAGAAAAGTGAATATTAGACTTTTCAAAAAAATAGCAGTGTTTGTATTCTTCTTTACAAACTCAAACATTCACTATACAGCCAGGTCTATAAATATTGGGACATCAACACAATTCTAACATTTTTGGCTCTATACACTACCACAATAGATTTGAAATGAAACGAACAAGATGTGCTTTAACTGCAGACTGTCAGCTTTAATTTGAGGGTATTTACATCCAAATCAGGTGAACAGTGTAGGAATTACAACAGTTTGCATATGTGCTTCCCACTTGTTAAGGGACCAAAAGTAATGGGACAATTGGCTTCTCAGCTGTTCCATGGCCAGGTGTGTGTTATTCCCTCATTATCCCAATTACAATGAGCAGATAAAAGGTCCAGAGTTCATTTCAAGTGTGCTATTTGCATTTGGAATCTGTTGCTGTCAACTCTCAAGATGAGATCCAAAGAGCTGTCACTATCAGTGAAGCAAGCCATCATTAGGCTAAAAAACAAAACAAACCCATCAAAGAGATAGCAAAAACATTAGGCGTGGCCAAAAAAACTGTTTGGAACTTTCTTAAAAAGAAGGAACGCACTGGTGAGCTCAGCAACACCAAAAGACCCGGAAGACCACGGAAAACAACTGTGGTGGATGACCGAAGAATTCTTTCCCTGGTGAAGAAAACACCCTTCACAACAGTTGGCCAGATCAAGAACACTCTCCAGGAGGTAGGTGTATGTGTGTCAAAGTCAACAATCAAGAGAAGACTTCACCAGAGTGAATACAGAGGGTTCACCACAAGATGTAAACAATTGGTGAGCCTCAAAAACAGGAAGGCCAGATTAGAGTTTGCCAAACGACATCTAAAAAAGCCTTCACAGTTCTGGAACAACATCCTATGGACAGATGAGACCGAGATCAACTTGTACCAGAGTGATGGGAAGAGAAGAGTATGGAGAAGGAAAGGAACTGCCTATAATCCTAAGCATACCACCTCATCAGTGAAGCGTGATGGTAGTGTCATGGCATGGGCATGTATGGCTGCCAATGGAACTGGTTCTCTTGTATTTATTGATGATGTGACTGCTGACAAAAGCAGCAGGATGAATTCTGAAGTGTTTCGGGCAATATTATCTGCTCATATTCAGCCAAATGCTTCACAACTCATTGGACGCCGCTTCACAGTGCAGATGGACAATGACCCAAAGCATACTGCAAAAGCAACCAGAGAGTTTTTTAAGGGAAAGAAGTGGAATGTTATGCAATGGCCAAGTCAATCACCTGACCTGAATCTGATTGAGCATGCATTTCACTTGCTGAAGACAAAACTGAAGGGAAAATGCCCCAAGAACAAGCAGGAACTGAAGACAGTTGCAGTAGAGGCCTGGCAGAGCATCACCAGGGATGAAACCCAGCGTCTGGTGATGTCTATGCATTCCAGACTTCAGGCTGTAATTGACTGCAAAGGATTTGCAACCAAGTATTAAAAAGTGAAAGTTTGATTTATGATTATTATTCTGTCCCATTACTTTTGGTCCCTTAACAAGTGGGAAGCACATATGCAAACTGTTGTAATTCCTACACCATTCACCTGATTTGGATATAAATACCCTCAAATTAAAGCTGACAGTCTGCAGTTAAAGCCCATCTTGTTTGTTTCATTTCAAATCCATTGTGGTGGTGTATAGAGCCAAAAATGTTAGAATTGTGTCAATGTCCCGATATTTATGGACCTGACTGAAATACACTGAATAAACTGAAAAATGTTTGAAGATTTTGCTTTCCTTTGAATCACTTAATTAATATTTAGTTGTATAACCACTGTTTCTGAGAACTGCTGTACATCTATGTTGCAGTGTGAACAGGTATTCCAGCCCAGGATGATTGGATACATTCCACAGTTCTTCTCTATTTCTTGGTTTTGCCTCAGAAAATGCATTTTTGATGTCACCCCACAAGTTTTCTATTGGATTAAAATCCGGGGATTGGGCTGGCCACTCCATAATGTCAATCTTGTTGGTCTGGAACCAAGATGTTGCACGTTTACTGGTGTGTTTGGGGTCGTTGTCTTGTTGGAACACCAATTTCAAGGGCATTTCCTCTTCAGCATAAGGCAGCATGACCTCCAAGTATTCTGATGTATTCAAACTGATCCATGATCCCTGGTATGCAATAAATAGGCCCAACACCGTAGTATGAGAAACATCCCCATATCATGATGCTTGCGCAACCATGCTTCGCTGTCTTCACAGTGAACTGTGGCTTGAATTCAGTGTTTGGGGGTCATCTGACAAACTGTCTCCGGCCACTAGACCCAAAAAGAACAATCTTACTTTCATCAGTCCACAAAATGTTGCACCATTTCTCTTTAGGCCAGTCAATGTGCTCTTTGGCAAATTGTAACCTCTTCAGCACGTCTTTTTTTCAACAGAGGGACTTTGCGGGGGCTTCTTGCAGATAGCTTGGCTTCACGTAGGCGTCTTCTAATTGTAACAGTACTCACAGGTAACTTTAGACCTTCTCTGATCTTCCTGGAGCTGATTGTTGGCTGAGTCCTTGCCATTTTGGCTATTCTTCTATCCATTCGAATGGTAATTTTTCGCTTTCTTCCATGTCTTTCAGGTTTTGGTTGCCATTTTAAAGCATTTGCGATCATTTTAGCTGAGCAGCCTATCATTTTTTGCACTTTTTTATATGTTTTCCCCTCTCCAATCAACTTTTTAATCAAGGTACGCTGTTCTTCTGAACAATGTCTGGAACTACCCATTTTCCTCAGAATTTCAGAGAGAAATGCTCTGTAACCAGCATGTACAACATTTGCTGCCTTCCTTCCTTAAATAAGGGCCATAATTGCCACCTGTTTTTCAAAGAATGAATGACCTCACTACTAGAACTCCACACTGCTATTATTTTGAACATGCCCCTTTCAATTAGTGATTCAATTACACAGAATCAGCAGCATGCATGTCATGACTGTTGGGTCTTTTGGATTTCTATTACTCTACTACACCTGCTAGTAAATTATTTTCCATGTAGAAATCATTTCTACCAAAAACAGTGATTGATCAGGTTAGTGATGTCTGACTGCTATTATTTTTAACACAACTGTACCTGGATAGAGAACTGGTTGCAGAAGCGCATCCAGAGGGTGGTGATTAATGGCATATTTTTTTGAATGGTCTAAGGGTGTAAGTGGGTACCCCAGGGCTCTGTCCTGGGACTAGTTCTACTTAACTTGTTTATAACCAATATAGAAGTTGGAATAAATAGTTCAGTTTCTGTGTTTGCTGATGCTACAAAGCTAAGCAGGGCGATAACTTCACAGCAAAATTTAGCAACTTTACATAAAGACCTAGATAAAATAGAAGGGTGGACAGCTATATAGATAATAATATAAAACAAAGTGAGCGCTACTGATAAGTTATCAATGGTCAAATAAGCAGCTAAATGCACTGAAGATGATCACAACCACTTCTGATAGAATAAATAAGTAAAGTGCAGCGCTAAAAATTATGATATAAAATTTTACAAAATTCGATCTAAATAGTTCGATGAAAAATAAAAGTTCATAAAATCTTGCGAACGATTCATGAATATGGTGAGCACAGCTTATAACAAATCCGGATAATGGCAGAAATGCGCACTCACCGACCACGCATAGGAAATGCGCATGTGTGTATCAAATCCCACAGATGTCATTATCCTCCGGGAAGTGGTGTCGTCAGTCAATCTGCTGGGCTAGCAGGGCCTCCTTAGATTTGGATCAGCCAGGATACACGTTCTTTCCAGGTACAGGGTTCCCTCCTCTGGATAGGATATGTAGCTGGGTATACAAAATGAGGAAGACAGTGCTATATAGATAATAATGTTGATAAGCATAAAGCACTTGAGAGCTAAAAATATAAATGCACGTTACTTGCTGGGGGAGAACCTAAGGAGACCACAGACTCGGCAATATCATCTATAAATTTACCATTTTAAAAAACCCTGGTTCAGCTACATCTTGAGTATGCCATCCAGTTTTGTTCATCGGTCTTCAGGACGATTTTCCTTGAACAGGAGAGAGTCCAGAAGAGATGCTTAAGAGTGGATATGATCACAATATACAAATCTTTAAATGTGGACTCTGACTGTGTGTCTTTAGAGAGCTTAGGTTAAATAGTTTCCTCTTAATGCTACACAATAAGTGTGGATGAGAAGCAGTTCAGTGTTACATTGCATTAGAGGTTCTTTACTGTTAGAGTGGTAATGATTTGGAACCCCCTTCAACAGTTGGTGGTATAAGTGGAGAGAGTAAATAAATTAAAAAAAACTTAGATATGCTTCTCTGCAAACACAAAGTGCAGGGATAATGGAAATGGTAGTGACCTAAACACACACACATTAAACTGGATAGATTGGTGTCTTTATTCAGCCATACCAACTTTGTAAATCCATGCTCTTAACCACCATTTTTTGTAGAGGAAGCATCGTTCTGCTTCTGCTCCTGGCTGCAGATGATACACAGACCTATTCTTGGTTCAGCTGCCTGAACCCTCACTTGGTGCCAACAGCTGGTCATATCGTAGACTCTTTGTCAATAGTCCTGCAGTCCTAGGTGCCTCCTACCAATGGGAAGATCTCACTGCAATCATGCAAGATTTTCTAGGCCAAAGTGCAACTTCTAATTCTGTAGAAATGGAATATATGGGTCTCATCCTAGACACAGCTCAAGCTGTTGTTTTTTGTTTTTTTTCTTCCGGAAGAGAATCTTTAAACTCTCCACTCTTAGACTCGGCCTTTTCAGTCTAGCAGTCAGCTGACTCTATGCCTTTGCATGACAGTCCTGGGCTTCATGGTAGCTTCTTTCGAGGCATTCCTATTTGCCCAATTCCACTCAAGACCTGTACACCTTAACATTCTGTCATCCTAGGGTACGTCAGTTGAATTGGTCTGTCCAGAGATGAGCTTGAGCTAACAACGAAGGCCAAGTTGTCCCTGGCCTGGTGGCTCATGAATCTAGCTCTGTTGGGGGAAGTCCTTTATTCCATTGGAAGATCCTCAAGATGGATGGATGCCTGCCTGACTGTGCAGGGGACTTAATCATCAGAGAAATCTTGTCACCCGACCGATATTCTGAAGCTTCCATTGATTTGGTTGTCTTTGTTGTCTTTTCAATGCTGAACATCCTCACTGCACTAGTCAGACAACTCCACAGCGGTGGCATACATCAAACATTAGGAGGAATTATCCATGCCAAGAAAGGCATAAAGGCAGAAAGAATTCTGCTCTGTGCAACTTCACTTTCCAGCCTAGTTTTCCATTTACATCCCAGGCAAAGACAATTGGCAGGCAGTCTTGTTCAGCCAGCAGCACTTGGATGTCGGGAAGCAGTCTTTACACCTGGAGGTGTTCTAGGAACTGTCACATTTGGGGGAAACTGGATATGAACTAACTGCCCTCAACAACAACTGGGGTAACAGCAAACTGGGCAGGTTTGTCAACAGATACAGACATCCTTTAGTGGAAGCAGAGGAAGCTCTAGTGCTTCAGTGAGATTAGTATAGTTTGATCTATGCCTTTCCTTTCCTGAAAATCCTTCCTCGTCTGCCCCATAGCATTCCAGTGATCCTTATAGTTCTGGATTGGTTCAGGCAGATGGTGGTACTCATACCTGATCAGGCTCCTATCAGATGCTCTATTGGCTTTTACAGATTGTCTGGATACTCTGCCCCAAGTACCAGTTTACCATCCTGCTTCATGGTTGTAGGTTTTAATGGCATGGCTGTTGAAGACCAGGGCCTAAGGAATAGGGGCAATTCTAAATTCTTAATTCCCATGATGCTAAAAGCAAAGAAGTTCACATCACACAGGCTTTATCATTTCACATGGGAAGGCATACTTTGCATTGTTTTAGCAAAGGAACTTTAAATACAGAAAATTCTGAGTGAGAGCAATCATAGAATGCAGTTTTGCTTGAATCAGTGTCCTGCCTGAAATCCCATAAAGTTTTAGTTCTTGGCACTTACAATCTTGTTCCATAGACCAATAGCTTCCCACTCTTTTTATAAGACTTTTGTACAGGATCTCTTTCATTTGGCTCCCCTGTGACTCTGTGGGATATAAAGTAGTTATTTCAGCATTTCAAAAACTGTCCTTTGCAAGTGAATGGGGAAATGTTAATATCCCTAACAGATTCAAAGTTGTGTTTCTTCCTGCCGTCACCTTTTTTAGGTGTCTGAGCTTTTTAAGGCTTTGTCTTGTAAAGAGCCATTTCTGGTCTTACACAAGGACAAGGTAATGTTGAGGTATAAAGTATCCATTCTTCCTAAGGTGGTTTAAGCCTTCAACCTTTTAACCTCAACCAGGAAAATCCAACCCTCCAGTTTGAGGTGTTCGTGTCTACCTCTTCATACCTAGCACTTTTATTCCTTTTAGAAAGACTGATTCATTCTCTTTAATTCCTGATGGTCCCCGTAAGGAGGAACCATCATTCAAGCGTATGGTCTTAAGGATCAGATTCCACCTTTTCCTGTCTGTGAATGCTTCTTGGGTGTTTTGGTGTTCACTGATTTGCAAGAATGCCATGTGGTTTTCTGTTCACATGTATTCCAAATTTTACTACGTGGATGTTGAGGCCCTTTCAAAAACTACTTTGGGCTTCAGGTTTTGAGGGGAAGGCAGTTCCCAGTTCTGTTCTTTTTGTGGGGGCCTGTAAATGTTGTGCACGCCCCTTAGTTGGACTGCTTTTGGATGTTCCAACAGTCTTTGAATGCATCCTGTCCAAAAAAGGGGCTTAATCTTCTGTAACTGTTTTGGATTTGGTGGGAAAGTTGATAAATATATTTTTCAAACGATATCTTCAGAAAAACTTGCATTGCTGCTGTCTGTCTATTTTTTATTGTGTATATTTGTGTCTGCAAGATCTGTTAATAAAATCCCAAAGTATAAGTATCTTGAATCTGTGACTTTTATTTAGTGCATCAAATAAAGATTCCTCTCCACCACCTGAAGAATGCCTGCAGTTACTGAGTAGAGCAATCCAAGTGTTTCGAGAAGAATATGTCCTTAAAATGGACCTGGCACGGGAAGAGATCCAGAGACGGTAATACTTATTTGACATTTTCTTTTTATACACACAAATGCTTTGTATATTTGTAACATGTAATTGATGCATTGTCAATTGTTTGCTTAGAGTGAAGTTACTGATGTTCCAGAAAAAGAAACAGATGGAAGATTTGCAGCACTGTAAGGAAGAGCGGTACGAATTTAACCTCTCACTTGTTAAGCTCATGTATTAGTATTTTGGTAGTCTCAAGGTCTCCAACTGTAGGAACTGTATTTATGCAAATATTGCGCATCTGACATTTGTTGGCATGGGCCGGACAGGATCATTGACGATGTGGGGGGATGATTCTAAACCTCTTCTTGCATCCATTACCTGTGCCCGCTCCCTGCAGCGCCACGATCTGTGTCCGCTGTGTCCGGTCACAGCAGAACACAGATCTCTGTATGGGGCCGCTGTGTGAGGTTCCCAATTCATTTTATCACTGATTGGCCAAATGGGGATAACATGAACAATAGTGAAGAAGATGTCACTTCCTGACATCATTGTTTACTACTTGTGAATTCTGTGAATGGTCACAGAGGTCACATGGTACAAGGCCTTGTACATATGATAAGCTTTGACCAATTACAGCTCTCACAGTATTTCTCAATGGCTGCAGGAATTCAGAGAGAAGGAGATATGATTGCTTTTACAGTCTTTATGGGTGTAAAAGCAATCTGTGTGAAGAAAAAAAAAAATCTTGATCACCCCCCACAAGTAGTACAGTGTCACTATAGTGACACTGTACTGTGACGGTATGTAAGAGGAAAAAAATAAAACATTAAAAATATTAAAAAAATTCAAATGTGAAAAAATATTTTGAATAATTTTTCTATAAACTGGTTTGAGTTATTTATTTTTTTTACTAAAAAGGTAGCAGAATACATTATAGCCAAAATTTATGAAGAAAGATTATTTGCAAAATTTTATAAGAAACATGTTTTGTTCAAAATCTCCAGTCTTTTTTTCAGTTGTATAGCAAAAAAATTTAAATCCCAGTGATGAATAAATACCACCAAAATAAAGTTCTATCTGTCTAAAAAAAAATTGATAAAAATGTAATTTGGGTACAGTGTTGCATGACCGTGCAATTGTCATTCAAACTGTGATGGGGCTGAAAGCTGAAAATTGGCCTGGACTGGAAGGGGGTTAAAGTGTCCGCACTTGAAGTGGTTAAAAAGATTGGGTGTTCTGCATCTTCTTTTATAATGTGTGCAAGACAGTGAAGATAAACACCAAAGAACTTTCACAACACAATGTATTAACAGAGCCATTGGAGATTATTTCCTAAAACTGGACAGTGCAAAATCTGGTGCAACTCTAGAAACCAGTCAGCTTCTATTGCCAAAGCCTAATTGAATAAGTTGAAGTTAGAAGCGGATTGGCTACCATGCACAGCTGCACCAGATTCTGAGTGCTCCACTTTTAGAAAATCTACCCCATTGTGTGTTAGAGCTAAATCTGTAGGTCTTGACTGATCATATTAAATTCCTGCAAGGATAGAACAAAGTTTTGAATGACCAGTACTACAGTTAAAAGATAAGTGGCGATGTCTAATACCTTCATGACTTTCCTCTGTATCTTAACCTAAATAATTTTGCCTTTACATTTTTAGAGCCAGATCTTTTGAGGATTCAGCAACATGTTGGTTTTGTTAATGCTTTTACATGTCTCCACTTGTTCTACGTGGCTAACATAACTAGATTTCATTTGCTTTTGCCGTCCTGGAAAAGTACGGCAAAAATGCACCAGTAAGAAAGGGACCCTTTTGTGCCTGGGTGGCTACGCTTATTTCTCAGGGATGTGCAATTCCTATCACCCGATGCCCAGGACATGTAGGTTTTTTTTTGTTTTGTTTTGTTGGGTTTTTTTTTTTTTTACAGTTAGCCCTGCTGCGAGCAAGGTGTTTTTTTAGGCCGGTTCTCTTGTAAAAGCAATCCTTGTGGCTAGCCAGCCGCTGAATTGCTTTTACTAGTGGGGGAGATGTCCGTGGTCTGAAATCTTTCACGGCTTTAATGGACTCCGAAGTCCTGGCCCCGCCTCCTAGTGGTTGGCATATGGATTTCTGGGGCTGGCACAGGCAGATGGTCTAATCCGCGAGCTCAGCAATTAATGGTGCACCTTGCAAAGGAGCGAGTGCTGAGACTCAGGAAGAGCTTCAAGAAGCAGCCAAAGGGCAGATTCCACACCATCAAATGTGAGGGGGGGGGGGGGAGACTCCAACTGACTTCCAGGGGGAAGGGATCAGAGTGCAGTAAACCATAGCAGCCAATCTCTGGATCAGAATGTTGTAACTCCTAGCAACTGACCTCCAGCTGTCCATAGATGGGGAAAGGGGGCTCAGAATGCAGTAACCCATAGCAACCAGCCTCAAGCTGCCAATAGACTTGAATGGGAGGAGGGTTAGAGTGATGAGGGATCTAAGTGGGGTAAAGTCTCTCCATAAATAGTAGCTGTCACTGCCTATTGCTGTCACAAGGAATGCTTACATTAGCCTTGTATCTTTTGAATAGACTTGTTAAAGGGGGTCTGTATCCATTGTGGATCCATCTTAGGAAAGTGACCACAATTCTAATGAAGGATCTGTCTTCAAGGACCTCTCTGATACTGAAGCCCTCCCTCTAGAACATAAAGTATATGTAAATCCTCACCTCATCAAACAACACATTCGGTTTAAAATAGAAATGAAAGGCAAAACATTTGTCTGACACACACACACTCACACTCTTTGGTTTTTTTTATAAGTGATCACATTTCCTCGGTTCTCAGGTGCTTAAGAGCTAGGGGAGGAGAAAGTGTAGCATACTGGATTTCCCAGTAAAAGGCATAGCTAGAGAACTGAAAATGGTGTGTTCTCCTGCTTTAGTGTGGTCAGTTTTTAGTAGAGCAGAGAGACACAAACACCAGGGATTTCACACAAAGGAAGCAATACAAAGAGAACAGGATCATTTTTCATACAAGAACATGGTATAGCAGGCACATATCAGGAATATGAAATGGTGTGTTTACATACTCTTTAATTCTTGCTGCTAGGTCCTGATTTCTGCACAGTCTTAAATATGACCTCAATTTGCTGTTTTGACCAGTCTATTAGAAGGGATCTGGTCATCATTGCATTTGCTCGTCTGGTTATAGAATGTTTGGAACAAATGGCTATATCTTTGAGCTACAGATGTGATGGGCTGCTGAAGTTTTCCTGTCTGTGCAAGTTTGTCGGTTTGCATGTGGAAGACACCTTGGTTAAAGTGTGTTAGATTGTGAAACCTGAGTCACCTACTCCACATGGCCTTCCAAGACACAATGTCTCCTTGGGTCTTCTGTGGATGGCATTATCAGACACCTCAGGTGGCAAGTTCACCTACCTTACTCAGCCAAAGAAGCCTTAAAGTGGAACTGCACTGCATCTAAGAGCCACAAACCAAAAATGCTATATAATTAATTTTTAATATTCAAAGCAAATTCACCCATCCATTCCTGTCTTCAGGCTTTTATTTTGCTGAGAAATCATTTTGAAAAGCACCCCTTGGCATTTCTGGCTGTGGTCACCTTGAGTAAGGGTAGATGATTTATGTATCATTTACTTCCTTGATTCAATCTGCCATTAGTTCAGGCAAGTAAATATGATATACTTTCCTATCTGTTTACTAAAGCCAACAGAATAAGGATTAAAAATAGCTCATGTTGATTAAGAAAGTGAAATTCCGCTTTAAGCGCAGTCTGGGAAGGTTCACCCCTTGCTGGAGGTTAATGAGTCCTTTTGGTTACTCTACATCCATGAAGTCCAAGCCTGGCTCCCAGCCCACCCACAAGGTCTGAAACTCCAAAACTGCCTAAGCCTCAGTAAAATCTTCCGACATGAAGGCCCACCTCCACTTTCCAAAGGATGGATGTGGAAAAATGTAATGTTTTTGGTTGCCTGTATTCTGTTCTTTCTTCACAGGGGCTTGGATCATAGGTTGGCCCTTAGTTCGATTAAGGCCTGGTTCACACCTATGCAGTTTGCTTTTGATCCATTTCTACAGTTTGTTTTGTTGTATGCGTTTTTACGTTTTTTATGTATATGGGGTTTTTTTGGCCAATTTGTTGCTGGGCAGATTAAAAAAATTCAAAATGTGTCATAAATGCACTACATGCTTTTTTGTAGTCTCTCCATTGAAGACTATTGAACCAAAAACGCACCGTTTTGCGGTTTAAAAAAAAAGTCTTTTTCCAAAAAATGCAAAAAAACATATATGTAAACGTGCCAGATAGGAAACAATGGTAAATGGACTGTAGTGTGTTTCTGCTAAAAGCAGCAAAAAACACATAGGTTTGAACCAGGCATAAGGGCCAGGTCTCTGCTTTGGCTGTTATTTTTTTTTTTTTTTTTTTGCCATCCCATGGCTTTCTTTTTTCTGGTTGGTACCTTTTATCCAGGAGATCATTTGGATGGCCCCACGTTCTAGTCCCCTTGACCACTTTTGGACCTGAACCTTGTCTTGTTGGCACTACAAAAGTTTTCGTTTGAAAACATCTGGAATATTCCCTGTCACGATCGCACGGTCGCCGCCACCAACATGCGACAATCGCACGACCGCAACTAACAGTAATACGTCACGCCCGCGGCGTCAGACCCCAGACCTTCTCACCAACTCGTGACCGAAGAATCGGCCGATCTAAAACCGTGGTGTGACGCGCGTAACAAGGCCCCACCCAGCTGCACCCTGCACAGCGATTGTCCAGCTAATGGGCTACAATCGGTGCCTGCAGCCTGAATGCGCTTGTTACTGGGTCGGGTTAATTACGCAACTAACCCTCTACTGCCACCACCACTTTTGTCGGAGACTGGGAAACTCCCTTTATCAAATATACACTATAATGATTGAAAAGTCACCTGTCCAATACGGTCACCGCAGGCCGATTGGGCAGAGGATTAAACAAACACAGTAGCGTCTCTTCAAAGTCAGGAATTCGTGAATTGCAAGTAAGCACTTAAAAGCAGTTTAACACTTTCAGAAGAAAGATTTATTACTAAAAGAGTCAAACAGGTGCAATAAAATATTTACAAAGAGATGTCACTAAAATATATATATATGTATATAAAGATACAGCAAAGAGATAATAGGAAGGGAGTTACAGGGTTAAGTTACTTGCCCATATGCCTTCTTTTGCAGATCCACGGTGCAGAGCAGGAAGGTTCTTTGATCTCCTCGTTCCGATGTTATGCTGAGGAGATGTGTTAAAAAACTTAACTCTTAGGCTTGCAGCCTGTCCCTTTTAAATATCCCTCTGAAAAGGGGGTTGCTCTGACTACGCTGTGTTGGGTGGGGTCAGGAGAACTCTGAATTAGAACCCACATCTGTCATAATCCATGACATGAAACATCGGGGAAAAGCCGGACTTGAGGAATGTTCAATGTTCTTGCAAGTCCGGGGAGAACTGTCTTATCTGTTTTTATGATGGGTGAGCCTACACAAGTTTCTCAGGTCAGTGCTCTTAAGTGAGAAAGGTTACACTTCCGCAGACGGCCTGGCACCGGACTGAGGATGCCTTAACTTGGGTTGACCCCCCCGCCATCTGTCACTCGGGAAGGGAGGGGGTAGGGAGTGAATGATCGAGGAATACCTCAAATAAAAAGAAGAGAAAGGGGAACTCCGCGTCCAACTCTGATGAGCAAGTTTGCTACATTCCCCTCTTGACCTTGTCGCAGAAGGTGGCCTTCATGGTAGCCATCAGTTCAACCTGATAGATATGTGAGCTTGCAGCTCTTTCTTGTAGGCAGCCCTTTTTGGTGCTGCATATAGGACAAGGTGGTTTTCATCCGAGGCTGTCCTTTCTACCAGAGGTGGTGTCAGATTTTCACCTCAACAAAGATATTGTCTTTCCTTCCTTGTGTCCACATCCCTCTCATCCAAGAAAAGCCAGCTCTTCATTGTCTGGATGTAGTCAGGGCCATTTGTGTTTAAATCTCCACCTCTATTCAAAAGTCTGATACCAATTACTGTGTATTCTACCAGGGTGTTTAGCATGTTCTAGGCTTTTCATCATTCTTCTATTGTTCAAGGTTTCAAAGTGGCTACTTGGTAATCAGATCACATTTACCAGGTTTTACAAGGATGACTTAGCTGCTTAGCTGTACCTATTCCTGTTTTTGTTTTGGGCTCACCCATTTATTTCGTTTTTTTGGTACGGCTTTGGGATGTTCCATACTTGAAGGGGTAAAGCTGTGTCCTTCAATGAATGATAGAGAAAAAGATTCAGTTCTTTCAAACTTTCCAAAGTTTTACCTCACCATCTGATGTACCTGGGTCTAAAGCCCAGTACACACAGACCACAAATCATGCTGTTGCTTTCAGTCTGTGTGTATAGCTGTCTGTTCAACAGAAGCTAGAAAGCCAGCACTTGATCAGCGCTTGCAGCCAATGGCTGTGACTGTGTGTACCCAACTTAATCCTGAACCTTGGCCCAAGCCAGAATTTCACTTCCTCCATAAATGATTGCCTCTTGAGGGCCCACACACGTACCCTCAGATTCAAAAGGCATCCCTCAATTTGCTTCTGCATTAGGATTCTGGGGCCTAATGGTAGCCTCTTCAAGGCAATTCTCTTTGCACAGTTTATTCACATTCACATGGAAGGTGATGAGAATGCATGGCAGCCTTACAGGTTGGGGAAGAGTTTACAACTCAGTTGGCAGTTCTGTTTGCAGTGTTGTTGTCCACCACTCACTTTACTTTGGATATCCAATGGTCTATGAACACAAGCCCCATGTCCTCTACTGTACGAATAAGATAATCAGAATTTTGACTTGCCTGTAAATTCCTTATCTTGGAGTACAGTACAGGAAACCGGCCCATCCTCTCTGTTCTCTTTGGTCAATCATTTTTGCCAGTAACCAGTCACTTGAAGGTGGCCTGCTTTATAATCTATGAATACAAGCCCTCTGAGACAGAACTCCAAGATAAGGAATTAGCAGGCAAGTTAAAATAAAAACAAAAATGTAAACTAAGTTGGCCAGACAATTTGTGCAATTCTCCCCCTTTTTTTTCCCCACCTTCAGCTTTTCTAAAAGGAGCCCCCCCCCCACCCCTAAACCATACATTTTCTGAAAGCAAGGGACTGGTAGAATAAAAAGATGGTGCTACTGTTTTTTTAGGTTGGGTCCTGCGATAGTTGCACAAATATAAACTATAATTGTTATTAGCAGACACAAACAAAACATGACTTATAAAATTCCTGCTGCTTTCTTACCAAATATAACAGCTAAAACTGTGCTGAGTTAATAAATATTTGTACATTTTACATTGTGCCTTTTTGTGAAATGGGGACAATCAAAGGTACGCATAACTGTAAAGAAGTAGCTTACTTTGATAACTTCCAGATTTTTATTCTTCACTTACAGCTTTCAGAGTTTGTTAAAGACCCCCCAAACCATACATTTTCTGAAAGTATAGTACCAGTAGAATAAAATGAAGGTGCTACTGATTTTTTTTTAGGCCTGTGATATTTGTTGCACGTTCATAAAATCGATATATACACTAAAATCTTTATCAGCAGAACCAAACACAATAAAAGTTGCAAAGTTCCTGCTAAATATATTAGCTAAAATTTGTATTGAGTTAGTAAACAACAAATACTTGTTAATGGTACCTTTTTTTAGCAAAATCAAAGATGGAGAAAACTGAAACTAACAAAACACCACACCACATAGGATAAAGCACCTCATTGGATACCAGAAATAGTTTTTGTATACTGGACATTAAAAATCATAACATAACCTGCACGTCTGTCAAATTGAGACCTGCGGCTGTGTTTGTACATCTGGTGCTTCCTCATAGAGTATGTAGTAGTAGTAGTAACATAGGCTTCCTGCACTCCCCTCCAGCCGCATAACCAAACCGCTCATTTACACTATATTGGAAGCCCAGGGCTTTTCAAAACCCTGTTTGGTGAAGTCTAGGGGTTCTTTGCTGAAATGCCAGGGGTCGAATGTGATATCTCACTTTTGAGACAGAGAAAAGGGATTGAGGAGATAGATTCATCAGCCCCTTTTTCTGCAGCCTGAGCTGCACTGCAAGTTGGAGGGGTGGGGAGAAATGCCACATTTTAGATTAATAGTTGTAAGCAGTGGGTTGTCAGCAGCCAATCACAGCTATTCTTTTACAGCAGTTTACAGCAGAATTGGGAATGCAGCCACCGTAAGACTTACTGACCAAACCGGTTGGAATAGGCACTGTTCTGCCGTAGTCTTTATGGCAATGCCAGTAAACGAGTTAAAACATGGATAATGGCGGTGAAAGGGAGCCGAAGAAAATGCGCATACAGTGTTTTTATAGTGATGAAGTACACAACTGTAAAATTAATTTCTATTCCCTAAAGCTTCATTTTTCTTGCATAGTACATGTTAAAAGCACACAGAGTATTATATATGAATGGGCCCTAAGATGTTAATTTTGTCCTAACAAAAACAAAAGTTTGCAATTCTATGTAGACCAAACCTCTGTAGTAGTGTAAATATAAATGTTAGGGGTACAGAACACTTCCTGGTAGCTAACTTTATATTTCAATAATTTTATTGAATTTTTCAGGGAAAAACAAAGGAATAAGACATTGTTCATTCATACATTATTGCAATAAAACATTATACAGTTGAGCATTGTTGTTGTTATTCCATTCGTTAGGCATTGGTGGAGTTGGTCTCATTTAGCGATTTATCATCAGAGGTATTTATATATATATATATATATATATGAAGAACCTTGGTGAGGAGAAGGGTTGATAGGGGGGTTATTGGTAGGGGAGATGGAGGTGGGGGGAAGAAAAGGGGGGGAAAGATAAGGGAGTCAAGGTTTAGGAGATGTTTTTAACTGTTTGAATGTTATCAGGGTTGTACAGAACATTTTGGGTGACTTAACCATCGGGTCCATTTCTGGTTAAATTTAAGGTGGGAGGAAGTATTGATTGCAGATTTTTTCTCCATTTCGCATTGGAAGTTGAGGTATATAATTAGTGAGGTAATTGAGGGGGCGTTAGTTGTGTTCCATAATCTGGTGATGTTTATTTTGGCCTGGTAGCTAACTTTAAATGGTGGTGTTTATTTATTTGTTTTGTTTTTTTTAGAACATGTCTTAAAGAGACAGCTGAACGTCTAGCTGAAAAATATGAAGAGGCCAAAGATAAACAAGAAGCTCTAATCAACAGGTTTGTTTGTAGAGTCCTAATGCAATCCATTCTGTGTTTTCTGACCAGTGAAACATTTTCCAGTTTAAAAGTTTTAGGAGGTTTGAACTGTACAGTTGTCAAAGGACCAAAACAGAAAATTCAGTCATAACTGTGCAAATGTACCTGAACCTGTTATGAAATGTTGAATGCACTGCTGAGAAGAAAAAAATGTTTCTTAACCATTTTAGCCTAGAGCAGAAAATATATCAATACAATAATTTCCATTTATTAGTCAGAGAAAGCTGGAGAGTAGGGATGCAGTCCCTTTTTTAATTCTGAAAAGTAGTGGGAAGAACACAAGTTGTGTTTATTTTATTTTTTATCTTAACCGCTTCCCGACTGCCTTATAGCAGAAATACTTTGCAGGTGTGCAAAATCACGTATATATGCGTGATTTTGCATTTCCGGGTAGGGGGGCACACGCGAGCCCTACCCGCGCCGCCACTCGCAGCCACAGCTGTCAATCACCGGGACCCTGCCGGTGATTACCAAGGATCTCCGACGGGGAGAAGGACTGTTTTTACAGTGAAGCACGCTGACACGTCCCCCTAGTAAAACACTCCCTGCATGCAGTTAACCCTTTGATTGCCCCTCATGTTAACCCCTTCCTGCCCAATGCCATTAGTACAGTGTCAGTGCTTTTTTTTTTTTTTTTTTTTTTTAGCACTGATCACAGTCAGTTACCCCCGCCAGAGTCCAGCTATAAGTCACTGATCACCGCCATTACTAGTAAAAAAAAAAAAAAAAAAAAAATTCCAGTATCTCTGCCGCCATTTGTAAATGCTATATCTTTCACGTAAGCCAATTAATTTACACGTATTGGGATTTTTTTTTTCAGCAAAGACGTAGCAGAATACTTTTTGGCATAAATTTATGACAACATTTTTTTTTCTTTTTTACTGGACATGTTTAATAACAAAGTCAAAAATATAGTTTTTTTTTTCTCAAAATTGTCGGTCTTTTTTTTTTTTTATAATACAAAAAATAAAAACCGCACAGACGATCAAAGAAAGGACATAAATTTCATTAGGGTGCAGTGTTGCATGACCGCGCAATCAGGGGGGTAAATCCTCAGGAGGGCAAGTGGTTAAAGCAGAGCTCCAGTTGTGTTTTGTTTATTAAAAGTCAGCAGCTAAATTTTTTTTTGTAGCTGCTGACTTTTAATTTCTGCAGACGCCCGCCTGTCCCTTGATCCAGTGTTGTGCCCACCTGAGGGTGCGCCGTCTTTGGTCCCCGATGCTGGCATCTTAGCTGTGGGCACGTGGCTGTGACAGCTTACGGGCGGCTTCACATCCAGGTGCCCACTGCGCATGCACAGGCCGCACTGCACACTGTGATTGGTCCCTTGGGGGAGGGAATGAGGAGCGTTGTCAAAATCAGGTGTCGTCCCCCCCCCAAAAGAAAAAAAAAAGCTTGCCACATGTGAATGAGAGGGAAAAAGGCCTTAAAGCAGAACAGATGGCGTTCTTCTTTAAGTTTTAAAGATGTAGGCTGACTGGCATTGCCCTTTTTAAAGCCCTGAGAGGAAAACTTAGCTGAACACACACATATACATGCACACTATATTGCCAAAAGTATTTGGACGCCTGCCATTACACGCACATGAACTTTAATGGCATCCCAGTCTTAGTCTGTAGGTTTCCATATTGAGTTGGCCCATCCTTTGCAGCTATAACAGCTTCAACTCTTCTGGGAAGGCTGTCCACAAGGTTTAGGAGTGTCTCTATGGGAATGTTTGACCATTCTTCCAAAAGCGCATTTCTGAGGTCAGGCAACGATGTCAGATGAGAAGGTCTGGCTCGCAGTCTTTGCTCTAATTCATCCCAAAGGTGTTCTATCTGGTTGAGGTCAGGACTCTGTGCAGGCCAGTCAAGTTCCTTCACCCCAAACTCACTTATACATGTCTTTATGGACCTTACTTTGTGCACTGGAGTGCAGTCATGTTGGAACAGGAAGGGTCATCCCCAAACTGTTCCCACAAAGTCGGGAGCATGAAATTGTCCAAAATGTCTTGGTATGCTGATGCCTTAAGAGTTGCCTTAACTGGAACTAAGGGGCCAATCCCAACCCCAGAAGGACAACCCCACACCATAATCCGCCCGTCACCAAACTCTACACTTGGCACAATGCAGTCAGGAAAGTACCGTTCTCCTGGCAACCGCCAAACCCAGAAAGTCCATCGGATTGCCAGACAGAGAAGCGTGATTCGTCACCCTAGAGAACACGTCTCCACTGTTCTTGAGTCCAGTGGTGGTGTGCTTTACACCACTGCATCGGATGCTTTGCCTTGCACTTGGTGATGTAAGGCTTGGATGCAGCTGCTCAGCCATGGAAACCCATTCCATGAAGCTCTCTACGTACTGTTGTGCTAATCTGAAGACCACACGAAGTTTGGAAGTCTTTTAGTTATTGACTCTGCAGACAGTTGGCGACTTTTGTGCGCTTCAGTATGCCCTGACCCCGCTGTCATTTTACATAGCCTGTTGTTCCCAGGTGCTTCCACTTTGTTATAATACCCCTAACACGTGGCAACCTATCACGGTACCACGCTCAAATTCACTGAGTTCCTAACAGCGACCCAATCTTTCACAAATGTTTGTAGAAGCAGTCTGCATACCTAGGTGCTTGATTTTATACACCAATCCAATGATTTGGAGGGGTGTCCCAATACTTTTGGCAAGTGTGTGTTATCTCAAAATACTTTGAATGCTGTTCATTCGTTCTAGAGCAGGGGTCGCCAAAATTTCTAAACAGAGTCCAGTTTACTGGCCTTCAAACTTTAGGGGGACAGACTGTGGCCATTGGGAGTATTGTCCTAGTGACTGTGGAAGTAAACAATGTTTCTTTGATATTTGGAGGAGGAATAGTGCCCCATTGTTGGTGTCAGTGGAAGGAATAGGGCCCCTTTGTTGGTGTCAGTGGAAGCAACAGTGCCCTGTTGTTTGAGGTCAGTGGAAGGAATAGTGCCCCATTGTTGGTGTCAGTGGAAGCAATAGGGCCCTTTGTTGGTGTTAGTGGAAGCAATAGTGTCCTGTTGTTTTATGTCAGTGGAAGGAATAGTGCCCCATTATTTGTGTCAGTGGAAGGACTAATGTCCTGTTGGTATCACTGAGAGGAATAGTGCCCATTGTTGATGTCACTGGGAGGAGTAGTGCCCCAATGCTGGTGCCTGTGGGAAATATAGTACGCCATCGTTGGTGTTAGTGGGAGATATAGTGTTCCATTGTTGTTGTTAGTGGGAGGAATAGTGCCTGTTGTTTTCAGTAGCAGGAATTATGCCCCATTGTTGGTGTCAGTGAAACGAACAGTGTCTTGTATCAGTTTGAGAAAAAGGGCCAGACAGAGGCAAGCAAAGGTACGCATCCTGCCCCAGGGCTGCAGTTTGGAGACCACAGATGCGACTATTCAGATCCTGCTGTCTCTTGTATGGATTACAGGTTAAGATTAACAGGAATTTATAATAATTATTTTTTTGATAGTGGGTTAGAGACTGTCAGGTCTTTTTTTTTTTTTTTTTAAATCTGTGCCCCTAGCTGAGAAAGATCCTGGTATTATCAATACAGAAAATAAAGGAAAATTTGTGAATGGTAGCAACTTTTGACATACTTTTCTCCAAACATGTTCATTAGGATGAAGGCTGTGCTACGCAATTTCTATACACAGCTCTGCATTTTATCAGACAGCGAAAGAGACATGAAAAAAGAACTGCAGATAACGTCTGAACAGCTACATCACCTAGGAAATGCAATAAAACAGGTACAAACGTTGATTGCAGCTGAAATGCCTTCAATATTTCCATCATTCTGTGATAAGTACAATTTGTATCTCCTAACACAGATCAAAATGAAAACTGCTTACCAAGAGAAGCAGGTGGAAAAGGAAAAAAGTCCAAGTGTATCTAACCTGACCCTTAATAACTACCAAAAGAAGACTATCCAGACTGTATTAAAAGAAGCGTAAGTATCTATAAAGCTGGAATTAAAAAAACAACAGAGGTGATGGTCAGTGGTTGTTTTTGCAGTGTTAATTATGTAAAAAAAAATGCAGTGGCTGTATGCCAGTCACAGTGTGGAGAATTAAATAGTGATAGTTCCAATTTTCTTTTTATGTCATGTGATATTAGCGCAACAGTTTATCAAAAGCAAATTTTCAGTTATAAAAAAAATACACTAAACCTAATTTTAGGACACACAAAAGCAAGTGGTGTCAGGACACATGTGATCATTGGAGGAGAGCAGACTGAGTTCTTGACACAGCTACAGAACTGACCACGCTGTGCCCTCTTGCTTTATGTGATCAGTTTTTAAAAGGACAGTAGAGGGACTGGCAAGAACACCAGGGATTTCACACAAAGGAAGCAATACAAAGAGAACAGAATATTTTTTTCATACAAGTACATGGTACAGCAGGCATGTATCAGGAATATGTAATGCTGGGTTTACATTTAACTGTGAAAAATAGGCCTAGACATATTTATCTCCCTCTGGCACGTGGTGATGTGTAGTGCAATCAATGTTTTCATACGTAGATACCCCTGACGTGTGTTTTTCACATTTGTATGTATGTGAGGGCAGTCTCCAAAGGTTTATTTATTAATTTTTAAAGTGCTAGGGTGTGATTTCCATTTTTTGCAGTTTTTTCCCCCTTCTTACTAAAACTCATGTATGTGATGTAAGTTTGTGACAGGTTCTCTTTAATGAGACATCGGGCATTTAAAAGACCCCTGATGTCTCACCTGCCTCCATTAATAGAGTGCATATCTCGTTTTATTAGTTTTTTCCTGACCACAGCAGCAAGGGAAAGTGACAGCAGAAAACTGAAGTGACAATATACTGTACCTGTTACTAGGTAGGGGAGATAAGTGAATGGATGTTTGCTGGTTTACCTCCCCTCTACCTTGTGATACCCGCCATGAGGCTTTGGAGCCCAAGAGAGCCCAGAACACATGGCAGGGGTGGTCACACTTTTGAGAGTCTGTGAAAGTGGGAAACACCCCCCCCCCCGCCACTGTTATTTGCTGTATGTCAGTGATAGTAAATAAAAGAATGTATATTTAGTTCTTTGCATATTTATTTAAAATGCTGTTTATTCTATTCATCTAGCATAGCCCTTGGGGAATTTTTCTCCCAACTGTCAGCAACAATGGGGCAGCAGCATAGTTCCTACCACTGACACCAACAATGGAGCACTATTCCTCTTACTGACACTATTGATGGCACAATATTTCTCCCACTGACACCAATGTTGAAGCACTATTCTTCCCACTGACAGCAATGTTGGGGCACTATCCTTCCCACTGACACCAATGATGCGGCACTATTTCTCCGACTGACACCAATGTTAGGGCACTATTCTCACTGACACCAATGATGGGGCACTATTTTTCCTACTAACCCCAAGGATGGGGAACTATTCTTCCCACTGACAGCAATGATGGGGCCCTATTCCTCCCACTGACACAAATGATGGGGGCACTGTTCCTCCCAATGACACCAGTGTTGGGGTTCTATTCCTCCTACTGACAAAAAATGATGGGGGCACTCTTCCTCCCACTGCCACCAATAATGGGGCATTTTCCGCTCCCACTGCCACCAGTGATGGGGCCCTATTCCTCCCTTTGTCTACTGCCACTGACACCTGGACATTTTCTAATTCCGCTGGCCACAGTGTGGCCCTCCTAAATTTTGAATGACAGTAATTGGCCCTTTTTTTAGAAAGTTTAGAGACCCCTGATCTAGCAGGTAGAACACTAGTTTCCTTTTTGTACATTATTTGCATTAATATTTTTCACCTTTGCCAATTAGAATCTCACTGTTTATAGAACTAAATAAGTCTGCAGGGCTGAGCTGAAAAACTGTTGTTTTGTCCTGCCCTTTTATGTTATATTTATTCTGGTTTTCTTGTTTTAGGGGTGAACATATTCAAGAAATGGTAAAACAAATAAACAGCATCCGAAGCCATGTGAACTTTTAACTCCTAAGGAGGTTTAATACTTTCTATTTAAGGGAAAGGTCTTTCATTTATTTTGTAGACTGTACATAAAGGATAAGTGGATCTAAGCTCACTTTGGATTGTAAACTTGGCCAAGGAATGTTCATCATACTCCCTGATTGGAGTTTCCTCAGTGGATTTATTCCTGTTTTATCATTGAGATTGTATAGAATGCACTTTTTTTTTAACGTAACCAAAATGCAAAAGATTTTTTTTTCACACTTGAAATACATACCTTTACCAATGTTCTGGTGTGAGTTCTCATTTTTGATGTTCTTCATGAAACCTGCATAGAAATGTATATTCTCAAAGAAACTCTGTAGCTAAAATTTCCAAATCAACTTTTCCCTGAAAAGAAGATATGAATCCTCACCACTCCAGCTGCCCACATTGCCTATTTCTGCAGGACTTAAAAGAAATATTCAGTTCAGTTGCTTACAGAGTCTGACGCTTTCTTGTTCTCCATATTTCAAGCTGCCAGTCCTTGTTTAACTACAGTACGCAATAATGACATGAGAGCTGGCAGGTTGATCCAAGGAGTGCATTGAGAGACCAGAAGTCCAACTTTCTTAAAGTGTGGAATCTGCAGGATCTTTAGATGGCAGTTTCTGTATACCATACCAAAGATCATCAGTAAGAGAGACCATTCCGCTGAGTCCAGAAGTTGTCTGTCAGGAGGAGCTGCAGAAGATGGAAGTCTGGGTGATGCTGGATGTGGATTTAATAACCTCTCACTTCAGAAAAAGGTTGGCCAGTTAATTTCCAGTGTTCTGAAGGTAGATGTTGTGGAGGGCTCAGAAGCCAAGGGGAAACTGGATACAGAATCTGCTTAAAAAAAGGTAGCAGGAGCACAATTCTATCCTTATAGTCAACAGGTAACTGGGGGATTTAGGCCATGAAGTATTGCACGATTGTAGTAGAACGTCACCAGAAAGGACAGAAAAATAGGCCACAGCCAAAGGAGTTGAAGGTCTCCAATGACCAACTACACTCCGCAGAGGCCAACAGGATTTCAGGCTGCACATATCAACATCATCAGGAGGTGCACTGCAAGAAGCCCAGGATCTGTTAGTAGAGAAAGTGGGGGGGCACCCATTATAAAGCAGGACTGTCCTCACCATCCCTATGCTTCTAGAGTAACACATGTTGTGACCGAGCGGCGGTAAGCCAACTTAAGGTGTTTACCTGTACAGAAAACCTGTAGAGATAACATAACACCAGACCCCCCTATCCCTGCCCCACTGTATTTACTGCTGGCTGTCAGGGCTCCCACACCCACTGCTGGAATATTGATCTGGTAAGTTAAGTAGCAGAGGGGGTTGTTAATCAGTTTCAGCTGCTTTGGTGTTAATTAAATTAACAGGTACACTAGATGGGCAACAATGAGACGGCCCCCAAAACAGGAATGGTTTTACAGATGAAGGACACTGACATTTTTTTCCCTACTCATCTTCTCTGTTTTTCACTAGTTTTGCATTTGGCTAGGGTCATTGTTACTACAGGAAGCAGGAGGTGATACCTGGACCCTACAGAGGTTAGACAGGCAATCCAACTCCTCCAGGATGGCACATCAATATGTGCCATTGCCAGGTTTGCTGTGTCTCCCAGCACAGTCTCAAGAGCATGGAGGAGAGACGCTGTGGCGAATGTTATGCTGCTTGGAAAAACGTTCAGCATAACAGTTTTGGTGGTGAGTGATGGTCTGGGGAGGCATATCCATGGAAGGACACACTGACCTCTACAGGCTAGAGAATGGCACCCTGACTGCCATTAGGTATCGGGATAAAATCCTTGGACCCATTGTCAGACCCTACGCTGGTGCAATGGGTCTGGGTTCCTCTTGGTGCATGACAATGCCTGGCCTCGTGGCGAAAGTATGCAAGCAATTCCTGGAGGATGAAGGAATTGATGCCGTTGAATGGCTCCCACTCTGGCCTGACCTAAATCCAGTAGAACACCTCTGGGATATCATGTTTTGGTCCATCCAACACCACCAAGTCACACCTCAGACTGTCCAGGAGCTCAGTGATGCCCAGGTCCAGATCTGGGAGGAAATACCCCAGGACACCATCCGTTGTCTCATTAGGAGCATGCCCCGACGTTGTCAGGCATGCATACAAGCACGTGGGGGCCATACAAACTAGCGAGTACTATTTTGAGTTGCTGCAATGACATTTTAGCAAAATGAACTAGCCTGCTGCATAATTTTTTCACTGTGATTTTTTTGGGGTGTCTTTGAATTCAGTCCTCTGTAGCTAGATAATTTTCATTTCCATCAAACGATGGGGCATCCTTACGTTCCTAACACATTACCCAGTCCATATCAGTATAGATGTTCAGCATGATATTTTTCCCTATTGCGATCTGTAGGGCCACAGTGGATGCCATGCAAACATAGCAGCCTAAATTGACAAGCCAGACTGGGGCTGTCATGTTTGAAATAGCACCAGCAGCAGGGAATGCAGGGGCACCAGGTAAATAAATACTACATGGTCGGGGGGGGGGGGGGGGTTCACCATTCATAACTACCCCCAACTCCTCACACAGCACAAACATAGGTTAAATTTATACTGGCGATTAGAGCCAGTGCCAATTGTAGCAGCAGTCTCTCCTGTGGCTAGATGCTGCTGTCTGCCCTACTCACTATGACAGCTCATCTTCATCGACAGCCACACATATTTGTCTACAAAACCAGCAATTACCAGTGGTGATCACTGCTGAACTCACTTTGTCCCATTTATAGTGAATGGGCCCAGTGACCGCACCTAACAGCTGAGAGCCACAGGAGGAACTGCTCATCAGCTATCCTTATTGTTGGTGTACTTTTTACGCGTTCTAAGACCATTTATTTTTGTCCAATGTGGCCCAGAAAAGTCAAAAGGTTGGATATCCCTGCTCTAGGTGCTGTATAGGCTCCAGAAACAGATTTTAACTGGGGTATGCTTTCAAAAAGAGAAGGGACTGAGGATAGAAGCACCATGACAAGACAAAATGAGGCAAAACAACAACCCAGGCAGTTGGGAGCAGATGGAGGAACCCTAGAGAGGGACCTTTTGTTATGGAATGAAGATAAAATAGGGGCAGGTTTCCATTGAGCCACGGTACATGGCCATAGATGTCATGCCTGACTCCCTAACCGCTAAATGAATCAAAGGGTAAAATGTTCTGCGGGCTGGCAGGAAAATTTAGGCAGTTCCCAGGGACAACAACAAATGGAACAAGAATGGATTATGGAAGTAAGAAGAAGACCAGTCTCGACACTTTCCAGTCCCAAGTGGCAGAGAAATCCAAGGGGGGATCCAACTGCTGATGAGAACAGAGGCCTCCATTCACTGAAGTATATCTTATGAGGTAATTATGTGTTGTGACATTTTTCCCCATATATCTCCTGAGCTAATGAAAATGTCAATTCACTATGCCTTTATGAGGTATTTACCCTAAAAGCAATAAAGTTTGGTAAATACCTCGTAAATGTCAATTCACAAAAGGAAATAAATAAATGCATGAGTTAGGCAAGTAGTGGTCCAGGCATGCGCTATTTAAGTGGTTCCCACCCAGCCTATTGGAAAATGATGGCCAGCGGGACCGCTCTTGTTCTGGGAGAAAGTCACATGATGTCCTCTCATTCTTGGAGTGCAGCACGGTGATTGGTAGTGAGCTAAGTCCATGAGACAGCACATCACCGATCAGGGTAAAGAGCCAATGACACTGGCTCTTTACCATGTGATGAGCTGTGTCCAATTACAGCTGATCACATGTAAACAAATTCTGGTTATCAGCATCTCCTTTTCTCAGTGCAGTCACTGCCTGAGGAAAGGAAAGCTGATAAACCGATTTCCTGTGACGGGACATTTATCTATCGTCCTATCAGCGGAGCCTCATCAGCACATTTCAGTGAACAAAAAGTACTTATTTGCTAAATTCTATAATAGAAACAAAGAAAAATGTTTTTTCAAAATGTTAGTTCCACCAAAAAATAAAAAACCCACTGGTGATTAAATACCACCAAAAGAAAGCTCTATTTGTGTGAAAAAAAATGTCACACCAGTATAGTGTTGTATGACTGTGCAATTGTCATTCAAAGTGCGACAGCACTGAAAGTGAAATTTGGCCTAGGCAGGAAGGGGGTGAAGGTGCACATTATTGAAGTGGTTAAGAAATTTAAAAATATAATAGACGATTTAGAGCAGTCTCTACCTTTTTACCTCTCTACCTCTACCAGTAGTCTCTCAACAGTAATGCACAGAAACCTAAATATGGAAAAACACAAATATTGGTGTTGCTTTACTAAAGGCAAACAGACTGTGCACTTTGCAAGTTGCTGCAGCACTTAGGATATGAGGTACAACTTCACTTTGCAAAGAATACCCAATCACATACAAGGAAAATTTAAAAAGAAAGAAAAAACAGCTGCATTTTTGCTTCCACATAATTGAATGATGGAGGTCAGCAGAGCTTCCTCTCATTTTGGATAGTAATGGGTTAGAACTGGCAGTTTTGGGGTTTTTTTTCCTGTCTGTGTCCCACTGGGGAGATTTCCCCACTATTAAAGTTTGATGTCAACCAAAAATGTGGGAATTTTTCTTTTCCTTTCAGTTTTAGTGATAAGGAGAAACTGTAACAATGAAATTGAATTTTCCTAATGGCACACAGCAATAAAAACTGACAAGTGTTCTAATCCCTCTCCACTCTATCAATCTCACTGGATATCTTGTCATAAGATAAATACCTCACCTTTTGATGAAATAACTCATGCCTTATTTTAGTAGTGTTTTTGTGAATTGCAAATTTTTTTTTTTTAAATACTGCGTTATTTTATTTCAGATCTTAGAGGAAAATAACTCTGAGAATTGAGCCAGACGATTGGATCCTATGAGAGTCCCCTCATAAGGCAGGAGAGAGCAGAGCATGCACCTTACTCCAGGAAAGGCAAATTTGTGGCCACAGCCATGGAAGGTGGAAGCTCAGGATGAGGCCTAAAAGCTGAACCATGGAGGTGATATGGCAAAATGGGGTAGTTGGGGTTGTGTAACTAACCTCTTGGAGTAGAGAAGATAAGGAACCAGTAGCTCAAATGAAATGAACTACCCTCGTGATTTCTTATAGAGAAACTGCATGAGCAATAAAAAAAGAAAAAAGTGCAATTCAGTAGATAGTGCTGAGATGTTCTCCACAAAAACATTTTTTGATGAATCAGAAATGGGTAAGGTTGTCGTGCTGAGTAGTGTTTGGAAAATGGAAGCCCCCCCCCCCCCCCCATGCTTCCAGGACCTAACTCATAAATTTGAGCCCACCTTTGGTGTTCTTTGACTAGTCCTACCAAGCTGTGTGGGAATTGTGCTGACATGGAGCTCGTCAAGAAAGGAAAATTACGATAAGTATCTGTCATTCAATTTTCTGGTTTCCCAACGCTCCATGTCAGCACAGCTGGGAACCAACTAGCCACACGGGAGGGATAATGCTAAACATTCCTTAATTCTGGCTAAAAAACAGAAGCCAGGATTCCTCCACTATCATTAAGACTGCTACTGTATGGCAATGAGCCATGAACGTATATGTTGATGCCAAACATAGCTGCCTTGCAGACAGTATCTGGGAACACTCAGCCTTCTGCCGCTCACAAGGTTGAGACCCTTCTAGTGGAGGGTGATGTGATCCCCCTGGCACAGCCAACCCTTTTAACTTGTAGGCCAAGGAGATGAGCTGTACCAACCAAGAGGCTTAATCTTGTTGGAAGCTGTGAAATCATTACATGCTCCACCTGGAATGACAAAGTGCTCTGACTTCCTGATGCCAGTTGTCGTCTTGATGTAACATTTTAAAGCTTGGCCCACATCTGATGGGCTAACTTCTTGGGTAAGACCAAAGAGGAACCTAGGAAGGACAACTTCTTGTGTGATGATATAGACTCCGAGGGCCATTTCAGGCACAAATTTGAGCATCAGCATGAGTACCACCCTGTCCGGGAAGAGTGTGAGAAAGTTTTCTTTAAATCCCAAGGCAGCTAATACCAACACTCTTCTGGTTGATGTAATTGCCACCAGAAAAGTAATTTTCACAAAAGGTATCACTTGGACTTGTGTGTATCAGATGCCTTTAATCAAACACTAATGAGAGATCCCACTTCAGGAATAACAAACACTTAGGGAGGTTTCAACCAAATTGCAGCTTGAAGAACAGTATAATTAAGTGTTGGATGCACACTGTATGCCGTTGAAGGCAGAGATAGCAGAGAAGGCATAGATAGAAATGTGGGCCTATAACATACCTACTGATGGACCTAAATCAAGCCCTGCCTGCAGAAACTGAAGAAGCCAGTGTAAAACCTTGATCAGAAGCAGTCCTGTGAATTTATGCCATATTCTACTATAGGCACTGCTAGTGCTGTCTTTCCTTGCTTTGATAAAAGTATTGTCTTTAGAGTGATTCCCTGTGCTATCTTGATGGCTTGGTGAGCAATGTTTCTTTCCCTTCTGTGGGAGATCAATATTTATTATCATGTTAAGTTGTCAGTAATTTCACCGGTTATTATAGATACTCTACTTGGATATAGTTTTGCCTCGTGAGATTTTTTACATCTTTGCACTCTATCAATCCGAGGCAACGATACTTTGATTTTCTTATATTCCAGTAAGTATTGTGGATAATTATAAGAACGATACTTTCAACATTATTTAAGGTAGCCTGTGCCAGTATATATATTTATAATCTTTTTATAATATTATAGTTCAATAACAATCTTTGGCTCTTTGTCTATGGGATTTGTGAGATTCTTACCATTGAAGAAAAAAGCATTTCAATCTCGTAATCATTTTGCTTTGAGTTGTGGCCCTATGAGATTAATGATACCTTCACCATTAGTCCTACTTTCCCACTTTCTTTAGATCATTTTGAGTATTATCCTTCAGGTCCATGAGATAAGCCTTGTATATAATTAATTTTGGGGTTTTTTTTATGTCCTTAGAAGGTGTAGAGCAGGGGTGTCAAACTGGCAGCCCTCCAGCTGTTGCGAAACTACTAAGTCCCATCATGCCTCTGCCTTTGGGAGTCATGCTTGTAACTGTCAATCTTGCAATGCTTCATGGGACTTGTAGTTTGGCAACAGCTGGAGGGCCACCAGTTTGACACCAGTGGTATAGAGGGTGATCTGATGTTTCCTGGTCGTTGTTTGTTCCATGGGATTGAAATCTGACCACTCTTGTTCTTCTTGAGTGTCCACACCGTTGGGGCTCCGACTCATGTGGGTTCATCCTGGATGCTATTATCTTATACTTACAAAAATAAATATTAGTCAGAGCAATTGTGATTGTGGTAATGCTCTAAATGCCATTGACTAATTGTCTATATATACATATTATGATTCCTCTCTACATGGCCATTAAAAATCTCTTCTGTATCTATGCACCCTGAAGAAGATCAAAAATGTGAAATGATCGAAACACGTCGGGTTAACTCTCTCCCTTTCTTTTGTGTCTTTTCGCTTTGTGAAGAAAACTTTTTTGCAATATTTGTCAGAGCAAATGCCTTTTTTAACAAAAATTATGTATTTCTTATAAGCATGTCTATGTAATAAAGTTGATATTTTTTTGAAAAGTTATATGTCCCAGTTTGCTGCAATAAAGTGCCATAAGTGTTTTTTTTCTTCCATGTATCCATTCAGGGACAGGCAGCCAGATACTCGACCCTTCTGGTAATCATAAGAGTATTCACAACCTTTACAGAGCACCCAAGATCTATTAGCCTTTGCCTCTCAAGACCCAAGCCATCAGCTCGGGTGGTTGACAAATGGGACTTTGGAGAAGATTCAGTCTTACTGGCACAGGGAGTGGATCCTTGACACTCATTAGGAGGAGCAAAGGGTACCAAAGCCTCTTCTGCCAATCTGGGATCACCACCAGAACTGTCACCTTCTCCCACGACAGCCTCAGCAGGACGCTGAGAATCAGAGGGAGCAGCAGAAAGACATAAGCTGTGTTGGAGATCTACTATGCAATCAGCACCTCCACCCCGATTGCCTGCAGATGCTGGACCTTGGAATAGAACTTCAGCAACTTGGTGTTGACTGGGGATGTGAACAAGTCTATCTCTGGAAGAAGCTACCAAGCTCCATTAGTAATCAAAAGACTTGGGGCAGTCTGGACTATTTATTGTCATCCAGGATTGTCCTGGACACATAGTTCGATTGAGGATTCTTCCAAGTGGGCACATAGACCGCAGATACCTGCAGAAGACTGACTTGAGCCGACTCTAAAATTGGAGAAACCTCTTTCGGGAGGGAGAAACTGTGAGTGCCCCCTTCCAGATGTAGGCCACAGTCGTTGTGCTCTCTAACTTCACTAGGACAGGTCCATCCCAGATGAGGTGACCGAAGGCTAGGAGAGCCCGAAATGCCATTCTCTACTCCAGGATGTTGGATACCATCTTGGACTCTTGAAAAAAGGCCATTGGTCCTTAGCCCATTGCTCCTGAATTTGGGGTGCCCAACTACTTTGGTGGTGGCTGACTGCCCCACCAGCCACTAGGTCGTCAGACAAGAATGACATTGCAGAAGATTCTTCTTCCTCAACCACAAGGTTAGGCTTGCTTTCATACAAGGCATAATCCATATCTTCTAACCTAAGCTCTCTGACTGCCAGAGGTCCAGAAACCTGACTTGAAAGGGAGAGAAAGCTCAACTTAAACTTAATCTACTTGACCTGCTGGAGCAAAGCGATTTCTGCGGCCCAATCTGCAATGTAAAGGATAAAAGATCTACCAATATGGCTTGAAATGCTTCCCTTGAGGGACCATGTGTCCATCGCCAAAACTGTACCTACAATATCTCACAGAAGTGAGAACACCCCTCACATTTTTGTAAATATTTTATTATATCTTTTCATGTGACAGCACTGAAGAAATGACACTTTGCTACAATGTAAAGTAGTGAGTGTACAGCTCATATAGGAGTGTACATTTTCTGTCCCCTCAAAATAACTCAACACACAGCCATTAATGTCTAAACCGCTGGCAAGAAAAGTGAGTACACCCCTAAGTGAAAATGTCCAAATTTGGCCCAAAGTGCCAATATTTTGTGTGGCCACCATTATTTTCCAGCATTGCCTTAATTAACTCTCTTGGGCATGGAGTTCACCAGAGCTTCACAAGTTTACACTGGAGTCATCTTCCATTCCTACATGATGACATGGATGTTGGAGACCTTGCGCTCCTCCTTTTTACATTTGAGGATGCCCCACAGATGCTCAATAGGGTTTAGGTCCAGAGACATGCTTGGCCAGTCCATCACTTTTACCTTCAGCTTCTTTAGCAAGGCAGTGGTCATCTTGGAGGTATGTTTGGGGTCATTATGTTGGAATACTGCCCTGCGGTCCAGTCTCTGAAGGGAGGGGATCATGCTCTGCTTTAGTATGTCACAGTACATGTTGGTATTAATGGTTCCCTGTAGCGCCTCAGTGCCGACAGCACTCATGCAGCCTCAGACCATGACACTCCCACCACCATGCTTGACTGTAGGCAAGACACACTTGTCTTTGTACTCCTCACCTGGTTGTCGCCACACACGCTTGACACCATCTGAACCAAATAAGTTTATCTTGGTCTCATCATAACACAGGACATGGTTACAGTAACCCATGTCCTTAGTCTGCTTATCTTCAGCAAACTGTTTGTAGGCTTTCTTGTGCATCATCTTTAGAAAAGGCTTCCTTCTGGCATGACAGCCATGCAGACCAGTTTGATGCAGTGTGCGGCGTATGGTCTAAGCACTGACATAGATCTCTTCACTGACTTTTTGGATTATGTGCTGGCTTACCAATTTTTTCCTGGACTCCCAGCTAGAAATGCAGAAGCTACCCTCTCTGGAGTGAGTGTGGAAATTGACTCTTGAACTTCTGTCTCTGTCTCAAGATGAACATCTGTTGAGTTAAAGACGTCAAACTGATTGCTGTTAATTTAGGCTTAACATTTTAAGAATAAGAACAATGCAGTGATTGAGTACATCCTTGAAGGCCACAGCATCTTCTAATGATAAGGTCATGTGTCTGGCCAATCCCATAAGGGACACACCAACCAATGGGGTGATTCCAAACTATGGACACCTTCCTGTTAAAAAGGACACAATTTTGACATCCTGCTGTGACAACATGCTCCAATCTTGTAGAATGAGCACTTGATTTAGTCACCATAAGGGAATTGTCAAGCCATCCACTGGAGGCACTTGAAATACTTCCATAGCTTTGCTTCTATCTAAAGGCACTTCATCCAGAGAGGGTGCGCGGGTGTCCGGAGCGGATGACTCACTGACCACTCCGCACGATCCTGGCATTCCAGGGGTGATATTAGTGGCCACCGCTTACCTGCATCCCCAGAACTCACCTGTACCGCTAGAGGAGGTGGCAGGTGCTCTTCCTATACCCACCTGACTGTCTGGAAAGTACGTGGGTTGACCCCGCGCCGCGATGAAGGGGGTGGGCAGGGGGAACAAGATGGCACCCTCCGTTGGCTCCAAGGCCTCCTCGGCTGCTGAGGAGTCACAGAGGGACAGTGCCTCCCTCTTCTGCTTCTGATCATCAGGATAGACATCCCTCCAGATCCATAGAGCCATGTGAGTGACCTCCCTGCATCTCCTAGCTCCCTTTCTAGTCCTCCTGGGTCTTCCTCACAGGCTGCAAGCCTATCACCAGGTCGTGATTCCCAAGCTTCTTCCCAGCTAGACAGGGAAATGGTGAATATCTTTATTAGTCAAACTGGTAGCCAGGATTCCACACATGATGGCCCAGTGGATTGTCCTGCCCTTCTTCCTGCACCACCGCACTATTCCGGGGATTCCGTACTCATCGCACATTTTGCTGATTTGTTACAGCTGGAACTGTTAAAGCTACCACTAAATTGGCCTCTGACCTGAAACAGGATTTTTGGGAATTGGGGGATTGCCTGGAGAAGATTGAACGTAAAGTTGATGATACAGTTGATAGAGTGTCCTGAAATGATAGCATGATTGCCGACTTACAAGAGCGCCTGGATGAGACATACAATAAAATTGAGAATCGTGCCTGGTGCTGCAATTTTCGAACCGGAGGATTGCCTAAAATGGTAAAAGATATTTTGTCTATTGCCCGTTTTCTGATCCATGCTGCGGTACCAACGATTGATGAAATTCATCTGGAAATTGATCATATACACAGGGCTCTTGTTCCTTTGCAGCCGGATGGCCCTTTTCGGGACATAATAGTGAAGCCTCACTTTTTCAGAGTTAAAGAGTCTGTGATGCGTTACGCTAGAGAACATCCAGATTTGGAGGTCGATGGATACTGGATTCAGATCTTTGTGGATATCTCCCATGCTACCATCCAAAAGAGGAGGGCCTTTAAACTGCTACTCTCATCGTTAATTCAGAGGAATATCCGCTACTGATGGAACTATTTAGTCTACAGTTTCTTTCTAATGGCAAATCCTACTCTTTCTGTACATTCCTTGAGGGGCAAAGACTCTTGCTGAACTTAGGCTTTATTTCTCTTAACCCCTCCTCCCGCAACCAGCCTAAAGTTGATGGACCCCCCTCCACACTCTCACCTCCTGGAAGAAATCCGCAACTGCTACACCACATTGGGTGTCTTGAAAACTCCATTTGCTCCTGATAAAAATTTCTTTTTTTTTTTTTAAATTTGGTTTTTTTTTTTTTTAATTTATGGGGGCCTCTCCATGGCCCCACGCTGGGGCATTGGCCTCTGTATATGCATACTGCCTTACGGTTTTGATTATTATTTAGTGGTTTTGACAGTTTTATCCTTGTTCATGTGGACTTCAGAGTCCCGGGAAGAGTCTATACGCTCTCCCTATTTACAAGACTCTCCCCATTGTTTGACTTTGTCCTTGACGTAGTATCTAAGATATTGACATTTTGATATCTCACGTTACATACTACCATTTAGCCTGTAGTTGGATGCGGGCCATTTCTTGGCCTTGGCATCTTTGGTCTCTTTCTCTTTTCTTACTTTCAGAATTTTTTTAATTTTTTCTGTTTGAGGGTCAACTCAGGAATTTTTAACTGTTTTTGGATAATTGATGTTCTGCATGGATGGGTGATTTTGTCTGATGATAGCTATACCACTTGTTTTCCATGTCTACTTCAAAAGAATGCACTGCCATGATACGTTTGCTTACCCATAATGTTCAAGGATTGGGCTTCCTTTCTAAGCGACTTAAAATATTTTCCCATTATAAATCTTTGGGAACCGACATCATGGCTTTACAGGAAACACATGTTGTCCCCTCTTTTACTCCCAGATATATTCGTAGGGATCTCCCGATTTAGTTTTTTTGCAAACGCCTCTGAACAAAAGAGAGGGATGGCACTTTGCTTTTCCAAACGGCTGTCATTTACGGAAACTAAAGCTTTAAGGGATAGGGAGGGACGATACCTTCTGGTCAAAGGTTATTTGGAAGGAAATACGGTGTCTTTTCTTATTTACTATGCCTCTAATACAAATCAAGTGGCCTTCTTTTGTTCCCTTTTTAAATCTTTGTGTAAAGAATTGGAAGGTGATGTGATTTTGGCGGGGGAACTCTAATCTGGCCTTAGATCATGTACTTGACAAGTCCCATGTAACTAAACTTATATCACCCTCTAAAAAAGCTGCAATTTTGTGCAGCTTTTACATTGCCATGACCTAATTGATGCGTGGAGGGAGGCCAATCCCATCTCTTGAGACTACTCCCACTTCTCTAGGGCCCATAACCATTATTCTTGTATAGATCATGTATTTCTACCCTCGGAAATGATGGCTAAGCTTCATTCGGCCAAAATTATATCGACACCTTGGTCGGACCACAATCCTGTAATTCTGATGCTCGCGGATTTGATGGTTAGAGTGGTTGCACCACATTAGCGATTAAACGAGTCTAAACTGAGTGATGAGTCATGTTGCCTGGCAGTGGGCAACCATCTCAAGTCCTAATTTACAATTAATAGGGTAGAGGATACGAACCCCTCTATTATTTGGGCAGCCCACAAAGCCTCAGTTAGAGGCTTCTTTATCCAGATGTCCTCCAGAATAAAAAATATTGCGAGGAATTGATCTCTGCCAAATCTAGAGAATATGAATCGCTAGTTGCCCAATATAAACTTACCCCAACCTCAGATCTCTTGTCTAAGGTGCAGCAGGCCCGGTTGGAACTTAACCTCTACTTCACCACAAAAGCAGAAAAACAATTACGCTGGATGAATCATAAGTTTTTAAGTGGCGGGACAGACCAGGTTCCCTTCTAGCTCATAAACTTACCCCCAAATTCGCTCATTCAGCACTGCCCAACCTCTGGCTAAAGGGGGGCACTATCACTCAAGATCCTCAGATCCTTGGGGAATTTCATGATTTTTATGCCTCCCTGTACGGGCCGCCTCGGCCAGTGGAACCTTCCCCTTTTCTAGAGTCTTTGCCTATTTTCCCCCTCACTGAAGCCTATAAAGAGCTTATGGAACAACCTATTACTTCTGAGGAGCTCCAAGACGTTCTTATATTTCTATCGTCACATAAATCCCCGGGCCCCGATGGCCTTCCTAATAAGTAGTATAAAACATTTTCTGCTCATCTTCTTCCACATATGACATTATACTTCAGTTCAGTGAAGGAAGAGGAAGGGGTCCCTTTGGATGAAAATAGGGCATATATTAGTGTTATTCCCAAACCCAATAAAGATTCCTCAGATGTCTGCAATTATCACCCTATTTCATTAATTAATTGTGATTTAAAAATGTTAACAAAACTTCTAGCCGTACGTCTTAATTCCTTTCTGGCACAATATATTCATAAAGACCAGTTGGGATTCATATTGGGTTGTCAAATATTAGACCAGATTCGCAGATCTGTTACTCTGATCTCAGCTGCCTGTTCTAATTGGGATGCCCTTCTTTCTCGGGCACTTTTGCTTCTTTCTCTGGACCTTCAGAAGAATTTTGATAGTCTGACATGGGAATATTTGTTTACTACCCTGAAGGCCTTTGGTTTCGGTCCATTGTTTCTGGCTTTGCTGCTCTCGTTATCTGATAATCCCTCTGCTCTGGTCGCCATTAAAGGCTACAAATCTTTTGTATTTCCAATCCAAAGAGGCACTAGACAGGGCTGTCCGTTGTATCCACTCCTTTTTCCTCTGGCAATTGAGCCTCTGGCTAAGGCAATTCATGCCCATCCCCAAATCTATGGCGTTCATTGCGGACAACAGGAGCATAAATGTGCCCTGTTCGCCGATGATGTTCTTATGTATATTACTTCCCCTATGATAACTATCCCTAATTTACTGTCAGTGTTATGCCAATTTTCAGCTCTTTCTGGGCTCTCTCTCTTAATTACCAAAAAACAGCCCTTAATGTTTCCTTATCCATAATTGAGGAACAACTTTGCACTTATGATTTTCAGTGTCATATTTGTATGTATGATGGTACACTGTTTGCATGTAGTACTTGTTGTTGTAAAATACTTAATAAATAACCATTGGCAACTAAAGGCACTTCATCAGCCTTGCAAAAGAAGGATTTAAAAACCTGGTCATGTTCATCCATATCTTCTTTGGAAGAATCTGACAAGGATTGATTTGCCTGAGAAGCTTCTGAGACTGCGCATTCCCATGTGATCCCTTCACAGGGTGAGTGAAAGCAACTCCTTTAGAAAGTATTGACCACGTGTTCAATGAATGCGATAATCTGTTAGGTGTCAATTTCTTTATTCTAGGTTGCGTGAACCAGCAGGGCTCATACTGTCATACCCATCTGTATCTTCATTTTGGAAGAGTCTGAAGAGGATTGTTTGCCTGGAAGGCTAGGAGACTGCTCATTGATAGAATAGATAGCCCTTTCACAGGGTGAGTGGAAACACTTCTTTAGCACGTTTTAGCCTCACGTGACACCTGTTAGGTGTCATCATCTTTATCCTTGGTTGCTTGAACAAAGCAGTATTCACACAGTCATGTCCATGCGCCTGGGAAGGCTAGGCAGCTTTTGATTTCCAGAGCATCCAAATCTTCTTTATAAGAGTCTGAAGAGGGCCGTTTTGCCTGGGAAGGTTATGAAACTATGAAGGGTGAATGGAATGAGCTCCTTTGAGTGTATTTTCCACTTGTTTAACCACTTTAGCTCCGCCCCATAGCAGAAATACTGTTACAGGGCGGCAGCTATGTTCAAAATTCCATATAGATACGTGATTTTGCATTTCCGGGTAGGGGACGCTCAAGCCCTACCCGAGCCGCCATTCGCGACTGCAGCTGTCAATCACCAGGTCCCGGACGGTGATTGCCGAGGATCTCCAAAAGGGGGGGGGGGGGGAGGAGGAGAACTGTTAGTAAACAAAACAGTTCTCCCTGTCAGCTCCTGCACTCTGCTTTGCATGGCTGTGCACAGTACAGCCATGAAAAGCAGTGTGCTTACAGTGCAGCACAAACACAGAACATGATATAAAATGGCACTCAGTTAACCCTTTGATCACCCCACATGTTAACCCCTTCATGCCCAGTGCCATTAGTACATTGTCAGTGCTTTTTATTCGCACTGATCACTGTATTGGTGTCACTGGGGATGTCAGTGACACCAAGTTAATTCCCCACCGCAGTCCCGCTATAAGTTGCCGATCACCTACATTGCTAGTAAAAAAAAAAATTTAAAAACCCCTTTTATATATACAACCATTTGTAAACGCTATAGCTTTCAAGTAAACCAATTAATTCACACATATTGGGATATTTTTTTTTAGCCGACATGTAGCAGAATACTTTTTAGCTTAAATTTGATTTTTAATTTTTTTTTCACTGGACATGTTTAATAGCAAAAAGTCAAAAATATTGTTTTCTTTCTCAAGCTCTATTCGTGGGGAAAAAAGGACATACATTTCATTTGGATGCAGTATTGCATGACCGCGCAATTGTCAGTTAAAGTAACACAGCTCCGTAATGCAAAAAATGGCCTGGTCAGGAAGGGGGAGGGGCAAGTGGTTAATGAATGTGATCACCTGTTACGTGTCATCGTCCTTATCTCCGGTTGCACAATGAACAAAGCAAGAGTCATACAGTCATGTTTGTCTGCATCTTATTTTTTGAAGAAGGCTGTTTTGCTTTGGAAAGCTGAGACTGCTCATTGCCAGAATAGATAAGCAGCAAGCAAAGCCCTGTAAAATGATTAACAAAGCAGCTCAAAAAAATGATTCAATGCAGTAGAAAATAGCTTGCATTGTAACAAACCCTAAAAGGGTTAACTACTACTAGAGGAAGGTTGATACTGTAGCTTCTAACCACAGCCCTAAAATCACCAGATGAACCAACCTTGCCCTGTCAGAGAGCAGGACATGATCAAAAAAGGTTTTGTTTTTTTTTTTTGGCTGGGGAACTGGAGAGCAAAAATATAAAACAATGTCCTATACTCCAACAGGCAATAGCTGGCTATAGTAGTCATCCATAGGTGACTCCTGTACTTTCTCTGGGAATGTTGTTCTTTTAAGAGGGCTAGCATAATGGCACAATAGTAATGCAAACATGAGAAGCCACCAATGGGTTAATGCCATGTGTGAATAAAGTATTACTTTGTGCACCTGTTACACAGATTACTACCTGTGGAGTATGATCATGGTATGCACAGTGGATCCAGTGAACAAGGTTCAGCAATACAGCATTCATTTGGATACAAAGCATTTTTTAATTTAGCTCACCCAACCTCCACTGACTGCAAACACTGGCACTGCGCGTGTGTGTGCGCGCGCATAGGGGAGACTCTGCTGTCACCGCTGCCTGCTTCACATGGACCCAGCGTACCCCAGACAAGTCTGTTAGCCATGATAAAAGTCACCCCAGCTGGGCTCACTGGATTATGGGTCATTTAGTCAGTGCACCAGGGACCACGACTAGCTGAAACCTCTCACGCTTGGATGGACGGCCAGTTCTTTAGTCCAGTCAGGTAGAGGAGTACACCTAGGTCCTTCACATAGGAGAAAAAAAAAAAAAGGAACAGAGCAAGCTGGAAGGTGGGCTCAAATTTTTGAGTTAGGTCCTGGAAGCATGGGGGAAAGCAGGGCCCATACCCAGCTCTGCTGCTGTGGAGCCATCAGGAATGATGTTAGCACTGAGAGAATAAAATGGCAGGAAGAAAGAAAATCAGTGTATGCATAACCCTTACAAGGCAGCAGCTGTTGGGTATTGGATGACAGAATTTAGGTGTTTGGAGGCCTGTACCCACAAACTCTGAGGGGTATCCCAAGGGTTGAGAAAAAAATCCCAATAATCTAGCATCCCATGGGCAGAGTGGAAAAGCAGACAGGAGGGGAAAATAACCCCCAGACAGCCTGCTAGAAGCATCAGCGATTTGGATGCAAACGTACAGGAGTCTTTTTAAGTCCAACTATAAAATAGACAAATGGCTGTGTCAGAGGGGACTTTGTGAAAAACCTGACTACTAAAATAGCTTATACCAATACATCTTGTGCAGTGGGGTATGTGTGCCTTCAAGGACATGTGTCCCTAGGTAGGAGTTGGTAAATCCTGAATTCTTTTCCAGAGTGGGAAAGGAGGCAAACACCCACTGCAAAGATAAAAATGGTTAAATGTTATTTTCCTAAGGAGATAGAAACGGAGATAGTCAGAGAAGACAGCTATTAAGAATAACTGTACATCTCCTGTAAAAAGGTTTTTTGACATTTCTTTTCTAAGTTGGGGGATAGTGGACATGGACTACCTCATCATTTCCAGAAAAGGAGGTGAACCTTTAGTTTGAGGAAAGCTGTTTAGCAGCTTTGGTGGGCTTGGAGAAAGAATGTTTGCCACAACCAGAAGGACTCATAGTGGATGATAGTGCCCGAGGGGAGCGACTGAGGTGAAAATTGTACAGTAGGAGATACACAATGCACAGCAAATTGTGGGCTGGATAATAGGGCCTGTTGGTACCTGCCTCAATGTATTTATTGAGGGACTTGCCAAAGAGAAGCTCACCCTCGAAGGACATGTGCAAAAGGCATCTTTTCCACACCAGTTCAGTTGCTCAGGCTTTAAGCTGCACATATACACAGAAATGAAAGACATTCTGGAGATATTATAGATCAGGTTCTCCATGGCATCTACACAGAATATTTAGACCAAAGGAAAAAGTTGTAACTTCTCATAATTTCTGTGGCCCAGGTAGTCATACTTTGGGCTATCGCTAAGGTGACTGTGGCCAGGTGTAGGGCAGGGCCTGCTAGCACAAAGGAAGTTTTTATAAGAATCTCCAAACACCTCTTCACTGATTCTTTAAAAAATGACATCCTTATTAGAGATGGTAGATTTAGCATTTAGCTCAAGAATGGCTGGGGCCACAGAATGGACAATTTTTTAAATAAAATTCTGTATCCATAGGATACAAGGCTTCAATATTTTAGGGAAGGGATACCCTCTATGAGTTTGCCCAGTCATTGTATAAGGATCAACTTGCCTGAACCAGAGTAGGAGGGACTTCCTACAGAAGGCTCTCAAAGAAAATGGGGGCTGTATAGCGCTAGTTGTATTTACCCAAAAACTAGCACTAGGTGTATCAATGAATCCACAGAAACCAACAAACAGAGAGAGGGTAGGAAAGACATTTTCTTAAATAGCAGAAAAAAAAAATAAATATCAGGGTAGAAAGTCTGCATCCTCTTTCAATTGTGCCACAGCAAGTGTGTCAGATAACTCTTTGTTGGGAAGAACTATAATCAGACGGAGGCAAGACAGTAGAACTCTTGCTGTTAATAGCCCATGATTTCAGAAGCAGCAATAGCTTCTGCAATAAGTAAGACATAAGTTAGCTGCTGTGAATTCAGTCTCTCACTATTGAGGTTCCTGCTCCTAAACACCTGTAATCCTCCATTGCTAAGGGAGGGTCTTTCCCTGTGGAGTACTCACAGAATGTATGTGGATTAAAGGGGTTCAGGGTGTCCAATATGAGGGAGCCACAGTAACCCAGGTGCTAATGAAATTTCTAAGGATGGATCCTTTCAAAGCTGGATAACAGGTGGTGTGGCAAATGATCAGCTTGCATTGCGGACAGGAAATTAAGGCCAGAAGTGTGCAGCTAAGTGTGTGGAAAAACGCAGTAAATCGCAGCACACCAGCATTTTTGGTAAAAAAAAAAACCCTCTAAAAACCATAAATGTGAAAAAACACCACTAAACACTAATACAAAAACACTAAAAAAAAAAAAAAAAAAAAACCCATTAAAAACTCACGTTTTTAACATGACATTATACAGCCAACGTTACCAGCGTTATTAAAATGCCCAGTGTGCATGGAGCTTAAGCTAGCATAACTTTTTTAACCCTTTCCCACTCTGAAACGAATAAGACAAGAATGGCTGGAGTTCAGCATCAATTTTCTTTTTTTTTATCCTATGTTAAGGTTGAGTTGCATAGGTATAAATTAACCATTGATTAAAAAAAAAATCACTCACTACCCCCTATGCAAAGTGTACGGGTAAATTGGGTTTTGGATTTTAACAGTTCCTGACATTCATACAAGCTTTCATTTTAACCAACAAAATTGTGTACAACAAATACTAACATTTCAAGGTAAGGAAAAACTATGAGAAAATATATACTGTGTGTCAATATCGGACCTTTATTTTATGTTAGGTAACATGACGTATTGCCTTATCTGTTAATATACCAAATGTAGAATCAAAATCAAGCAATTACCTGGTTTCCCAGTTGCAAATTTCATTCAACCAGACTTGGCATTAACTCCACTAAAAATTAGAGACGGTACAAGAAAAGACACTTCAGCAGCTTTTTAATTGTCAAACACTTTACTTTGAGGACACTTGTGCAGTATTTTTCATTGGGTTATGAAGATACTACTTTATCAGTAGAAACCTGTCAGGGAGACTTGTCAGTGGTCCTTTCCATCTTGTATTTTACAAAGAACTGCATACTTCATTGTACTGTAACCAGGCAAAGGGAATTAAATGTTCTGGTACCTTTTCAGTAATGTTAGGCTGCTGCTGTATTTTGCAGCTCAGCTACTTGCAAGATGCAGTACTTCAGAGATATTCCAACAAGCTGGAAAATCTCTGGTGTATTAACTTATGCTACCATGGTGTCTCTCTCCTCCCCCCCAACCCACCCCACCTCCCAAGTCACCCAAAAGCCACATCAAGCAGTATTTGACCACTCCTTAGACATGCCTTCTGTTAATCTGAAAATCAAGCACCAGTACATACAATTGAAGATAATCTTGTACTATGCACTCCTACAGATACAGAGCATAAAAAGGTATAATACCCATTTTAACTTCTGGATGTGAAAACCTCGCCTTTTTTTTTTTTTTTTTTTAAACTATCCCCCTAGTTGATCTCCAAAGCAATATACTGAGAAATTTGACTTTTGACAATGCCCTGACAATTAGGACCAAAGATGGGGAATATTCTCCCTGAGATCAGAAACAGCCATAAACACATAGTAGGGGATCAAACTCTTTTCTACACTAAGAATTATATTGAGGGGGAAAAGTTCCATTTTAGAACAGCTTAGATTCTGTCAAATGTTTTGTGTTGTAGATGAAAGTATGTTACCAAATTGTACTCTTAATAAAATAAATTGCACGCTGGGTTTCTTGCACAGAAACCAGAGTACACAAAACATTCCAAATAACAAAAAAAATTATGGTAAAAGAAAAAAAAAAAGTTTACAAATTCTGTCCAAAAGAACAGCTGTGTTGATATTCAGTTTACCTAACAAAATCAGCATCTTAAACATTAGCTACTTAGAACATAAGTATTTGGTCCTCAAAAACAAACTGCAAGAACATAATCTTTATGCAGCCCACTGAAAGATTATTCTTTCAACTGTAAAGAAAAGCTAAACGATTTGGGTACTTTAACAGACCATTTAAGGAACGCATAGAAATTGGTTGACCATCTTCTAAATAAGCAGAGCAGGGCAATGATCAGACCTTAGCAGGAGACAAAAAGTTTGAATTGGATCTGCTGATAGTCCCTACAGCTAGATAGCACTAGAGTTACTGGATTTACTAAAGGATATAGGCTGTTAACCTAACAAAGCATATGCTATTTTACAAAGTAAATGTTAGTGAGTCTTTGTTCACTCTGAACACCCAATTATGTGATGGAAAAAAAAAAGAATAAAACAAAAGAACACTAAATTTTTGCTTGCACATAACTGGGTATTCAAAATGAACACAGCTTCAAACTTGATCATTTACATTTAATGTGTAAAATGAACAGTTACTATGCTATGTAAACAACCTCTAGTCCTTCAGTACATGAACACCATTGTTTCTCAATAACTTGACTGCAGTCTGAAGTCTATGACTATCTTTAGCCCACCACACAAGAAAAACCGAATCTGTAGCCAGAATGGATGCAACAACTTGTTCCATCAGTAACTCATCCCTAATTCCCTTCCACAGATTTTATTAGGGAATGCAACATACACTGTATCAATGGAGTACATATGAACTATATACCGAATAAAAGGACTGATCAAGGTTTTCTAAAATCACTATGGTGTGGACATTTTATGGTATTTGATCCCTTGCATAATATGAGCTGCTCAAAACAAATATGTAAACAAATCTAAATGCAAATGCCTTTATGTGCTGAACAGTCCACAGAACTGGAAAATGTGGAATGCAGCTATCAGATTATCAGAGTCATTGAGCAAACTGACCAGATGAAATCTATAAAGGTGACCAAACAGCAGCATATGGGCCCACAATTTGCTACATGTCAAACTGCAGTGGGCCATCTGCAATACATGAACTTTGGTAAAATGACCATGCAGAATAAATCAAGATGATGTCTGGTAAGTATTTACTATATATATGTTCTACAAAAACAAATATGGACATGCCATTGAGAGAACTGCTGCTGCCTATACATGCTGCAATTTACAGAATTAAAATATTACTGCACAATTAAACAGATGACATCACTACTTGATTTCCTTTGCTTAAATGCTTTTACACAGAGTGAATGGCAAAGAGTATTGCTAATATTCTGTGCTTAAGGATCTCATATTCAACAATAAATATGGTGGGATTCACTGCAATTCATTGTTAAACTGCAAAACTGGGATTTAAGTGCCTGGTTCCAGTCAATGGACTCTACAGACTGATTAACCAATTACATGTTTCCTTATACTCTATGATATGCTGGAATTGTATGCTGCCGAAACAAAAAAATATTAGTGTAGAATAAACCGTGTCTACTGCCTTTCACTATGCTGCTTTTGGGACATACTTAGAAATAGAAATCCCCAAATTCCCATTACAAGTCCTTTCAATAACAGAGCAGAATTATTGCACCGAAAGAGTGTTATGTCATTCACCACCAGAGTTTCATTTGTAAACATAACCTGCCTTGCCAAAGACACAGCGGGCCATCACTACACTTACAAAAAACAGGTTACGAGCCAAACTGGACGGGTTAAGAAGAAGGCTGTTGCCAGCAGCTATCATGCTGTTGCGTATGCTTAGTATACTTACAAAGCATTTTATTTTGTTTTTACGTTCCCAAAAATAAGATGAGAGACAAAACAACAGACTTTTATTAATGGAGAGACAGCTCTGTTTAGTCAGACAAAGCGACTTGTTTCATTAGTGTTCCCACTGGAAAGGTTCCTTGCCTCCTTGCTCTCAAGACTCCAACCTGCATTGATTTATTCCCTTATACAGTGCTCTCATTTCACATACCACATCCCCTCATCTGGGATAAGAGTTAAATAATAATTAATGTTACTAGAAAGATGAGTTTTAAAAATAAAAACTCAGTTGCAGCTTCAGATCCTTGTGATACGGAGAGGTCATGTTTCAGGAAGCTGATTAATGTCTGTCAGTTTTGTGTCATTCAGAATAGCTCGAATGGCATCCAAGGACTCAGTCTGCCGAATACGCTCCAGCTGCACCTGAAAGGAAACAGCGACCAAACGAAATGGTTAATGCGACAATCTAGAGGAAAAAAGGGTATATGTTAAAAGGAAACTGGACATGTCACAACAAGAAAGAAGTCTGTGCTAGTTATATGGGCTAACATAAAGGGTCTGTGTTTACAGGCTGTGCTCTTGTGTTGATGGTATCAGTTGTTCCTGAGATCGTTCAGAAATTGACACACACAAAAGCCCATCAGTGTAGGCCCTAAAACTCAGTAAGTGACTACATTTAAAAGTGAAACGGTGCCTGTGACCAGAGGGTCCACCACTGCATAGCACTGCTGAGAAAATTAGAAGGGAAAAACCTATACTATACTCACAGCACACCTAATGGAAACATGAACAAGGAGACACACAGGGGGGCTGCCATTGTTGGCAATCTTCTGGAAATTCTAGCTGCATGGACGTTTTTGGCTTTAGTATTTATTGAGAAACTGACAAAAAAAAAAATGCAAAAGTCCATAACTCTACATGTGTTCATTTCTTCTAGGTCTGTAACTTAATGGACTAAAACCATTGGATCAATACAACTTGCAATTGCAGAAGGGGAAGGTCAGCAATGATTGCGACTATATTTGCAAAGTGGAAGTCTTCTTTAACCAACTGCCTACTGAGCACTTTCACCCCCTTTCTGCTCAGGCCAATTTTCAACTTTCAGCGCTGTTGCACTTTGAATGACAATTGCGCGGTTATGCAACACTGTACCCATATTAAATTTTTATCTTTATTTTGAGACAGATAGAGCTTTCTTTTGGTGGTATTTAACCACTTGCCTACCGGGCACCCATACCCCTTTCTTTACCAGGCCAATTTTCAGCTTTCAGCGCTGTCGCACTTTGATTGACAACTGCGCGGTCATGCAAGATTGTACCCATATGAAATTTTTATAATTTTTTTCTCACAAAAAGAGCTTTCTTTTGGTGGTATTTAATAGCCGCTGGGCACTTTAATTTTTGCGCTATAAACAAAAGAAGTGCAAAACATTTGAAAAAAAAAAAATGTTTCTTTGTTTCTATTATAAAATTTTTCAAACAGGTAATTTTTCTCCTTCACTGATGTGCGTTGATGAGGCAGCACTGATGGGCACTGAAAGGCAGCATTGCAGGGCACTGATAGGCAGCACTAATGAGGTGGCATGGATAGGCAGCACTAATGAGGTGTCACGGATAGGCGGCACTGATGATGGGTACTGATAGACAGCACTGATAGGTGGCACTGACTGGCATCACTGCTAGGCATTGACTGGCGCAACTGCTGGGCACTGACTGGCAGAACCGCTGGGCACTGACTGGCAACACTGCATTGATGGGCACTGGTGGGCACAGGTGGGTGGCACTGCTGGGCACCGATCATCAGGGCACTGATCATCAGTGCCCTGATGATCGGTGCCGATCCCTGCTTTGACAACTACCGGTTCTCGGCAGTACTTTCCTCGCGCTCTGACAGCGTGAGGAAAGTGCAGCCGAGAACCGGCAATTGCATTTCCCGGAGATCAGTGTGTCATTGGACACGGCTGATCACATGGTAAAAGGCCGCTGTGATTGGCCTTTTACCACATCGCATGATCAGCTGTGTCCGTAGGACACAGCGATCACGGAGATCACTGGGGGCGCGCAGGAGAGCGCGTTCTGGGAGGACGTCATAGGACGCCCTCCCAGAACTGGCCGTCCACAGTGTAGCTGTCATTCGGCTACCTGCGGTTGGCAAGTAGTTAATTACTACTGGGTTTTTTTATTTTTTGATAAACAAATCAAAAACTGAAAATTTAGAAGAAAAAAAAAGGTTTCTGTTACAAAATTTTGCAAAAGGAGTCATTTTTCTCCTTCACTGATGTGCGCTAATGGGGCTGCTGTGATGGGTATTGACAGGCATCACTAGTGGGCATTCACAGACATTACTGATGGGCACTGAAAGGCAGTACTCATATGGCACTGATAGGCGGCACTGATATGTGGCATTGATGTGCACTGATGGGGCTACACGGATCATCAGGGCACTGATAATCAGTGCCCTGATGATCAGTGTAGATGTCCCCTCTGAGGAATGCCGATTACCGGTTCTCCTCTCAAGCTGTCAGCGTGACAACTTGTGAGGAGAGAAATGCTGATAAGAGGCATTTCCTTATTTACATGTGATCAGCTGTAGGATCACAGCGTCAGGAGGGGGACGGTTACTCTTTTCAACATTTGTCAAGGATTTTTAGTTGGATTGAGGTCTGACCTTTGACTGGATGATGATATGACTTTCACTTTAGCAGCTTTTAGTAGTCTATAAAAAAAATAAACCACATTTTATTGTAGATGTTTGATTCACCTGCAACGTTTGGGATAACTTCACAAAATCTCTCTGCACTTGCTCACTGACATCCAATTCTGTCTGCAGCCTCTGTGCCTTGTTCTTTTCTTCAAATAAAAGCTGTTCCAGGCTAGTCTGAAAATAGAGCTATAGTGTTAGTATTCACAAATACGTCTAGCATTACAGCCAAACAGCTGTTTCAGATCAATTTTCCTGCCAACGCAATAACAAAAGTACAGGATTTGCAAAATAACAGCGAAGAAAAGTGCAAAAAAGAAAGCAGCATACATTTAGCAAGGCATTAAAAAGGTAACAGTGGTTAACTATTAGGACAAAGTTCTTTACAATAACTAACTATATGGCCCTGCCTACACATCTTGCGCATATCAGACAGAAAAAGGTACCAGTATCAAGCAGCTATGTATAAAGTACTTGTGCAGAATATATATATATATATAAAAAAAAAAACACTCTCCAGTGCTCTAGTTCATTCCAGGAACAAAAGTGCACTATGACTATATCCATAAGATGGCGCTGCTCACTTGGTAGCACAATGCTGGTGTTAGTCTGGACTTCTATCATCTAAAATGTATGTCGGGATGCCCAGTATGTACAACAAAAAAAGATTATACGATCAGTAAATTACACGACCATAATCACGTATAACAGTTCATGTGCCACAATCCCTCTTTTCCAGACAAACTGAACAGGCTAGTCCATTACGTGAGATTAGTACAAATAAGAGTGCAAGCAAAGCACAGATAGGAAGACCCACACTTCAGAAGTAGCTGATAAAGACCACACATAAGGTGGAGTACAGACAGCAAGTCCCTTTGCAGCAAACAGCAATCATGCAAAGTGGCAAGCTAGTCAAAGCATTCATAGGCCAGGAAAACTTTAGGAGTGTGGCATCCAGCGGGGTCAGATCATGGGTTCCTGATCCCTGATGACATCAATTGCTACAAAACGAGTCAGTTGGAGCATACAATCTGACGTCATTAGTGACACCCTGGGGCGTGGCCTGAACACGTTAACGTTCCCATGCACATCAGCTATGTCAATTCATGCTGTACCATTGCCCCCTTGTTATACTGAGGAATGCTGTTTATATTAACTTAAAATTTGAGTGCTTTTAAAATTTTTATAAAACACATTTGCCCTATGATATTATACTATTGCAGTGTTTTTGGATTTATATGTGGGTACTACTGAGTGTGTGCTATACATCAACTGAAGAAGCCAGTCGAACCTTCCTGGATGGGCTATGTACGCATGCTTACCATGACCATTCTATATTTGGGGGTCATGGAGGTCCAAGAGTTTTTCCTTAATCCCTTCGTGCTGGCGCCTCCCGGCCCTTTAAGGGTTTCAGAAGTCAGGAGGCGGGGCGAGGTTTAGGGTCATGTGACACGCCATCACATGATTGGGAAAGGTCCCGATCGAAAGAGGAGAGCGGGACCTTTCCGTGAGTACCGGACATGTGTGCTGGGAGTGCGCAGGGCGCACTCTCAGCACGTCTTTTTTTAATAGAACGCAAATGTGTGGCCGGCGTGAAGAGGTTAAAGGCACAGTGGATTTGAAAATAGAGAATGCAGTGCTAGTGTTAGAGCACATAGGATTAAGAGACTTTATGTAACGTTCCTTCATAGGGGACTGGACTTTCACTTGATATGAACGTTATTTTTTCACTTTGATTAGCACATTTCATTGTGGAATGTTTTAATAGTTTTTGATCCATATAAATTATTTGATCACTCTCACATATATAAAGTTTGTTAAGAAATGACAAATATAGGTATATCTAAGCACTGTTGGTTTGGGGATTTAGCAGTACCTTTATTTTGAGAGCATGTAAATGTTCTACACCTATTATTCAGTTATAATACATTATTCAACTTTAGTCAAAGCTGCACAGTTTGCTTTGTTTTTTTATCTACAGAGGCCCCTTATCTGCATGGTAGTATGCATTCAAACAGTATTTTGTCCAGAGCTTGTGCGAAAGCCAGGCTGTTTCTGAATTTCTGGTTTGCTCCCACAAACAGGATAAATGGATACTATCCAAATGGTAAAGTTATTTTTTGTTTTTCTTGCTTATTATTTTTTGGCAAATAGCTAATATTTCTGTGTGTCATTTTCATTCTTGTCTCTTGTATTTTTACGTCTGTACATACTTCTATGCACTGCCGGCCTAGGGATAATAAATATAATTCATAAATTGGCCTTAAGCATACAATTCACATCTAGAAGGACCGTCATATTATTGGTACCTGTACATGGTTGTAAATTCACTGGTAATTTAATCTGTGTGAGATTGTAACTGTCCTGAATCATGCATATGTGTGTATGGCGGGAAAAGTGTGTGTAAGGACTGATACATTTATGGCCGGATTAAGACTTTTGTACAGGGTTTGTCTCACATGACTCCCGTTGAATGCATTTCCGTGAGATTTGAAGCATCAGGGAGATTCCTCTTTCCACTGTCAATTATAAGGTTGTGTTCCTTGTTGTCACCACCTCTACAGGGCGAATATCTGAGCATATGGTTTTATCCTCAGAGCCCATTCTGGTCTTGCACAGGGACAAGGTGGTGCTGCTAAGGGCAAGCGAAGGGCCGCATCCAACCCTTGGGCTGTAGTTTGGAGACCACTGTGCTAGATAAATGCCCATTCCTTTTCTGTCTTGTCTTGAAAGCTTTGTGATAACCTTATGATGAGGGGAAGCTACAAGAAATTTGTCAGATCTGCTCTAATTTTAAGGACAATGAATCTCTAAGTAAGGACTATTGAATAAAAGGACCTATTGGATGCTGTATAGTGTGGTTTTTTTGTCATATTTGTTATAGAACACTATAAAAATGTAAAAGAAATTCAATATATAGTCAAGTTTGGTTCTGGAATGAAGTTTGGCTTGGGTATTAATGGGGCCTAGCATGTAATGCCAAAGCCAGAACAGCTGCCCCTAACAGCCAGTTTTACAGTATAGAAAGTTGGTTGGGGTCAAGAAGCCATATTTGTGTATTTTCCTGAAACACATTTTAATAATTTTTTGTGGTTACACATTTTGATTCACAAATATATGCTGCCCTTACCTTGCTGGATGTCTCTTTTCTAAGTTGGTCCTCCAAGGAATTTCTGAATTCTTGAATATTCTGCAGTTCTTTTGTCTTTTCTTGTAAGGTAGACTCTAGCTGCATTGGCAGAAATAACAGCTTTTACACCTCTGTGATACGACTATGCCCACAAGTGTATGGTTCAACAGCACTGAACAAAATAGGCCATGACTGGGCTTATGCAGGAATATGAACACTCTGATGAACTACAACTGAGCAAATTACTTACTAACGTTTCCCCCTTAACGCATCCTGTCCCTTTAAGAGGTTTCTGACGCCAGGGCGGCGGGGTGAGTTTAGGGTCATGTGAACACTGCGATTGGCTGTCACATGATCGGAAAGGTCCAGATCGCAAGTAGTGATCGGGACCTTTCCATGAAGCGCCGGCAACATGCCGGGAAAGCGCAGGGCGCACGCTCTTTGCACAAGTTTGTTTACTTTTGGTATGAAAATATGCGGCCGCTCAGCATCAAGGCCCAGCCACCAAAAGGCCACATATTTGCATACCGTCAGTACCAACAGGTTAAAGAGGAACTGCAGGTAGCAGTATTGTATGTTTTACAATAAACCTATATCTCTTCCTCTCTAAGGCCCATATCACACTAGGGATTTTGCTGCTGGCAGCATCTCAGCAGCGACAGCATCACTAATAGTCCACTCACCTGCTCCTATGGCATGGTACCTCTTTCCACTTACTGTTCCGTTCTGCTGAATAAGTCGGACTTTGATGGTACAGAGGACACAACACTTATATTAAAAGTTTACAAAACTTTTCTAAACAAACGTTCTTCAAAATCCAAAGAGGATCAAACAGATCTTAAACACATTGTAGTCTACCTTACATCAAATACTGCTCTAACAGAAAAATCTGCACGCTATGATCCACAATCTAGACCTATATTATTTGATTTACAAAATATGTGAACAATAACATGGTCTTGTGGTGGTGGGTCCTCTTAAGTCAATGTATTTCAAGTCAATGCTTCTTCAGGACAAAATAAGGACTAAGCGATGAGATAACATTTACTAAATACAGAAAAAGACTATTAACCACTTGCCCTCCTGAGGATTTACCCCCCCCTTCCTGACAAGGCCATTTTTTGCATTACGGCGCTGCATTCCTTTAACTGACAACTGCACGATCATGCAACGCTGCACCTAAATTAAATTTCCGTCCCTTTTTTCCCACAAATTGAGCTTTCTTTCGGTGGTATTTGAGCGCCTGTGCGTTTATTTTTGCGCTATAAATAAAAAGACCGACAATTTTGAGGAAAAAAAAAATATTTTTTACTTTTTGCTAATAAACATGACCAGTAAAAAATTTTACAAAAATCAAATTTCATCATAAATTTAGGCCAAATTGTGTTCTGCTACATGTCTTTGCTAAGAAAAAATCCCAATATGTGTAAAATAATTGGTTTACATGAAAGTTATAGCATTTACAAAATGGTGGTATAGATACTGGAATTTTTAATTTTTTACTAATAATGTCAGTGAGCAGCAACTTATAGTGGGACTGCAGTGGGCATTCAGACACTGTGGGGGAACTGACTTGGTGTCACTGACATCCACAATGACACCAATGCAGTGATCAGTGCTAAAAAAAAACAAAAAAAAACACTGACATTGTACTAATGGCACTGGGCAGGAAGGGGTTAACATGAGGGGCAATCAAAGGGTTGTGTGCTGGGAGTGTTTTACTGTGGAGGTAGTGTGTTGGTGCTTCACTGTAAGCACACTTCTCTGGATGGCTGTGCTGTGCACAGCCATCCAAAGCAGTGTGCCTGAGCCGACAGAGAGAACTGTTAGTAAACAAAGCAGCCCTCCTCCCCATCGGAGATCCTCTGTAAATCACTGGGCGCCAGGGGGGTAATCACTGGCAAGGACCCGGTGATTGATAGCTGCGGCCGCCCCCTACCCAGAAATGCAAAATCACGTATATATACACACGTGATTTTGCACACCCTGCCGCCCTGTAGCAGTATATCTATATATGCTACAGGGTGGCAGGGAAGTGGTTAAAACATGTTTACAATCAAAGTTATTAAATAGATCATATTTAGTGCAAATTGTAATCAACTATGATGAAGTGCCATTAGTCCTCTGTTTCACTGTCTTCACTGCCCAAGTTTCCTCCACAAGGATGGCTCCTGATCAGCCACTGCAGCCACATTTAAAAGGTACAAACATGTTACATGTATTGGCACGTTTGCATTTTCCCTAAATGTGAATATTTAATTATAATTTGCACTAAACATGATCCATTTAATAATTTTGAAATATGTATTAATAGACTCTCTTTTCTGTGTTTAGTAAATGTTGTTACCTCGTTGCTTGGTCCTCAGTTGTCCTGAAGAAGCTATATGAGAAACTTGTTTACTTAAGAGGATTCATCACCACAAGGCAATGTCAGTGTTCACATAACTTGGTAACGGAAAGAAAAATAGGCCTATATTGTGGATGATAGCTAGCAGTTATTTCAGTTAGTAAAAGGAGTAATCAACATAAGGTAGCCTACGATGATTTTAGGATGAATTTGACCCACTTTGGATGTTAAAAGAATGATTGTTTGGAAAAAAGTTTTGTTAAAATCGTTTAATATAAGTGTGGCCTCATTTGTACCAGTAAAGTCAGACTTACTCTCTAATTGATTTATATGACGTAATGGATATGGTACTAATGTGGTCTTTTCATTTACCTATATGTTACATTGCACCTTAAAATCTTTAAAAAAAAACTTTTTTTACTCTTGAAAAAAAAAAAAAGTGGCGGGACAAAGTCAGCAGCCACCTGATCTCCACTTACAGTCAGGTCCATAAATATTGGGACATCGACACAATTCTAACATTTTTGGCTCTATACACCACCACAATGGATTTGAAATGAAACGACCAAGATGTGCTTTAACTGCTGACTGTCAGCTTTAATTTGAGGGTATCTGCATCCAAATCAGGTGAACGTTGTAGGAATTACAACAGTTTGCATATGTGCCTCCCACTTGTTAAGGGACCAAAAGTAATGGGACAGAATAATCATCATAAATCAAACTTTCACTTTTTAATACTTGGTTGCAAATCCTTTGCAGTCAATTACAGCCTGAAGTCTGGAACGCATAGACATCACCAGACGCTGGGTTTCATCCCTGGTGATGCTCTGCCAGGCCTCTACTGCAACTGTCTTCAGTTCCTGCTTGTTCTTGGGGCATTTTCCCTTCAGTTTTGTCTTCAGCAAGTGAAATGCATGCTCAATCGGATTCAGGTCAGGTGATTGACTTGGCCATTGCATAACATTCCACTTCTTTCCCTTAAAAAAACTCTTTGGTTGCTTTTGCAGTATGCTTTGGGTCATTGTCCATCTGCACTGTGAAGCGGCGTCCAATGAGTTCTGAAGCATTTGGCTGAATATGAGCAGATAATATTGCCCGAAACACTTCAGAATTCATCCTGCTGCTTTTGTCAGCAGTCACATCATCAATAAATACAAAAGAACCAGTTCCATTGGCAGCCATACATGCCCACGCCATGACACTACCACCACCATGCTTCACTGATGAGGTGGTATGCTTAGGATCATGAGCAGTTCCTTTCCTTCTCCATACTCTTCTCTTCCCATCACTCTGGTACAAGTTGATCTTGGTCTCATCTGTCCATAGGATGTTGTTCCAGAACTGTGAAGGCTTTTTTAGATGTCGTTTAGTAAACTCTAATCTGGCCTTCCTGTTTTTGAGGCTCACCAATAGTTTACATCTTGTGGTGAACCCTCTGTATTCACTCTGGTGAAGTCTTCTCTTGATTGTTGACTTTGACACACATACACCTACCTCCTGGAGAGTGTTCTTGATCTGGCCAACTGTTGTGAAGGGTGTTTTCTTCACCAGGGAAAGAATTCTTCGGTCATCCACCACAGTTGTTTTCCGTGGTCTTCTGGGTCTTTTGGTGCTGCTGAGCTCACTGGTGCGTTCCTTCTTTTTAAGAATTTTCCAAACAGTTGTTTTGGCCACACCTAATGTTTTTGCTATCTCTCTGATGGGTTTGTTTTGTTTTTCAGCCTAATGATGGCTTGCTTCACTGATAGTGACAGCTCTTTGGATCTCATCTTGAGAGTTGACAGCAACAGATTCCAAATGCAAATAGCACACTTGAAATGAACTCTGGACCTTTTATCTGCTCATTGTAATTGGGATAATGAGGGAATAACACACACCTGGCCATGGAACAGCTGAGAAGGCAATTGTCCCATTACTTTTGGCCCCTTAACAAGTGGGAGGCACATATGCAAACTGTTGTAATTCCTACACCGTTCACCTGATTTGGATGTAAATACCCTCAAATTAAAACAGTCTGCAGTAAAAGCACATCTTGTTCGTTTCATTTCAAATCCATTGTGGTGGTGTATAGAGCCAAAAATGTTAGAATTGTGTCGATGTCCCAATATTTATGGACCTGGCTGTATTTTTTTAGACTAGCAAGATAAAGTCTGGAAAAAAGTGTTGTGGCAAGCAAGGGTTAAAGAAATTGCTTCCAAGCAAAGCCTAACATTTTAAAAGAACTCAACTTGTCTGCTTCTTTACAAGCTTGTCCTTCCTAAATGAGTGAATGCATCTCTGCCATGGGTTTCCTGTTCTTGGGTGGTTCCAATGCCTTGCATGGTCCCTGTGAAGCCACCATTTCATGCACACTCCCAGGAAAAAGTTCAAGCTGAAACTAGGATGTTGCCTGCGCTGACACAAAAGCAGCCAGAGTGGAATGAATTTGGCACGTACGTGGCACATGAAATTATGGGAGTTGTAGTCCTGGGAAGGGGGATAAGGTGATGTTCTGTGCCGTAGTGAGTGCACGCTCCCCAGCTGGAAGTTCAGGAAGAAGCAGAGAGCAAGCTAGAGTGGACAGTTCTAAAGAAGCCAAGTTAAAAGTGTTTCTGGACATTTTATGTCCTATGCTCAACTGGCATTAACAAATGTAATTAGGATAAAACCAGTGCGGTGTTGGCATAACTTCAGTGGACAGAAAGTCTTTGACAGGTCTTCGTTAATCCCTTGATAAAGCAAGACACTGGCCGATCGACTCCAGGAAGAGAAGCCCATTTTGTTGAAAAATCCTTTACAAGAGGGGATTGAGCACTTAGAACCATTTAGAAGGAGGCATTGTCTGGGTGTTTTCAATCTTTGTAATTAAAGTCATGGAATAAGGATGTGTAAAGACAACTTGGGAGGATGTTAATGTGTATGAGAACCAAGGCAAGAGTTTGGTAGGTGAAGTAACAGTGGAGGCCTCTCACTGAAACTGAACACACAACCTTGTTTAGAAAAGTAACAGTTTCCTTCTGTTTAGGTGAAATGACAGTTGACTAAAATTCAGCTGGTGGGGTTTCATCCTCCTCTAGTGAGGACCGTCCACACCTGACAACAAGTTCTCTGTTAGGTATCTCTGAGTTGAAATACGCTGGGAAATGCAACAGTGGGTATTTTAGTACCTTGCAATCAGCAGGAGAAACAACTTTCACTTACAAATAAAAAAAAACCTCATAACCTCATAAATAATACTTCTGATGTAAGAAACAGAAATTAACTCATGAGGAGAAAGGGGAGATATCAAAAATAGCTACTGGCGCAGGCAATTCCAACCTAAGATATGTAAGAAATACAATAGGCCCAGTTATTTCCTGTGCCAAGTTCACCTTTGCAAATAAGGTCTTCACTGGAGGATTTGTTCTCAACCGCAGCCCTTCCATTTGGTGCTAGAAATGTTGCAAACGACTAAAAAGGTGTATAAAAAGGAACTACCCAAACACCCCAGAAGTACTCACAGACCCAAGGATGGATTTGGTGTGTCAGGGGGTGAATCAGCAACAACAGCTCTGTGATCACTTGTCACTACAGGCAGCTAAAAAAACAACAGTATTGGGTTCAATTGCCAAAAGCTGTGCTATGGAAAAAAAAAAAAAGGCATGAGGTGAGGGCTGACTGAGAAGAAACTGCTTCAATTAAAAAAGAATCAAAAAGAAAGAAATGACTGGTGCAAGAGGAGAAGGAGAAAGAAACTTTCAGAAGTACAATTAACAATTCAGTACTGTTCGTGATACTTTTTTTATTTGCACTGACATACAATTTTGAGGACAAGCTTTCGGGGAGTGTCCCCTTCTTCAAGGTCCAAGCAGTACTGAATTGTTTCTGTCGCAAGTGCACTAATACGGCTACAATCACCTCAAGCAGAAGTACAATTAGAAACCACAAAGCAGAGTGTGCATACTCCCAAAAAGCTAAATACCAGCCTGTAGGAGAAGTAGCAGGAAGTTTGAACTGGTGGTATGGGCCAAACATTGGCCACAAAAAAAAAAAAAACCCCACAACAATAAAAAGGAAAAAAGGCCCCACAGACCACAAACGATTATGTACAATATAAGTACATAAAGCAAATATACAACCATAGAAAAGGGAAATATAGAGCACTGTACATCTGTCCAGGAAGTATAAAACAGCCACTATAGAAGCTTCACACAAAGCTGGCTAACCAATCACAACAGTGAGACGAGGACAGGTGAACTGCCGTAAGCTCTGGTCCCGATAGCTCTGCAGGGGGTCCCCAAAAAACTGCCCTGACATGAATAGCAGGGTCCTGTACAAACTGGAACACAAACAGGTTGTCACTGCAAACATGCAGGACCATCGTGGACAGGACACAAATATATTTAATGCACTTGCAAAATCTGCACTCCTGGGATGACTGGAAAGACTTCCAGGATTTCAGAATCTGGCCAGAATCTACTAGTAGCTGTCCATAGTAGAAAAGTCTTTCAAATGAACAGAAAATAGCTGAGATAAAGAAAAAATGCCCACTCTATTGAGAATGCTAAGCAGAACCTGGCAGGTGAGGTGGGGGGAATTATAGGTGGTATAGTCTCTAGGGCAGCCTTTCTCAACCAGGTTGCCCAAGCACCCTGGGGTGCCTTGAGATTTCTTCAGGGGTGCCTTGACAAAATGTCTAAAAAGTGCCAAAAACTTGAATACAAGCCAGCAGGTGGGACAACCCTGCCTATTAGTTACACAAAGCCAAGGGTTTTCATTGTGCACCATTAGGACCTTCTAGCCGCCGCCGTCCCGACAAACAATGACATCTTCAGTCGATAAGGAGGATGTCAGAAGCCTCTACAGCATCCTAGTACGACACCCCTTCATCAGAGCTGCGGTCACATTAGCCCAGCGATGGAGAAATCTCAGGGAGAAGGGAAACACTGGAATGCTAGTCAGTACCAGTGTGCAAAAGTGTATTTTCTTTGGAAGAATAAATCGCCTCTAATGTTGGGTGTCGTACATGTGTGGATTTTTATGCATTATATAAAACTATTAGAATCGTTTTTTCACATTTTAGAATGGAGTGCCTCAATACTGTCCATAATTTTAAAGGGTGCCTTGACTGAGCAAAGGTTGAAAAACACTGCTGTAGGGAAATGGCCTTCAATTTTCTACATGCCTACTGTCTATTTCTCATAAACCTTGATTGCTTAATATAAAAGCTGTGCCCCTCAATGGATAATAGAGAAATAAAAAATTCAACTTGACTTATAAGGGCAGGAACCATAGAAGCCTATTACAGTTTTTTTTGGTTCCTTATCCATAAGCATGCACTGTGGAAATCTGCAATAGAAACTATTCCCTGAGGGGCATTTCACACTAAATGCATTTCAGTTGCTTTTTTTCTGCATCCAAAATGCACAGAAAGTAGGTTATATGGTTGTGAATGTCGCAGTTCACATCAGTGCTTGCAGTTCCCGTGCATTCTGGATGCAGGAAAAAAAAGTAGAACAGGCTGTATTTTTTCTGCACAGAACTGTACTGGAACACGTTAAAACACTGGAATGCACATGTCCCTATTTAGGGTTACCTCATACTAGATGCGGTTCATTGTGTTTTTTTTCTGCATCAAAAATGCATGCAATGTTTTCCATGTATTCCAATGGCCCTAGTTCACACCAGCGCAATCACGTCCAGTCAGTTTCCAGTGCAGAAAAAAAAAGTAGAACGTGCTGCATTTTTTCTGCACAGAACCATACTGGAACATGGCAAACTGCATCAAAACTGCACCGGAACTGTGTGTGATGTGAACTGTAAGCAAAAACCTATCCAGAGTGTGTTTTTGTAGTGTGAACTAGCCCTTACATTGAAGAAAAAGAGAGGGGGAAAAATGAACTGGAAAGCATAAAATAAAAAAATAAACACACCAGAACATGTCAAAAATGGAATGCACCAAAAACGTGCATGCAGAAATGCATCTGGAATATAGTGTGAACCACCCTAAAAGATAAACACATTATATAAGGATTACTTTAAACTTTCTGGTCATTCCCACAAAACGAATGTATTCCAGTGAAAATTACAACTTCTTTTTAAATACTAAACAAGTTCCTGAAATAAATACGAAATAACATTCATACCTGCTCTTTTTCTGCTTTTATTCTGTCCAGCTCAACTTTTAAACTTGATATTGATGCTATATAAAAGGAAAGACACATCAGACTAGTTAAAAAAAAAAAAAGTAAGGCCACACAATACAGTTATCAATACACCTGACATATGAACACATACAATGTAAAACATTATACATGTATCAAACAAAACAATGGCACAGCAACTTCTTTTTGTGTGGAGGTAAAACTAATGAAAAGCTACAGAGGCCTAAATAGTTAAAAACAACTGGGAACAAAGTAGATAGATAGCAATAATTAAATTCTAGCCTGTCAAATGCATTCATTCAGACCTTGCAGTATTTGGTCCGGGTTCAATTTGTACCAGTGTATAGCGTTTATATGCACTAGATGTTTACTTAGTCTTTCAAACCGCTTCTCAAAGTTCATTCCCCAAAATCAAAAAATACTGCTGTTTAACCACTTGAGCTCACAAAGGTATTACCCCTTTCGTGACCAGGCCATTTTTTGCTATTTAGCACTGTGCTACTTTAACTGGCAGTTGATCTGCCATGCAATGCTGTAGCCAAATTAAATTTATATAATTTTTTTGCACATAGAGATTTAATTTGGTGGTATTTCATCACCACGGTTTTTTAATTTTTTATTATATAAAAACGAAAAAAAAAAAAAATTTGAAAAATGTACAAAACCGATCCTAACTAATAACCAAAACGGATTTCTGCTTGTACAATCATCTTTGGAAACAGGAACTGACATGAATACCAATTTTTGCTCTGTAGAGTCCTCTAAAAAAAAAAAATTACAATGAAAAAAAAAGACCCCTTAGGTTTTCATGTCATTTTTTGACGGTTGTGTTAAGCATTGTCCATGCATATGGTCTTTTGTTTGTTCAATTTAAATAATCCTCCTTTGACACAAAAGAGTAATGCTGTGCTTAAAGAACAGGGATGCTCTAGTACTCTAGTGTTTACTTATTGTATGATAAACACACACAACCTCAACATATCTCACCTTCTAGTGACATGAATAATGAAGAACCCATGAGCCAACATAAAACCTACAACACAGACTTAAAACAGACAAGTAGATCCTACCTTCTAAGATGTCTGCAAAGTGGTGAGAGACAGGAGGAAGAAGGGACAAAAGAAAGTACATAAAATGTCAAGAAAAGGAGGAAAATAAAACCATAAAGAGACTTGCTTTGTATTAGTGCCCATCTCTGAGTTTTCTTGAGTTATGTGCTGAACAAAAAGAAACACCAAACAGGACAATATATAGATCAATTGATCTCTGTTATGTTTGCTATGCTTTTGTTTTTGGTATTCCCCAGCACAAACCAAGAATACATTTATCGGTGAACGGTCATCACATAAGCCATCAGATCACCAGAAAAAAGGTCATATGAAAAGAAGAGTTTAAGAGAACAATACTAGTATTGGGAGTAGAGCACATGCTCAGAGTAGTTATCCTCTTGTAGGTACTCATCCAGATAAGATCTGCTTCTAGAAATAACTCCGCCAATTAGCTACACCTGGTTGGTTGTACTTTTCTATGTTCTGAGTTGCTCCCTTGAAGAAAAGTATTCATACCCCTTGAAATTTAACACATTTTGTCATGTTACAGCCAAAAATGTAAATGTGTTTTATTGGGATTTGATGTGATAGACCAACACAAAGTGGCACACAATTGTGAAGTGGAAGGAAAATGATAAATGGTTTTCAAAATATTTACAAATAAATATCTGAAAAGTGTGGAGTGTATTTGTATTCAGCCCTCTTTATTCTGATACCCCTAACTAAAATCTAGTGGAACCAATTGCCTTTTGGAGTCACCCAATTAGTAAATAGAGTCCACCTGTGTGTAATTTAATCTCAGTATAAATACAGCTGTTCTGTAAGCCCCCAGAGGTTTATTAGAGAACATTAGTGAACAAACAGCATCATGAAGGCCAAGGAACACACTAGAAAGGTCAGGGATAAAGTTGTGGAGAAGTTTAAAGCAGGATTAGGTTAAAAAAAATATCCCAAGCTTTGAACATCTCACAGAGCATTGTTCAATCCATCATCCGAAAATGGAAAGAGTATGGCACAAGTGGAAACCTACCAAGACATGGCTGTCTACCTAAACTGACAGACCGGGCAAGGAGAGCATTAATCAGAGAAGCAGCCAAGAGGCCTGCAGGAACTCTGGAGGAGCTGCAGAGATCCACAGCTCAGGTGGGAGAATCTGTCCACAGGACAACTATTAGTCGTGCACTCCACAAATCTGGCCTTTATGGAAGAGTGGCAAGAAGAAAGCCATTGTTGAATGAAATCCATAAGTCGTCCAGTTTGTGAGAAGCCATGTGGGGGACACAGCAAACATGTGGAAGAAGGTGTTCTGGTCAGACGAGACCAAAATTTAACTTTTTTGCTTAAAAGCAAAACGCTATGTGTGGTGGAAAACTAACACTGCACATCACCCTGAACACACCATCCACACCGTGAAACATGGTGGTGGCAGCATCATGTTGTGGGGATGCTTTTCTTCAGCAAGGACAGGGAAGCTGGTCAGAGTTGATGGGACGATGGATGGAGCTAAATAAAGGGCAATCTAAACCCTAAACATACAGCCAGAGCTACAATGGAATGGTTTAGATCAAAGCATATTCATGTGTTAGAATGGCCCAAAGTCCAGACCTAAATCCAATTGAGAATCTGTGGCAAGACTTGAAAATTGCTGTTCACAGATGCTCTCCATCCAATCTGACAGAGCTTGAGCTATTTTGCAAAGAAGAATGGGCAAAAATGTCACTCTCTAGATGTGCAAAGCTGGTAGAGACATCCCCAAAAAGACTTGCAGCTGTAATTACAGGTGGTTCTACAAAGTAGAATACAAATGCACGCCACACCTTTCAGATCTTTATTTGTAAAAAAAGTGTGAAAACCATTTATCATTTTCCTTCCACTTCACAATTATGTGCCACTTTGTGTTGGTCTATCACATAAAATTCCAATAAAATACATTTACGTTTATGGGGTATGAATACTTTTTTCAAGGCACTGTACTACATGTAAAGTGTTTTCACAACACTGGCCTAGAATTTTAAAAAATGACCTTTAGGTCCAGTTCACACCAAGAATCGCACAGTAATATGCTTGCATTCCTGTGCGATTTGAGTGCAGAGCGTCTTCAGCTCAATCATATGAACTGGCTGAAATCACACTGCACCGCACCAACAGTAGTGCATGCACTACTTTAAAAAGCACATTGTAACCAGACAGCATGGTGCTTCTGTACCATGCGACCTGGTGCAGACTGCAATTGGGGTGTCGTTAGCACTGCACTGACACCCGCTGCAGAACGCAAGGGCAGTGCGTTTTAAACGTGGTGTGGGAAACTTGCACAAAACGCAGGCTTCCCACGCCGTGTTCTCATGTGAATGGGCCCCAAAAGAAGTATATATTTGCCAACATATTGGATGGTAGGTCAACCAAAATCTTTCCAAGGGATTCTGGAAAACTACTTTAAGCCTATATCAACACACAGAGATGAGTGTGACTGTTACTGTGTGAGTGTTAAGTGTGCGTTAAATGCCAAATGTTACAGTTACACAACACAACAGTGCCAAGTACACAGGCTGTATTCGGTTTTAAATAAAACACATTTTAAATTCCATACCGTTCATCTACTGAATCTGAAATTAAAAGTCTTTTCTTACAATTTTATGTTGCGCAAAACTTAGAATGCATTAAAGTGTATGTTACCCTTTAAGGTATTATTTCATACATGTGTCAGTGCTTGTGTATAAGGGTGTGCGCAACTGTAACCCATTATATTTTAATTCCTTTGTTTTCTTAGAAATGCCTTGGGGATCCGCTAGTCTCTCCCTTTGCTGTACCAACTTGGCCACACCAAGCATGGATGAAAAACTGCGCTGGTGTGGTCAGTTTGTGTATCATTTATTCCCTCTTGGAGTTATAATATGACTGTGGTCAGTTTAGTTTCACACCCTTTGCCCAGCCCTGCTGTTCCCTGTTTTAGTGTGCTGGACAGCATACAGGGGTTTATTTACTAAAGCAGGTTCACTCACAATCTCATGCACTTCTGCATAGAAACCTACAGGTTTTATTGCTAACGCTTAAAGTGTTACTAAACCCACAACAGTAAAATCAGTCTGTGTATGCAGTAAAGGATTGTTATACTCACTGTGGAACCTAAGGGGTTAATCCTCTGCATTGTGTAAAAAGGTAATTTAATCCTGACTTCTTTGATCCTCCCCTTCTTCCAGTGTCCCCTTCTTATATCCTGATAAGACATATCGTGTGGAGTCACTCTGCACATGCTCAGTTTGGTGTGTAATGCTAGAGAAGGTTTTTTTTTCCTTGGGATAGTGCATGTGATCAGCACAGGGCCACTCAGCACTGTCCAGACAGAGGTCAGGGTTTCTGCATCCTTCTAGAGCAAAATGCAAACTTCTACAAGTTTTAACCTGTGCTCTTCTGAACACTGAAAGAAGTCACAAGACTGCTCTAACTGCTGCTGAGAAAAGGTATTTAGCAGTTTATTTTTACTAAAATAACTGCATTTCCATTTTCTGTGTATTGTGGGAGACCAGATAGAGTGAATGCAGGGTCCTGGGTTTAGTAACACTTTAACAGCACAAGCCGAGATTAGAAGCTAATCGGCTACCATGCACAGTGGCACCAGATTCTGAGTGAACCAGCTTTTGTAAATAAACCCCCAGTGTTCAGGGTACTTCAATGTGTATGCCTCTAATGTGTATTGTCTACCATCCTGCCTTCCTGCCCACTTATCCTCATAAAACCGGCTGCCCCGCACAGCTGTAGGCAAGGAGTGTCATGGGATGCCAATCATCCCTTTATCCCTGCCTACAGCCTGACAACACTTTTGACTGTCTGGATTGAGCTACAGAGCTCTTGAGATGTATGGTGTTAGGATCCACTTACAGCACCTGGACCAGAAAGAGAGGAGAGGATGCAGCAATAACATGACTAATAGGTACAAAAAAGAAAAAAAACACCCCACAAACATTTTTTAAACATTTTTAGATTAAATTAAGTGCTTAACTAGCTGCTAAGCATTGCCTTGATATAACTGGCATTTTAGGTTCACAAATACTTACATTATCTACCTGTTAGCAATAATGAGTGAGAAATGAGTACAAAAAATATAAAAGAATTTTGAAAGCTCACCCAATACCTGTGAATTCAAAATATAAACCTCATCACCTACGCTCTCTCCTTTATGCCAAACAAAGCTTATTGGATGAGAAGCTGGAAGTCTTACCTATCTCCTCTTTACAATTTTCTATTTCAATCTGTAGGGTTTCTTCTATATTTTCTTTCTGACATTGCTCTGCTTGAATTTGCTCCTTTAAGAATAAAATTTCTGCTTTCAGTTTTTCTTCAAGGTGGTCTGATGCAGTCCGGACACTTATAATATCTTCCCTATATTTCAGAACTAATTCATGTAGTTCCTAGGAATAGACAGAGGCAGCCAATTGAGAGAGATGAAAATGAAGCTGATAAAACTCTTCTGCAATAGAGTCCAAAGATGAATGGCTGAATAAAACACCTTCATTACAGTTTACCTACACACTTCCTCTTGGTCTACTGCAGGCCATAGACGGGTCGTTTATCAGCTGAATTTTTGTCCAAACGAAAAATAGGCCGATATTCACACCGTTAGTGGGGCAATGCCGTGGGCCGTTTTTTGCGGATCTTCTCATTTCTTTTTATCAGTCATGCTGGAAAATCTTTGAAAAACGGCCGTTTTTCGTTTGCATTGGTGGCAGCATCCATGACAGCAACGACCAATTTTTCATTTATTGGCCGACAATTCGGCCGATAAATAGCCCGTCTATGGCCAGCCTAAGAAAGAATGTTAACATGGCTGATATCTTTTTTTTCCTTTTAAACAAACTACAAAAAGAAAAAAAGTTAGATAAAACTTTGCAAGGTTAGGGTGCACACTGAGGCTTCTGGGCAACTCAAAGAACAAATCAAGCAATGTGTTATTTTCTTTAAGACAATCTGGCATGTTATCTGGGAAGTATTATCAGATTTCTTTAGGCTTCCTTGATTTTTTTCTTCACATGGATCATGCAGGTTTACAATATCCTGATGGCTTCCATAAAATAAAGCTCATGATCTCCGTGGCATCAACTCCATTAGGTCTACACATACAGTAGGTGCATAACGTAGTGGAAGTAGCAAAAACAATGTCTGAAGGTAGAAATATACCTCAATTGTTTCAGGAAGAATGAAATTTTCTGCCTGCTGTAGTGACACATGCAAGCTATGTTTTCCTTGAAGACTCTCATTGTCCTTCTGTAGCCTAGTCAACTCTTCAGAGACTTGCTCCCGTGACTGTGTCAGCACAGCCTGAAATTGACAAACAGAAATACTAGGAATAATTAGAGCAAACCTAGTCAAAGGGCTGATCTACAATGCACCATGATGGTTACAGCTTCATAAAGTATAACAAAATGTAGCAGAAGTAAAGGTGCCTTAACCACTAGAGACACGTAGACTGAATATCTAGAAAAGTTTGAGAGGATATATTCTATCAAAGCAAAAGCACATCTTCAGAAAGTACATATTTTCAAAATACGTAAAAAGTCATTTCTGATGTTACTATTTCACTTGCTTGGACGTATATTTTTATGATGGTTCTTCACGAACAGTTTTCTTGATTCTTCCTATAGAAGCCTACACAAGACCATGCAGTTCGTATCCTTTCTGAAGGACTTTATCATAACATAATAAGCTGCCTAGAGCCGGTATGGTGAGACAGGAACTAATTTACATTTATATTAAACAATGTCGTTTTTCTTTAACAAAATTATAAATCCACTGTAACCTCAATAATAATAATGATGATGAATAATGAAGAGCTGCATGGGCCAGCATTAAAGTGAACTTGTTGATTTGCCCTGCATGCCAACGCACAGATTAATTTTAAGTCTAAAATGTTATGAGCAGGTCTATGGCAGCTCTCTTCGTAGTATTTGCTTCTACACTCTGCTGAAAGAAGAAATGAGAAAAATGAATTACCATCTGTTCTTGAACACTTCTCTTTGCTAGAGAGAACGTCTGCTGAATTTCAGCGAGCAACGCTTCTGAATCCTGAGCTCGCAGTGTTAGGGCAGTTATCTGACAACAAAAGAAAACATTTGCAGTGAATATGATGTCAGAACATATCTATTAATGGCTATTACATGGAACACGACAGGGAAAAAACTATTCCTTCACCTTTACTTGGTTACCCTGCAGACTATTCAAGTTAAAAGGAGAAGTTCATCTTTGGAACATGTTCAACACGTTTTCAGGATGGAACATACATCTGCACCTTCCCCCCCCCCCCCCCCCCCAATGACTTGGGAGCATGAACAGAGAATCATTCACCATTTGCCCTCCAGAGGATTTACCCCCCTTCTTCACCAGGCCATTTTTTGTGATATGGCGCTTCGTTACTTTAACTGACAATTGCAGTCATGCAACATTGTACATAAAAAAAAAATTGTAATTTTTTCCCACAAATAGAGTTTTGTTTCGGTGGTATTTGATCATCTCTGCGTTTTTTTTTTTCCACTATAAACAAAAAAAGTCAATTTTGAAAGAACCAAAACAATATTTTTGACGATTTTCTATAAAACAAATACAATAAAAAAAAAAAATTAAAAATGTCAATTAATAAGAGAATTCTAACACACAGCATAGGCATATTTATAATTATAGTCCAAAACACATTCTGCTACTCCTGAGTATGGGGATACCACATGAGTGTCTTTTTCACAGCCTACCCACAAAGAGCTGCCCAAAATCCAAGGAGCACCTTTAGACATTCTAGGGCATAAAGTACGTATTTTCCTGACTACCCCTCACATTTTTAGAGGCCATGGAGTACCAGGACAGCAGAGACACCAACACAATGACCACATTTTAGAGAGTAAACACCCCAAGGTATTTTTTAAAAGGCATGGTGAGCCATTTGAAGACTTTTTTTTTTTTTTTTGGAAACTGGGGGGGAAAAATAATGAAAATTAATCTTTTTACACAAAGTTGTCAATTTAATAAGACATTTTTCACACACAACGTGCTTAGAATTTCACCCCAAAACAATTCTGCTACTCCTCCCAAGTATAGAGATACCACATGTGTGAGACTATTTTAATGTCTGAACTGATATTTACCATACATTGTATCATTTGTAACGCAGCAGTCTCCATTTCTATAAGCCAAACAAGCCTAGCCTACTGGCACAGGCAGAAATGCAGTCAACATATCGGCCTGGGTCAGTACAGGCAGAGGCAATACTGCACTAGTGTGGCAGTGATCAGGAACACTTACTTGCTGCACTGGCGACACTGGCACTGGTGTGGCCGCGATAAGAAACACTGTTGATAGCTTACACAAGTCTGGTGACACTGAGACTGGTATGGGAGTGATCAGGAACACTGTTGCTGGCTTACACTGGTCTGGTGACACTGCAACATACCTGGCAGTGATCAGAAACAATGTTGCTGGCATACACTGGTCTGGTGATACTGGTACTGGTGTGGTGGTGATCAGCACAGCCATTATTGGCTGTACTGGTCTGGTGTGACAACAGTCAGGAAAACAGTTGCTAGCTACACTGGTGCAGTGCCACTGTGACTGGTGTGGTGGTGATTGAAGACAATGCGACTGGCCAGTTATTAGGGCCAGTTCACGTGTGAGGTTAGGGAGTGATAAAACCTCACTGTTAAGTCACGGTTTTACCACCCCCAACCACTACCCCCTTTAGCTGCAGAGACAGCAGCAGGGGATGTACACATGCCACAGATGCAATGCTTTGCAGCCATGACAGGGATTTTACCTCCTGACACTTTCGGTGTGCGTAGAACTGTGACCCATTCAAGTTGAAGGGGGCATTGGTACAGGAGTCAAGGTAGGTGGTGAGGAGACGATATAATGCACTCTGAAAAGCAATCCAAACGGCAATCAATAGACAGCAGAGCAGTACAACGTCACCACTGTACTGCTCAGGAGGCTGGGTTTTTTTTTTTCTTGGTTTTAACTCTGACTCCCAGTGACTGTAGTAAGCAGTTTTTCCCCTCTTACAGCTGATCGCCGTGAGAGGAAACTGCTCAAACGCTGCAATCTTGCAGCCTTTGCTTACATGTGTGATTGCTGTGATTGGTCACAGCAATTACATGGTATAGGGACAAATTTCATTGGCCCTGTACCCAGCAGATCACAGAGTGTGCAGGGGGTGCAGGAGGATGTAAAAGTATATCCCCCCGAATTGAAGCTTGTCCCACCCAGCTTTTTATATGCAGTGGCAGGGTGGGAGATGGTTAGAGTAATATAAGTGAGAACATAGTTTAAGATGTTTTTAACTCCATGACAAATTTGTTTTCAATTAAATCATTAAACCTTCAGGAGTAAAGCATGCATATTTGCCAAAATGAATCTCTCATTAAGTGTCATGTTAAAGTTAGGGGGTTTTCCTACTTTATACAAGGCAACTACAACAGGCAAAACATGTGTAGAGCATGAATGGACCCACAATGCCCTTAGCAGTACAGTTTAAGCAGGCGGTTAAGGTTCTAAGTATATTTCAAGTGTTAAGACATACAAGTGAAACCAGTTTCTGTTCCTCACACAACACCACTGATAGAAATGTAAGTATCAGTATGGTTTAGGAACACAGCAGGCTGTCATCAATGTGGAAAGCATAAGTAAGCATCAACATTCATTAAACACTGCGTATTGTGCCCCAGTTTACAGTAATGTAGAAGGTTTGACAATTTAATTACCGGAACGGACTGCAACCAAGTTGTCACCTAGTTTTCTAGACTCTACCAGAAACATTCCTGGAACTCGTTTTCCAGAACACTGCACAATATCTGTGTTGCGGCATGCTGGATGTTCAGAACATCAAATCATTTGTGCCCTTTAAACGCAGGCAAAAGTCGCTGGGTGCCGAGTCAGGGGAATAAGGTGGTTGGTTAAGTTTCGGAAACACATTAAGTGCAGGGGCATTGTCGTGGTGGAGAATCCACTTGTCAGGCCACAGGTACAGTCCTTTCCTCCGAACAGATTCCTGTAACCTAGTCAGATTTTCCAAGTAACAATGTTGGTTGACGGTGGTACCATTTTCTATGAACTCGTAAGGAACAAGCATAGATTTGAATAGAGAATGAGACGTGCATTCTTTGGGTGAGGTGAATTCTGTGTTTTCCCCTACAAGCTCTGGCACTCTGTTTCCTGGATCATACTGGAAACACCAGCTTTCATCACTGGTAGTAACCCTACCAACCAGCATTCTTCAAAAGAGTGGATGAAATTTGAAGATGACATCTCTTCTAATCTTCAGTCAAGATTAGAAGCAATATCTTTGCGGGAATCTTTCTCGTTCCCAAATACTTCATTAGAATCTACTACACTGTATCCCTGTTCATGTTCAATTCTTCTGTCATCATTCGCACACTAAATCTTCGATCTGAACGTACTAGAGTTCACACTGTGTCCACATTTGCAACTGTCCTTTGTGTTTTTTGCTGCCCTCATCTTGCGTCATCGTGGACATCTTCTTAAACTGTCTATGCCATTTAAAAACACCAATTTCTTCATGGAATGTTCACCATAAGCCTGTTGTAACAGCTAAAGTTTCACTTGCACATTTTGCCAGTTTTCATGCAAAATTAGATGTTAATCTGCTGCTCCAGATTCCGGTCACTCATTTTCCACCAACAGTGCAACATACGTGTTATTTCTTCCACTACTCTGTAAACACTGAGTCAACTTGTCTGCGACCCAAGCCAGAACATACTCAAGCATGAATGGCAGTGTGTACACCTCATACATCTGTGTACCCAAAATTTGGAAACACTTAGGCAAATCACATTGCTGAGCTGCTATATACTTCACAGTTGTACGATGGAGCTTCTAATTATGTTGAATACTGTATACTTAAAGAGGAGCTCTAGTCAAAACATAAAAAACTTAAAGCCAGCAGCTAACAGATCTGTAGCTGTTGACTTTTAAAAACCAGACACTCACCTTCCCTCGATCCAGCAGTGCGCTGACTGCAGCCATCCTCTCTCGAAGGTGCTGGCATCTTACGTGTGGGCACCCGGCTTAACAGCTTGCAGCTTCACAGCCGGATGCCCACTGTGTGAGTAGCATTACACCTTGTGAATGGTCCTGTAGTCTTCTGGGACCTGTCACATGTGACAGGTCCCAGAAAACTATGGGGGGTTGTTAGACAAATGAGGACAAATTCCACTTTTGATCGCCTAGGAATTAAGTAGCATGGACTCTTGCGCAGTACCAGTTAAAGCGGAGCTAAACCCAAAAGGGGAAGTTCCGTTTTAAGGCCCCGTCTCCCGCTCAAGGATTGGCACCTTTTGGGGAGCGGGTACGCAATTTTGACAGGTACCCACTCCCCAAAAGGTGCCAATCCTTAATGGGGAGGGGGAGACGGGGCCTTAAAACGGAACTTCCCCTTTTGGGTTTAGCTCCGCTTTAACTGGTACTGCGCAAGAGTCCATGCTACTTAATAAATTAGCCAAAAGAAAATTAATTGTTTTAATAAGAAAGCTAAATGATAGAGTTATGTATGAGGCAAGGCAAATACATATATAAAACACACCAACATCTCTTATTTTTGTTGAAAACCCAGAGATAACATTCTCACACATAAAAACTCAGAAGCAAATCAAACATGAGCGTCTACAAGTACTACAAGGGATGGGTGTAATCTGGTAGCATGGTAGCAATAAATGGCTTTGGTGAAATATATCATTCATACCTGTTTAACAGTTTCTTCAGAATTTTGCTTTAAATACTCCTCCAGTTCCTGCTTTTCTTTTAAGCTTTTCTCAGATTGGTCATTTGATTGTCTCAGCATTACTTGCAGTTTTTTAACCTGTGAACAAGACCATTACAGTAAAAACATTTTACATACTAGTCAAAAATTCTCAGGTACCCTAACAACGAACATACAATAACTTGATGCTATCAAAACAAGCATGGTAGCTTGCATTTATTTATTATTGATGTAAACAATACAGAACACATTTTTCACCACAGTGGTATAACTCTTCCTAATGGAAACACCCCTCCATCAGCCCAGATATTGCTGAAGCTTGCAAATTCACTCATTTGACACTGGCATTCCAAAGGAATGTAAGAATCCAACCATCAGTATAAGATGCACACATTGTCAAACATAGGATTTTTGTACTGTAAGATTAATTTCCTGGGGTTCATTCAGCGACACCGTGTCATTCATACAGTGTCAGTGCTTTTTAATCACTGTATTAGTGTCACTGGGGATGCCAGTGGCAGTTCGTTCCCACCCAGTGTCATAATGCCCGCCACAGTCCCGCTATAAGTCGCTGATCACGGCCATTACTAATATAAAAATAAATAAATAAAACTTCCACTGTATATACCGCCATTTGTAAACGCTATAACTTTCACGAAAACCAATTAATTTACATGTATTGGGATTTTTTTTTCTTTAGCAAAGACATGTAGCAGAATACATTTTGGCCTAAATTTATGAAGAAATTTGATTTTAAAATTTTTTTATTGGATATGTTTTATATCAAAAAGTCAAAAATATTGGGTTTTTTTTTTTTTTTCAAAATTGTCTTTTTTTTTTTTTTAGCGCAAAAAAATAAAAAATGCAGAGGTGATCAAATACCACCGAAAGAAAGCTCTATTTGTGGGGGAAAAAAAATGACATATTTCATTTATGTGCAGCATTGCATGATGGCACAATTTTCAGTTAAAGTAACACAGTGGCATATTGCAGCAAATGGCCTGGTCAGGAAGGGGGGTAAAAACTCTGGAGGACAAGTGGTTAAGTACAAAAATCCCATTTTTGTCTCATTCCTTGAGAGACACAAGAATTCAGAGAATGTTGAGAAATCCAAAAGCAGTGGAACTGAGGGGTGGACAACAGCAACAAAAACACTAAGGGGCCCACACAAATAGGAACTGGGGGCTGCCTGCAGTTGATAGAGTCACCCAAAGGACCTTGCACCCAAAACTAGCATGATATGAAACCTGAACATATACGTGAACGTAACCTGGGATCACATGGTTACTCTTTGTTCAGCCAGAGGGCTGAAAATAAAAAAAAAACTAAGATTCCTGCTTCAACACAAGCAATGTGGATGCAAGGATCTCCACCCTCTGATCAGAGCTATAGCTGACTGTGCTAATCATAGGTTTCACAACTGTCTTGTTAAATAGAAATCGATCTAACAATTGGTTTCTAACAGGGAGGGCTACACACAGATCGAAATTCAGTCAGTCCCTGGTGAACTGGTTGAATTTCAACCTGTGCGTACCCAGATTTAGAGAACAAGGGAACAGTAGGCCAGGTGGTGGCCTTGCAAATTTTGGGAAACAGGTACTTGAGCTGCAAAAGCTCAAGAAGCACTCACAGATATAATAGAGTGTGCCTTTACAGGGTGGAACCCAATCCTTCAGCATAGGATTGGATGATGATCTCATTCAGCCATTGAAAAGGCTTCCCTTACGAGTGCCATCAGGGATGGCAAAGGGACAGTCATTATTTCTAATGCATGCAGTTGCTCTGAGGTAGACAAGCACAGAGCAAACTACATCTAAGCAATAAAGGGGAAATCTTCTGATAAACTGGAGCCAGACAGAGAGCTGGAAGAACAATGTCTTGGTTGAGGTGAAGAGCCAAAACCAACTTAGAAAGAAAGAAGGCTCTAGGCCTCAACACCAATTCCAAGATGCCCCTGTCCTTTAAGACCCGGGCTTCAACAGACATGCCTTTATAGCTAGCGAATGTGAAGCAGAATGTTAAACTGGTCCACAAGACAGAAGATTTGATAGACCGATATACAAGATTTATTGTCATTGCAAATAAAAAAAAAATTGACAATGAAATTTTCAAAAGTAACTCCTCACAATTTAAAAACTCAAACAATAATTTACATTCACCTCCATACAAACATTTTGAAAAGTAGATAATTAACTGCACTAACATAACAAAACACTAACCTAATTGGTGGTTACCTATCTTAAGCTAGTTTGGCATTTATACCCTTATTAGCCTGAGGGAAAAAGCTCTCTCTGTTTTTTCTGACATTAATGTTCCTGTAGCGTCTGTAAATGTGGACAATCTGGTAGAGCACAAGGTGTATCTCTTAGTAGTCGAATTAGGCTGTAGTACCGCATCTGCATGGGCCCATCAAACTGAGGATCATCAGAATCCTGCACAGTGGACAAGGCCAGAAGTCCACATCTGGTTTCATCTATGTATGACACAGGTCCTGAAATCCCTCAAATGCAGGCAACACTTTCCTGACTCCATATGTAGGAAGTCTGCCAGCCAACTTTCCACACCTAAAAACTAAACAGGGACAAGGCGGGAACATAAAGTTGCTGAAGCTTCAAAATGTGAGAAGAGATTCCTCTGTCTAAGTCCCTATTGCATGGACAGGGTGTCTAGTAATCCTCCCCAGCTTGATAGTTAATTGGAAGAAAGGACTTGCCCCCTTCCAGAGCTGTATTCCTGTGCCACCAGGCCAGCTAGAACCTGATCTTTGGTGACAGATGAACTAGTCTGTTCCACGATGACAGGATGTTGGTTGTAAGGGTCTGGAGTGGAACTGGACAAATTGAACTGCCTTAAAGAAGGCTACCATCAAACCCAGAATTCTCATGTAGAAGCAAAGAGTGGGGTGACACCTGGACTAAAGAGTCCAAGTCTGGGAGTGGAGAGTTTGAAGATTCTCCTGAGGAAGAAAAATTCTGGCTTGACCCGTATCTACGATAAGTCTCAGATACTCCAAGCATTTAGTCAGTTCCAGCACTGACATTGTTGGTCAGAACCTGTGTCAACTGCTGCCTCAAAAGGAGATCATCCAGATATCCCACAATAGGGATGTCCTAGCAGAGCAGCAAGGCTAGCATTGGGTCCAGAACCTTGGTCAACCCCCATGTTGTTAAGGGACAGAATGAATGGCAAGGCCACAAACTAGGTGTTTTCAGAGTCTACAGAAAAGTGAAGGAATTGATGAAGTGCTAGAAAAATAGGAACATGTAGGTATGCATCCTTGATTTTCTCAAAGGCCAGAAAGTCTCACTGTTGAAAAGAAATGACAGGTCTGGTTAATTTCATACAAAATGTCTGGGCCCAAAATTAAAGCATTTAGGGTTTTGAGATCCAAAATGCCCCATTTGATTTGGGAACTGTGGATAGGCTGGAATAGAACCCCTGTAACTGTTACACCACACTTCACAAGACCTGCAAGGGCTGCACATAGATCTGCTAATTTGTGTGCTGGCACAGGCAGGTACAAAGACATGAAACCACTGAATTTGACTATCATCCCACACCGTCATCTAGGATGTTGGCTCTCCTGAGGCTCGCAAAGGCTAACAGATGTCTCACCACTTTGGAAAGTGGTGGTGCCCCTTTATGCTGAACTAAGTTCGTCTGAGGGTTAGGGGTACGTGGAAGCCTAAGGTTTGAAGTTTAGCTGGGTGCTCAGCTTGGGTTTGGCTTTTGAGAATGAGGACCAGGAGTGTCGAAAGGAACTCTTCTTGAACTCTGAGCAGCGGTGAAATTTCAAGTCTTGAGCTCTAGATGTCTTCTGCTGGTGCAGAGGATAAGGGTGTCAAAAGCAGGTCTAAAGAGACGCTGAGCCTTAAAGGGCATTGGCAGCAAATGCTTTTTGCATGCCTGCTCTGCAGCACATGAAATCAGGGATAGGCTGGAGGAAACAGCAGCTTAGGGCTCCATGCACAAGCTCAAAATGCTCCACAGGCAAGGTATCAGCTTGGAAGAGAGACTGGATTACTTCTCATAGCCTTAGTCCAGTTCACCAAGGACTGATAGACTAGCATCACTACCAAGACAAGGCCTGCCAGAAAAAAATAAGGAAACAGTCTCTAATCATTTATCAATGAGAACCTTAAACACAGGCATATCCTTTACTGGGATTGTCAATGCTACGTTAGTATGCAATGCTGCAAGATCCACAGCAGGAACAGCTGCCAGATGTTTGGGATTTGTAAACAGCTTGTCAAGGTGAAGAAAAGCTGGGAACAGTCGGTGCAATGGAAGGGTTTTGGACCTGTAAAGGAACCTAGACAGGTAACAGCACTGGTAGAAGCTACAGGATGATTCACCAGTTTTAAAGTGGTATAAACCATGTCAATAAGAGAGATGGTCTCTATGTCTGGGGTGTAATGGCAGTAGTCTGTGTCTCCTCATCAGCAATATCATCCCTTAATTTGAGAGACTCGGTGTTACACATATAGCAGATGAGGGGTGTGGTAAATAACAGGGGCTGTTCCTCGGAGATGCTTTGATTTTATACTCCTGGAGGTGGCACTATAAGCCGTATGGTCTAGATTCCTTGCCAGGCTGTGTTCTTCAATGAAAAAAAGAGAAATAATCTTGGTCAAAAGGGAAACGGCAGTTGCGAAACGGTTAGACAGAGCATGGAGAAAAAAAAATTAAAAACTGAGGCATGCTGGGAGCAAGAGGGGTTAAACTAACTCAATGTCTAATCCTCTAATAAGCATCAGTGTAACCGAATAGTCTCCAAATTCCTGTGTCGTTCAGTGAATGATAAACACATCTGTTTTTTTTTTTTTAATGGACTCACCCATTTACTGGGTATGTTACGTAAGCACTGAGTGATTCTTTATTAAGATCAGACAAAGCTTTACAACAGATATTGACAGGTTACGGACTTACTTGATCTCTTGTTTCTGCTTCCTGTGTCTGAATCCCCTGCAACTGTTTTTCATAATTAGAGCACATATCACATCGTCGTCCTAGCTTATTACCAGCTGTGTGCACCTGCAAAAACACAATGCAAGGCTGTATTTCATGGCATTTTAAGTAACAAATTCAGAGCACAGTGAAAAGCAATATATATATATAACCCTCAGCAGAAGATCAATTTAAATGAAACTAATGTAGTTAAAGTTCATCACCAGTCAAGCCTTTAAAAATAACTTCTGTATTCTAAGTGTCTACTGCTCGTTTAGTCTAGGTGTGAAGCATAGTAATATTTACCCCACTCCTCGCTTCCCGAACTGGCACCCTTCTCCGATTTGCTTCAGCTCCGGAATGTGGACGGGGCTTCGACTGCTGGTTCTGATTTGCACATGATCAATTCAGAGAAAGAGCGGTTTCATAACCAGCAAATAGAAACAACCTTGGGGACTGGCTGTAATTTAAATATATTTGCAAACGTATGCAGCAATTTATTATTTTATATAGATACACTATTCGCTGCACTAATAAAGGTAAATAAACATACAGATGCTAACAATACTAAAAAAAAGAAGAAAGTATTATCCAGATCTAACAATATCCACAAAAAGTGCTCAATATATGACACCTCTTCACAGTGCTCCACCACCAAGCTGAGAGGTAAAATCTGTTAAATTTCTCATCTAAACATAATCCATATGGATCACCAGTGCTCATCAGAGGTCCCACTTCAAAAGGTAAGATCACTCTCAGCCAAGGGGTTCTTCTGCAGCACCCACCAACCAAGGGGGTTGTACTTACAAAAGTAAAAGAAAAACCAGTGCTGCATAAAAACATTAAATCCCACATGGAACGACTAAAATGACCGACTTTCAGTTTGACACGTTTCGTCATAGATGCTGGTGTCCCAGAAGTCTACGATGACATGCACTGGAAGTATGTTTTTATGCAGTACTGGTGATTATTTTACTTCTGCAAGTGCACTAATAGTTTATTAAAAGTCTACAGTTTTAACACTATGTGGAGCATCTGATCTTCTCTTTCTGGGTAATTACCTGCATACACAGATTCGCTTGGTTGGTGGGTGCTGCAAAAGAACCCTTTGGCGGCCAGTGATCTTACCTTTGAAGTAGGACCTCTGAGGAGCACCGGTGATCCATATAGATTAGGTTTTGTTGTGCAATTTGACACGTATGATTTGAGAGTCAACGCAAACAGTCTCAACTTGGTGGTGGAGCATTGTGAAGAAGTAAAATATGTTGAACAATTTCATAAGAGACTTGTTTGGACTTGGTCCTTTTTTTTTTGGACATTGCGAGATTGTATCTGGATAATACTTTATTTTTTATTATCATCATCTGTATTTTTATTCATATGTACCTTTAATAGCTCAGCACATTGCTTACCTATTATCTGAGGCTTTGAAGAATATCTTATAGCATGCTAGCAGCTTCTTCATCATATGTTTTTTCTCTTTCACAGCGCGGTTACTCCTTTGAACACTTATATGTTATTTTATATGTTTGTGCTTGCTAACTGGTGTCACTGCTGGGGAATATCTGAACTGTTCTTTGGGAATGGCTCCATCCTGCTTGATCTTTTTCTACTGCTTGTTTTTTGTTATTTATCAGCAGTGTCAATGCCCCTTCCCTACCTTTCTCTCTGTATATGTTGCTATTCCAGAAAATAACCAGGTATACCATGTATTAGTGACTTTTCCTTATGGATAGAAATAGATACCATAAAAGAGCCCCGCATTATTTATCTGTCTTTCAGTCCAGTCTCCAAGCTTCTCTTTTCATCCAGCTCTGGATGGAGGGGCCCCAGACAACTCTCAAACTGTATTGGGTTTTTTACTTGATTACAAATAAATTTAATTCTGGACATTTACAAGTAAAGTGGCTCTTCTGTTTTTCTACCATTCCTCCATGGATCTCCAGTGTTGTTCCCACTCATCAGCCACCCAAAATAGTCCTAGCTGGACAAAGATTTCTTAAAGATAAGCTGCAAAAATATCTGCACTAGGCTCCCAGCAGATTTCTATTATTATTTAAATGTATGTATAGTCAGTTATTTCTTTTTTTAGTAGTGGTAAGAGTGTGTAAGGATTAGAACCCTTATTCATTTATTGTTGCCAGCCTGCATCCCATCTGGGAGATTTCCCTTCACTTCCTGCCTAGGAAACAACAGAGGGGATGATCTCCCAAGAGTGGACACTGAAGATAATAAAAACCTCATGGGGGTCCAACCTACTTACCACTCAATGTAACACAAAACAAAAAAAGTTATGCACCTAAAGAGTAATGCAAACTTTAAGCACATCTTGGGGATTGACTTCATTTCTTTATGGTATTAGACTTTAAATAAGAATAGGCAAGAAAATATACCTCTTTTTGTAATAAATTCCATTCTGTCTCGCTCACCAAACGGTAACCAGATGGAGGAACATATGCACTCTCCGTAACCTGTGTGACACTTGAGAGCAGCGATGCGGTCTCCTCTTGCTCAGGAGTCATGGCTTTGATTGCTTTCTCCTGATCTTTGGTTAACATGAATCCACTTGGCATGTGCAAAGATCCAAGGGAAGAAGTGTCAAAATTCTCAGAAACAGAATCTGCTCCTACAAGGGGGCCGAAGTCAGATTCATCAAGGTTGCCAGCTGATTTGGCTTTGTTGTTATATACCAAGGTTTTTGCCTGCAATGGCCCAGATGTGCCTAGACTATCTGTAGACTGTGCTCTTCGAAGTCCATCTTTAAATAAGTCCTCTTGCTTGCCAAAACATTCTCCTTCATGCAATGTTATGTCTGCATCCAATGAATGGATTGAGCCATGAGAACTGTTTAGGAGACCCTGGAAAATAAAAGAAAAAAGTCTGACCTTTTGTAGTATAGTCTTTTGGCTGATTATGTTTAACCACATTAGTATTTTAAATGTAGGAGATACATCCTGAAAAAAAAAACCTTCTAAGATGCAACGCCTATGTTTTGTACATCTCCCTTGGAATTACTATGTTTTATACAGCAGGAAGAGCTTGTCAAAATGCAGTCACTCCTGAGTAAAATGACACTTACAGATAGTCTGCAGGTGTCATTGAGTAATCGAGTGTACAGTGTACTGTTACATTATAGTTACTATTTGATTCAAATGTTGATCAAAGTTGTGACCTTAGATCTTTATATGATGTCAGTTAAAGAAACCATACAAGTTACACATTTATTGATTTTTGTTAAATAAAATGTATTCCTGTTTAACCCTTCATTAGTCCCAATCAGTCCCGGTTAATTCCTTTCTGCCTTTAACTTTTATTTTTTTGCTAGTTTTACTTTTATTACTTTTATTTTCTTACCGTCAATATGTATTTTTCCATTTTATATTTTTCAATGTCGCATAAAAAACACACATAAAAAAAAAACAAAAACCTTTTTTCCTATTTGCAAATAACTTTGCTGTGTGCCAAAAACAATATTTTAGTGTAATCTTGAATGGCAAAAAATAAAGCATAAAACGTATAATATTAAACAGTATAGATTCCATATAAATCAGAATTTTTTTTGCATGACAATATTACCAAATAAAAAGCCTAGAAGGTCCACAAAAATATGTATATATTACTTTATCTCACTGGCAAAGGCTATTGCTGAATAATAATGCCATAGTGGAAATGTGAAAAAAGATCTAGTCCATAAGGGGTATAAAAGATATGGGAGCTGAAGTGGTCAATTAGGACAGCGGCTTGTGAAAATATGGAATGTATCACAACACATGAAAGACTGGATCATTTCAACCAGAAACACTGAGATCATGAGTTGTAAATAACCTGTTGAAAGCAATCTTCAAAGAAACAGCTAACAAAATATCACTGTAGCTTTTGGCTCCTTTATTTAGGTAATATCAATGGCAATAAAACTATGGGAAATCCAGCACAAGAGAAAGGCTCCCGCTCCAACAGAAACAGAAAATTCATCACAAAAACACTTTAAAAGAAGTCCTTCTGCCAAATTGATCAGTTATAAATGAGAACCGAAGGATCTAATTAGATGCAAAACACATGCATCAAAAATGATAACACAAGGGTGGGAATCCTGCTGCCCTGGAAGACTCCTGGAAATAAAGTTACCAATAAGTCTAACTCTGAATTTCACAAATCATCTTCCAGGACAGCCCATGAGAGGCTAGCAAATAACTTAATAGATTTAGGACTGAAAAAAAATCTGGACAACTGTTCCCAAAGGGCTGACCATGAATATTTTGGAGGGTCCAGTGTATATGAACCTTTCAACAGAGTGATATAAAACACAGGAGACCTAGGCTGTAGAGGAACAAGACCTGAGTAGACAGCCAAAATACACCTAATGCCCCCATGACTAATCCTGTACAATGTTACACGGACCTGACTCAAAAGGGAACTATATACTGTATATTTTAGTAAGACCAAACTACAGTAAGGCCTTGGTCAACTAAGGGCATACATAAAACCCATAGCCTGTATAGTTTAACGTAAAAGGGTAATTTAAAGTCATTTAATAAGACACTTTCTTTGGGTTTGGTATCACATACAGCTGTGGGTATAACGCTCCATGTGAGAAGAATGTAGAATTGATCCATACCTATTGAAGAAACCACTTGATGACATTCTGAGTGTAAGCTAACAGAATGCAGGACTGCAAAAGCACACATAAGCCTAGTATTTGCATCCTAAAAATAATCCAAGGACCTCAGTCCTCCAACAGCTGTGCAGGATTAACAGCCTACATACTCAAAATCTGACATGGTGAGGCAGTTTCTAACACAAGCTATTGTTCACCTACTGCAAATGAAAGGATTAAACAGTAGGGTGCTGGTCCCATTGAAACCACAACACCTAAAGTAGAATTCCAGTCAAATACTAACTATACTTAAACCTGCTCCCACTCACATTCTAACTTCCCTGTAAAGTAAAGATAGATATATATATATATATTATATATACATATACATACATACACACACACTGCTCAGCATAAATGAGTAGACCCCAACAGATTTCTCAGAAAACATTTGCTTTCCTTTCAGAATCAACATTTTCTATGGGACACTATACTACAAAATATTCCCACAAATGTGGGCCATTGATTGCAAACATGCTTTGTTAATTTGCACACAAAGTTTTTTTCCTAACAAATTCATTCAAGACCATGTTGCAAAAATGAATACACCCCAATGAAAGTCTTAGGAGCAAAGCTACATTTTAGACAACAAAATCCTAATTAACTAGAATTCAATGATAGCTGAGTCTAATTATTCATTAAACAGGTGTTCAGCAGACAGATGATTATAAAAGGGCGTTACTTAAAGAAAACCCCTTCCAATTTCATGCTGTCAGCAATGTCACCACATGGAGGAAAAATGTCACAAGGTCCAAGAAAAAAAATAATTTCTTTACACAAGAAGATCAGCAAAGCTTTACTTATCTATCAGAATACTGTAGCAAACGTGATACAAATATTTAACAAAGATGAAACTGCAACTATCTCACAGAGACATCCAGGCCATTCACGGAGGTTAACACCTCGACAGGAGCGTCTTCTGATGAGAAGGGTTGAAGAAAAATCGCCATGCAAGTTCACTGCAGTTAGCTAAAGAAGTAGAAAGCCAAACTGGGGTGATTGTTTCCCGTGACACAATACGGCATACACTTCAGAGGAATGGCATGCATAGGTGTCGTCCACGAAGGAAGCCTCTCCCTAAAGCCCACGTACAAAAAAGACCGCCCAGAATTTGCCAGGGCCCATGCTGAAAAAGAAGACTACAGGAACTCTGTACTTTGGAGTGAGAACAAGATAAATGTTTTTGGAACTGATGGCTTCAAAACTGTATGGCGTCACAAAGGTAAGGAGTACAAAGAAAAATGCATGGTGCTTACGGTGAAACATGGTAGTGGCAGTGTCCTGTGGGGCTGCATGAGTGCTGCTGGTGTCAGGGAGCTGATCCTCTGAAGTCACGTGACAGTGCAATAACATGTAGGGCGCAAACGGAGGCAGACGCAAACTGGAAGTGACATCATGTGAAAGCACCCTTTTCAGATCTCAGTAACAGAAGCGATTTTTAGTCTTGCAAAATATAAGTGCAATACTTAATTTTAATAAACACTGGAATTTTTAATCATACTGCACCATAAGAGGTGCATTGCTCTAGCTATATATGGGCAAGGTAAAGGCGACAGTATGAATGCTCAAGAGGTTTAAAGGCACCATACCTTCTTTCCATTTTGGTTTTATGTAAGAAAGGAGTGAAAAGCCCCTAGAGGTCTGGAGGAGAAGGAGGCAGAAGGAGCTGGTGGAATCCGGATAGTGTGTCATATACACGCATGATGATATAAATTTGGAGGTGAGAGTTCTGTGAGCACAGAGGTGGAACTGTATTGTGCGAAGTCAACACAGAGCACATATATTTTGGTGTTGGACAATCACACACTTATATGTGGACTTTATGAACTGATGCACTTATATACACTGCTCAAAAAAATTAAAGGAACACTTTGAAAACACATCAGATCTGAATGGGTATAAATCTCATGCTGGATATCTATACTGATATGGACTGGGTAATGTGTTAGGAATGTTAGGATGCCCCATCGTTTGATGTAAATGAAAATTATCAACATACAGGAGGACCGATTTCAAAGGCACCCCAAAAAGCAAAGTGAAAAAATGATGCAGCAGGCTAGTCCATTTTGCTGAAATGTCATTGCAGCAACTCAAAAAATGGTACTCAGTAGTGTGTATGGCCTCCACGTGCTTGTATATATGCCTGTCAACATCACGGCTTGCTCCTAATGAGATGACAGATAGTGTCCTGGGGCATTTCCTCCCAGATCTGGACCAGGGCATCACTGAGCTAATGGGCAGTCTGAGGTGCAACCTGGTGGCATCAGATGGACCAAAACATGATATCCCAGAGGTGTTCTATTGAGTTTAAGTCAGGCAAGCGTGAGGACCATTCAATGGTATCAATTACTTCATCATCCAGAAACTGCATACTCTCACCACATTAAGGCCAGGCATTGCCGTGCACCAGGAGGAACCCAGGACCCACTGCACCAGCGTAGGGTCTGACAATGGGTTCAAGGATTTCATCCTGATACCTAATGGCAGTCAGGGTGTCATTGCCTAGCCTGTAGAGGTCTGTGAGACCCTCCGTGGATATGCCTCCCCAGACCATCACTGACCCACCACTAAAACGGTCATGCTGAACAATGTTACAGGTAGCATAACTTTCTCCAGCCCCTTTCACGTCTGTTACGTGCGCAGGGTGAACCTGTTCTCATCTGTGAAAAGCACAGGGCACCAGTGGCGGACCTGCCAATTGTTCAATTGCAAATGCCAGTTGAGCTCTATGGTGCCGGGCAGTGAGCACAGGGCCCACTAGAGGACATCGGGCCCTCAAGCCACCGTCATGAAGTCTGTTTCTGATTTTTTTGGTCAGAGACATTCACACCAGCGGCCTGCTGGAGGTCATTTGTAGGGCTCTGGCAGTGCTCATCCTGTTCCTCCTTTCACAAAGGTGCAGATACCGGTCCTACTGACGGGTTGAGGACCTTCTACGGCCCTGTCCAGCTCTCCTAGAGTAACTGCCTGTCTCCTGGAATCTCCTCCATGCTCTTGAGACTGTGCTGGGAGACACAGCAAACCTTCTGGCAATGGCATGTATTGATGTGCCATCCTGGAGGAGTTGGACTGCCTGTACAACCTCTGTAGGGTCCAGGCATCGCCTCATGCTACCAGTAGTGCCACTGACCCTAGCCAAATGCAAAGCTAGTGAAAATCAGTCAGAAAAGATTGAGTAGGAAAAAAATATCAGTGGCCTCCACCTGTAAAACCATTCCTGTTTTGGGGGTCGTCTCATTGTTGCCCATCTAGTGTACCTGTTGTTAATTTCATAAACACCAAAGCAGCTGAAACTGAGTAACAACCCCCTCTGATACTTAACTGGTCAGATCAATATCCCAGGAGTTTAACTGACTTGATGCTATACTCTGATTAAAGAGTGTTCCTTTACATTTTTTGAGCAGTGTAATATATATGTTAAAATGCAATAGATATTTATTCACTTGTTTATACTGTATGTTAATTTAGTTATGTGCAAGCGATATACACAATAAGGGTATTAGAGCAGCATCATCTACCAGATTATTCACTTCACTTAATGTGGGTACACATTTTGATGCTAGCAGCAGCAGCAATAGTCATTTAAAGGGGCATACACTTGTATGTAATGTCACGTTCATTGAATAGCATAATCAGTTTTAGGTAGGGCAGGAGTTTCACTATATAATTTCGATCAGTCTATGGCCAGGTTTAGTCCTGTAGTCAGACCCCTGTCTTAGTCCTAAAATAAGTGAAACTGGCATAGAGGGTTTTCAGACTAACAAGGGTAACAATAGACATCTTGTTGTGTCTTGCCTGCTCCTAACATGATGTTAAAACATTTATAATGGCAGACAGGCTCATTTCAATACATTTTTTCCTGATACCGTGAAAAAGAAAATCAAAAAGTATATTTTCACAGAACAAAAAAAATCTTTATTTCTCAATTCTAGTTTACTGATCATAACTGCCAGGACAGTAAAGACACAGTTAGCAATGGCAAACACAGCTCCCCATGCCTCTCAAAGAGTGCTGACATTATTATAAAATTGCATCAAAAAAGGTAAGCAGCAGTTTTTAAATATTTTTAAATTATGCTATGTGGATGAGAACATGTACCAAATTAAAGTAAATACTATGCAAAAAGTGGAAACACACTTTAAAAACAGAGATTGTACAAGAAGAGAATCAAACAGGGCAAATCTTTGGCGTGCTTTAAAGATGTGCACTGTGTTTAGCTTGCTTTGGGACTTTGAAACAAGCAGAGAACAATTAAAATGAATGAAAAAAAGCTGAGACAAAAGCCTGGCCATGCAGCCCATCACTGTCAAGTGACTGGGCCTCTCCTCCAACCACAGACTTCTCTGTGCAGCATTTATTCCATCATACACTGCAGTCTCTAGACCAGGGGTCTCCAAACTGCGGCCCGCGGGCCGGATGTGGCCCTTTGCTTGCTCTTATCCAGCCCTTGGGGAACTTTTCCTTCCACTCATTCGAATGACTATTCCTTCCATTGACACAAACCACGGGGAGTGATTATTCCCACTAAAACCAATGATGGAAGACTAGTCGTCCCACTGACCCAAACGACGGGGCGCTGTTCCTCCCATTGACAAGGCCCAGTTCCTCCCACTGACACCAGTGACGGGGCCCAGTTCCTCCCACTGACACCAGTGACGGGGCCCAGTTCCTCCCACGGACACCAGTGACGGGGCCCAGTTCCTCCCACGGACACCAGTGACTGGGCCCAGTTCCTCCCACGGACACCAGTGACGGGGCCCAGTTCCTCCCACGGACACCAGTGACGGGGCCCAGTTCCTCCCACGGACACCAGTGACGGGGCCCAGTTCCTCCCACGGACACCAGTGACGGGGCCCAGTTCCTCCCACGGACACCAGTGACGGGGCCCAATTCCTCCCACGGACACCAGTGACGGGGCCCAGTTCCTCCCACGGACACCAGTGACGGGGCCCAGTTCCTCCCACGGACACCAGTGACGGGGCCCAGTTCCTCCCACGGACACCAGTGACGGGGCCCAGTTCCTCCCACGGACACCAGTGACGGGGCCCAGTTCCTCCCACGGACACCAGTGACGGGGCCCAGTTCCTCCCACGGACACCAGTGACGGGGCCCAGTTCCTCCCACGGACACCAGTGACGGGGCCCAGTTCCTCCCACGGACACCAGTGACGGGGCCCAGTTCCTCCCACGGACACCAGTGACGGGGCCCAGTTCCCCCCCCTGACACCAGTGACGGGGCCCAGTTCCTCCCACTGACACCAGTGACGGGGCCCTGTTCCTCCCATTGACACCAGACATGGGGAACTAATTATCCCACTGACACCAATGATGGGGCACTGTTCCTCCCACTGACCACCAAGCCTAGGGTATTGTTTACGCCCACTGATGCCAGGGCATTTTCCATTCCCACTGACCACAATCCAGCCCCCATAAAGTTTGAAGGGCAGTAAACTGGCCCTTTGTTTCAAAAGTTTGTAGACCGCTGCTCTAGACCATGGCCTGTATTTTATGAATCAAATTTAAAGGATAAAGTTACCCTTAAAAAAATAAAAATAAACAAACATACATGTTTTTGCATGTTAAAAAATGTGCATTTATTAAAATGTTTAACAATGGAGCCTGTGCATTGAGAGGATCCACATGAAGGGGGGGGGGGGGGGGGCAGGCAGGTGCTGTATAATAGCATGTTACACTCTAAATATAAGTGTAACGTGCTACAAAAAGGTGAACCTTTAAAAATGCAGGCAAAGTGTGGAAAAACTTTCTGTTGTATAGCAGAGTGGTATCCTATTTCTACTTTAAATACCTCCATAGTATTTAGGGAAATCTAGTTTACAAATTTAAAAAAATGTGGATATGAAAATAGGGTAACCTCTTGAATTTGAAGATTTGGAAAGGATTCTTCATGAGTAAGTGTTATTTTTGATTCCTCCTCTTCTCTTTTCTGTTTCCTCTCCGTTTTGCTACGGCTTCTTTGCTCATCTTCTTCCTAGAAAAGAAAATAAATAAAAAGAACCGGTATGTATTGTGCAGTGAAACGGCATGACCAGCTTGATTTTTTTATTTCTAGTTTCAGAGTAAAAGGACCTTTTGTCAGGTTTAAAATTCTGTCTGTGTGCCCATTAACGAAATTTACCTTACCCTCCTAAAGCAGCATCTGTGGAATTTCAGTCCACTAGACACTAACGTGAGGGGAAATATCCCTATTAAAGATAAAGACAAAAAGCAAAAACTGCAACACATTTTCTTAAAAAAGACTTGTAAATTTTGTTTATACATAACAAATGTAAATAATAGTTTCATTCTCTAATATACAGTTGTGTTCAAAATAATAGCAGTCAGACATCACTAACCTGATCAATCACTGTTTTTGGTAGGAATGATATTTCTACATGGCAAATAATTTACTAGCAGGTGTAGTAGAGTAATAGAAATCCAACAGACCCAACAGTGATGACATGCATGCTGCTGATTCTGTGGAATTGAATCACTAATTGAAAGGGGCATGTTCAAAATAATAGCAGTGTGGAGTTCTATTAGTGAGGTCATTCATTCTTTGAAAATCAGGTGGCAATTATTGCCCTTATTTAAAGGAAGGAAGGCAGCAAATGTTGTACTTGCTGGCTACAGTGCATTTCTCTCTGAAATTCTGAGGAAAATGGGTCATTCCAGACATTGTTCAGAAGAACAGCGTACCTTGATTAAAAAGTTAATTGGAGAGGGAAAACATATAAAGAAGTGCAGAAAATGATAGGCTGCTCAGCTAAAATGATCGCAAATGCTTTAAAATGGCAACTAAAACCTGAAAGACATGGAAGAAAGCGGAAAACTACCATTCGAATGGATAGAAGAATAGCCAAAATGGCAAGGACTCAGCCAACAATCAGCTCCGGGAAGATCAAAGAAGGTCTAAAGTTACCTGTAAGTACTGTTACAATTAGAAGACGCCTATGTGAAGCCAAGCTACAGTGAGGAACAGAAGTATTTGAACACCATGCGATTTTGCAAGTTCTCCCACTTAGAAATCATGGAGGGGTCTGAAATTCACATTGTAGGTGCATTCCCACTCTGATAGACAGCATTAAAAAAAAAATGTAGAAATCACATTGTATGATTTTTAAAGAATTTATTTGTCTTGCACTGCTGAACATAAGTATTTGAACACCTAAGAAACAGCAAGAATTCTGGCTCTCAAAGACCTGTTACTGTGCCTTTAAAAAGTCCACCTCTACTCCACTCAATCTAACTTAGTAACACCTGTCTGAGCTCTTTAAAGACACCTGTCCACCCCACAAGTCAGTCAGGCACCAACTACTACCATGGGTAAGACCAAAGAGCTGTCAAAAGACACCAGAGACAAAATTGTGGACCTCCACAAGGCTGGAAAAGGCTACGGGGCAATTGCCAAGCAGCTTGGTTAAAATAGATCAACTGTTGGAGCAATTGTTAGAAAATGGAAGAGGCTAAAGACGACTGTCAGTCTCCCTCGGACTGGGGCTCCATGCAAGATCTCACCTCATGGGGTATCACTGATAATAAGAAAGGTGAGGAATCATCCCAGAACTACAAGGGAGGAGCTGGTCAATGACATGAAGAGAGCTGGGACCACAGTTTCAAAGGTCACTGTCAGTAGAACACTACGCCGTCATGGTTTCAAATCATGTATTGCACGGAAGGTTCCCCTGCTCAAGTCATCACATGTCCAGACCCGTCTGAAGTTTGCCAATGACCATCTGGATGATCCAGAGGAGGCATAGGAGAAAGTCATGTGGTCAGATGAGACCAAAGTAGAACTTTTTGGTCTAAACTTCACTCGTCGTGTTTGGAGGAAAAAGGATGAGTTGCATCCCAAGAACACCATCCCTACTGTGAAGCATGGGGGTGGTTACATCATGCTTTGGGGGTGCTTTTCTGCGAAGGGGACATGACGACTGCACTGTATTAAGGAGAGGATGAATGGGGCCATTTATTGTGAGATTTTGAGCAACAACCTCCTTCCCTCAGTCAGAGCATTGAAGATGGGTCGTGGCTGGGTCTTCCAACATGACAACAACCCGAAACACACAGCCAGGATAACCAAGGAGTGGCTCCGTAAGAAGCATATCAAGGTTCTGGAGTGGCCTCGCCAGTCTCCAGACCTAAATCCAATAGAACATCTTTGGAGGGAGCTGAAACTCCATGTTGCTCAGCGACAGCCACGAGACCTGACAGATCTAGAGGAGATCTGTGTGGAGGAGTGGGCCAAAATCCCTGTTGCAGTGTGTGCAAACCTGGTCAAGAGCTACAAGAAATGTTTGACCTCCGTAATTGCAAACAAAGGCTTCTGTACCAAATATTAACACTGATTTTCTCAGGTGTTCAAATACTTATGTTCAGCAGTGCAAGACCAATAAATTCTTTAAAAATCATACAATGTGATTTCCTGAATTTGTTTTTTAAATTCTGTCTGAGAGGGGATGCACCTACAATGTGAATTTCAGACCCTTCCATGATTCCTAAGTAGGAGAACTTGCAAAAACGCAGGGTGTTCAAATACTTCTGTTCCTCACTGTATCTGCAAGAAGCCCCCGCAAAGTCCCACTGTTGAAAAAAAAAACACGTGCTGAAGAGGTTACAATTTGCCAAAGAGCACATTGACTGGCCTAACAAGAAATGGCGCAACATTTTGTGGACTGATGAAAGTAAGATTGTTCTTTTTGGGTCTAGTGGCCGGAGACAGTTTGTCAGACGACCCCCAAACACTGAATTCAAGCCACAGTACACTGTGAAGACAGTGAAGCATGGTGGTGCAAGCATCATGATATGGGGATGTTTCTCATACTACGGTGTTGGGCCTATTTATCGCATACCAGGGATCATGGATCAGTTTGAATACATCAGAATACTTGAAGAGCTCATGCTGCCTTATGCTGAAGAGGAAATGCCCTTGAAATGGGTGTTCCAACAAGACAACGACCCCAAACACACCAGTAAACGTGTAAAATCTTGGTTCCATACCAACAAGATTGACATTATGGATTGGCCAGCCCAATCCCCGGATCTTAATCCAATAGAAAACTTGTGGGGTGACATCAAAAATGCAGTTTCTGAGGCAAAACCAAGAAATAGAGAAGAACTGTGGAATGTAGTCCAATCATCCTGGGCTGGAATACCTGTTCACAGGTGCCAGAAGTTGGTTGACTCCATGCAACACAGATGTACAGCAGTTCTCAGAAACAGTGGTTATATAACGAAATATTAATTAAGTGATTCAAAGGAAAGCAAAATCTTCAAACATTTTTCAGTTTATATAGTGAATGTTTGAGTTTGTAAAGAAGAATACAAACACTGCTATTTTTTTGAACAGTCTAATATTCACTTTTCTTCAATTTTTTTTAGAGGAACAACACAAATTTGATCTATTTTTCTTCATGTTTTGATTTGGAATATAATGTGTAGTGTTCCCAATGCATTTGTGTGTATGGAAATAAAAGCTATTAGAAGGATTTTGAGATTTATTCACTTTTTTCAACACACTGCTATTATTTTGAACACAACTGTATATATATATATATATATATATATATATATATGTTACATCTGGGAGCGTTAAAGCCAAACTCTAAATGTATACAGTCTGTCCTAACATTATCAATATTGATCATATTGACATTTTCTTTTCTGTTCACAGCTTTGGTGTTCTCTGCCTGACAGAGGCAGCCTTATGCAGCCCATAGACGGTTCGTTTATCGGCCGATTTTTCGTACAAAACATTGGTCGTTCTGTTGCCACCAATGATTGAGAAAATTGGACGTTTTTCACAAATTTTCCAGCATGACCGATAAAAGATATGAGGAGGAACCGCGAAAATCGGCCAATGCCATTGCCCCACTAACAGTGCGAAATTCGGCCGATTATTCTTTCGAACAAAAAATTGGCTGATAAACGAACAGTCTATGGCCTGCATTACTCAGGCTGTAGACCGTTTACCAATAATTAGAAATTGCTCACAGCCTCCAGATTACTCCTTTTACAAGCTTTCATTTGTATAGCTATCAATTGTATTTTGTTTCCTTACTGGGATTTGTTACCTATATATGAACAGATACTTTGTTTGCAGCCAGCTGCTACACAGCAACTCTCGGGAGCAGTTTTTATACTCTGGTATTTTATTTTATCAACAGGTTTTATTTCTAATTTACCTTAGTGAGGAGCACCAGACTTTAAATTTTTTTTTTTTGTTTTTTCATCAGCAAAATGGTGGCAGTCTGCACACAGACACTGACTCCCTGTTGCATACTATGAATGATATGGGTAAAAGATGGCTATAGCTGCTTTTCTCCATCTGTAGAGAACGCAGACGCGTTTCATCCCTTTTTGGGGCTCTATGATACAGGATTATGTTGAAGTCTACTATAGCCTGACAAGCTGATCCTATCTGTCTTGCACCAATCTATTCACATGATGCTCTGACTAACACAGGTTTGGGGGGCATAAGAGTGGTACAACTTTCAATGTTTTGGATTATCAATATTGTACTACATTTTGCTTCTCATATCAAAGTATACTTTTCGCCCTCTTTATATAACTATTGTAGATCCTATTTATAAAAATAATAAAGTGTAGAGCTACATCCAATATATTAAAACATTTTTTAGTCACATAATGTAGCTTTAATAACAATCTAAATTCAAATGTACTATGCCTAATCCTACACCATCAGTGCTAACTTCAAAGATTCTCAAAAAATCTTATGTATAAGCGGCTTTCCGTGGAGACACCCACTGTAGAGGAGGAGCCTGAAGAGCCGGCAGGGGACCCCAGCTTTAAACTATGTATAAAAAATTTGCTCTGCGAATATGTCACTCATTGAGCTCCACGATTCTTCACCGTAATATTACGAACACCAATATCCGTGCTGATGATCCTAGGACGTCCATCCACAGATGAATCTTTCATGTATAAAAATGTTCATTATGACCACTTCACATGGAAAGCATTTGCAGCACTTGAAAATAAGGAATCCACAGATAATGCAGATAATCACTTTTATGTACTGGATGAAGCCCTTACCCTCTGATACTTATTTTTTTATTAATAGGATCTAGAGCAGTCACATAAAGAGGGTAAAATATTGTTGTGTAAGTTGATATCAAAAGTAAATTACATTACAGCCTTAATCTAGGTAGTCAGTGTTGCAGTCTCTCTTTTGGTTGTTTTTTATATCAACTTAGATTACACTACAGTATCAACATGCTAGCTTTACCACATCTATGAATGACAGTCTTAAGCAGCCTCAGTGATATATACCAGGTCTTTCTTTTTCTTTTCCTCGACTTGTCGTAGCTGTTCTGTGGTCAACACAGACTCCATGCGCTTCATGTCTTGCATCATCAAACGCTGGGACTCAAGGAACTGATCATTGGCCTTCTGCCATGTATGTTTCAGCTGATTGTGTTGTTGCCTCTCTTGTTCTAGCAGATGACAAACTATCCCAGAGAAAAATCAATGAACAGTTACCCTGATAACATGGAATGGCACAGCGTACAGATAAGCATTACAGACATATGTTCACAAAATGCCATACATAAGAACAAAACGGTTCTGTAAATTATAATCAAAGTTGGTACTTGTTACTCTGCTATTATAAACAAAGTAAATCAACACAAATGTAAGGCCTAAATCTAAATAAATTTGGACCAACGTATTAAAAACAGTTCTGATTCAAGATATGATGATTTCAGTTTAGAATACCAATATTTTTCATAAAGCAGGATTCTACTCACAGAATAAATGAAACTATTTTATGTACCATTATAATAAAAGTGTGTTTTTTTTTTTATTCACCTTCATGTAACTCTTTCCTTAGCTTTTCAGCATCTTCTTGAAGGACAGACTTTTGAGTATTTAAAACAGCCACATACATCTCTAAGTCTGTCCGGCAGGATTTTTCAGCTTCCAGGTAATGATTCAATTCCTTCACCTGACAAATTTAAAAACACAACATAAATTTTATTCTAATAAACAGAGACATGCTTAATTTTTGTACTCAATGTAAAATTCAGTAATTCAGCAACTGTTTTACTGTAGTTAACAGGACAAATAAGTAACATAAAATGGAGGACTGCCAACAACTCAGCTGTCTGAAGGACCTTACAGCCAAAGCTGGCGTTAGATGAAACTTTAACATCCAACTGGTATAACTTTGAAAATGAATGAACAGAAGACCAGGTGATAGCCCTCAAAATCTGGGGAAACTTTAGCCTGAAATTGAAACGTCCAAGAGAGAGTATTGACAGAAAAAAAAAGGTGGAAATTGATCCTTGAGGATCTGCGCAGACTGCTAGTGCCCTATAAATCCTGTTTAACAAGAATAATAACAATGAATTATTATCTGTCAGAGCCACTGAGTGAATGGTGATTCAAGAAACAGGTTACCCTTTAGGGGGACCAACAGGACTGACAGAAAGAGTCAGTCTTTGTAATTGAAGCAGTAGTTGTGAGGCAGATATGCGCAGCACCACCAAATCCTAGCAATGGAAGGACATCTGAAGAATTGGAGATGGAAGAACAATGTCCTTGTTAAAGTGAAAGGTCAAAACTACTTTGGGAAGGAAGAGCAGAATTGGGCAAATGGGACTGCCTTGTAAGAAACTACCATCAGTCCCAGAACTCTCATGCAATAATGAAGAATTGGGTGACTCTTGCACTGAAGATCAGGAATATGGGAGCAGAGAATCTGAAGCTTCTCCTGAGGAAGAAAAACTGTGGTTTGAGCTGTGTCTAGGAAAAGATCCAGATATTCCAAGCAATGATTCAGTTCCAGCACTGATTTCTGAATGTTCAGTACCCAGCAGAAAATCTGGACAGTTTAGCTACACTGTCAGCCAGAATTTGCACCAACTGCTCCCACAAATGGGAGTGCCTTGGGAACATACCAAGGCCGGTATGGGGCAAGAATGGTAAACACTCAAGGTGCAGAGAATAAGCAAAATTACAAGACCACCAAATAGAAGTGCTGGAAGGATTTGCTGATGCGGAAAAACAATGCAAACTATGCATCCTTTATGTCAACAAAGGCCAGAAGGTCTTCCTGATAGAGAGAAACTAACAGACTTGGTTACATTCATGCAGAATGGGCCATTTAGGGCTTCGAGATCAAAGATGGGGAGACTATCCCTTTATAGTTTTGGAACTGCAAAAAGGTCGGATTAGAACCCTTGGTATTTTCTGCTAAAAGTACTGGGACGATCACTATTCACACCAGAAGTCATGTGAGAGTTGCGTGGCAATCAGCCGATATGTGTGGTGACACAGGCAGGTTGGCAGACATAAAACAATAGAGTTGGCTGGGAGCAGAATTATAGTTTGAAGGACTCTGAAGTCGAGGGTCTGCAGGTAGACTAGGGAATGGGCTTGGAGGCCAAGGCCTGAGAGTAACGAAAAAGGACTTTTCTTGCTCTCAAAGGAAGGATGAGCCATTCTGGGCTGAGCTTCAAGCTTTCTTTTGAGCCCTACAACAGATAGCCCCAGGTGGCATCCTTAAAGAGTTATTGAATCTCAATATGCATAGCAGGTGCTTTTTGTATACTAGTTCCACAGACCAACACAAATACAGTCTCTCTCTGTTACTCTGGGGAGGCTCATATGGGAAATTACAAAAAGACCTGTTGGCGCAGTAGTTTCAGGCTGCAGGTATGGGCTCCAGATGCTCTTTAGTTAAATGGTTTACTCACTGTAAAGGCTTTGTTAGGAGAGGATGCTGCAGGATCCATAGCGAGGGCAGTCTATTAACTAGGTTCCAATAAAACAGGTACAGGCCTGCCAACAGCTTGGAAGAAGTGAACAGCTTGTTAGGATTCTTCTAGTCTCTTTAAAGGATGGCTGGGAATAGCAGGTGTACCAGAAAGTTCTTGTCAGTCCTTAGAGCCTAGTGAAGCCTAGACTGGGGGCAGCACATTAGCAATAGAAGCTGCAGGCTAATCAAGTAGCAAGAACCTAGTCAATAAGCACTGAGAGGGTTTAGGTCTGGGAATGATGGGCACTGCCCTGCAACTCCTCAGGTATAGCATCATCCACACTCAGTGACTGAATGCTCGTAGGCGATTAATGCCACAGGAAAATTAGAGAAGGATTCTGTGGGGAAAGGCATGAAAGCATACTTATAGAGCTCAGGAGGGTGCTAAGCCTGAAGGAGCTAGAGAAGGCTCAGCTGCTGGTAGCAGAAGAGATTTAGAAGGGTGGAAGTGACCAGGTCACTGTAGGAGAGTAGGACAGATTTATGTGTCACTTATGAATGAAAGGAAAGAGTGCAGGGCATGTAGGCATGACACTCCACCCAATGTTCAGTTCCTTAGCATTAATCCTGTCCACATGAACCAATGGAGTGGGAGTTTCAGATGGTGTTCAATGACTAGTAACAAGGTAGCTCCAACAGCTCTGCCCATATGGCCTACTCACAAAGTGAGTCTTCAGAGACAAGGTCAAACCTAGGGCTGTGCTATAGCTCTGGACCTCAAAAGCGCCCCACTACTATTTATTTAAACAGAGTACACAGAGGTCTGGAAAGTTCCAAAATGCAGTGCCCAGTAGTCACATTCCATATACTGGGCTGGTGACATTTTTTTTGGTTTGTTTGCCACGGTCCAATCCTGATGTAGATGGTAGTATAGCCAACAGTCTCTGAATTTGTGTGTACCTCGAACAAGAAAGAAAGATGGCTTCTTGTAATTACCTTAAAACTCAACTTAAGCATATGATACAAGAGCAAAGAAGGGGGAGGGGAGCAGTGTTATTGGGACAGGAAAAAACAGCCAGCAACTACAGGAACTACAGCATTGTGGACTACCACTGCCGACTTCTTATCCTGTAAATGTAATTTGCTCGACTTCTAAGCAGACCTCCTGGTTTGAATACTTTGAGCCACTGTCTTATAACTATTAAGTACTTTTGATTTTACGCTGACTTCCCTGATATGCATACTTATTCCTGGTATATGAATCACGAGGTCAGTATGATAGGTAAGGGAACTAGCATTTTCAGAAGGAACACCTACATTATTTCAGTATATATTTACTTGACAGAGCTTATAAATAATCGTCAATCTATTTTTAAAAAAATTGTCCCTGTGTCAGTATGGGGAATATCTACATAGCTGGGACACAAAAAACAAAAACGTAACCCTTCCTCAGTCCGTGCAAAAAAGACCACAGGTAACCTGGAAAAAAGACGGCACTGTAATAAACACTAAATGTATTAATAAAGTTGTATTTTTGTTTAAGGACTCGGCCTAAATACCCCACCTTCCACACTCACATCTTTTGCTTAAATTCTTCACTACAAGGCCATTAAAACTTCAATACATGTGTTATATTTAATTGCATAGATATGTTCATTTAAACTCTTATTGAAAACTTTCTAGTTTAACAGTCTTAAAATATTAAAAATTCTCAAGTGTAGATAAAGCCCAACTGCAGCCAACCTTTTTAGGTTTAAACACAGTGAGCAATGAGGTTCTGGCAGGAGTTTAAGACCTATAGCTATACTACAATTCAAATAATTAAATTTGTAAACCTTAGATGCTTCAAGCTCCTTGATCTTCTCCTCCGCTTCTGACAACTTCTCCTTTAATGTTCCAATCTCTTTTTCCATGGGCATCACTACGGAACGCAGCTTTTCTGCATCCTCTTGAGCCTGTGATCAGAACGAATCCATCATACATAAGAAAAAAAAAAAAAAAAACACCACTATGACAAGATGCCGAATGCTGTAACAGGATTTTTTGTTGCTCACCATAACATCCCTTTCTCATTGAGTTCATTGACGGACACATCGTCTTCTTTATCCATGACAAAGCAGGGTTTTATAGCCCCACCTTGGACACTAGGCAGAAAAAGGACTCTCCGCCTCCTACGGGCAGTCCCCTCTGGGTATAAAACCCCTTCTCTGCTATAGGCCAGCTGTGACGATCGCGGCGTCAGACCACAGCCCTTCTCACCAAACTCGTGACCGAAGGACTAGCCGATCTAAAACCGTGCTGTCACGTGCGTAACAATGCCACGCCCAGCTGCACCCTGCACAAAGATTTTCCAGCTAATGAACCACAATCTGTGTACTTGCAGCCTGGGAGCGATTGTTACTGGGTCAGGTTAATTACGCAATTAACCCTTCACACTGGCATCACCTCCTTTTTGTACACAGAAAGAAACTTGGCAATATCAGCAAGAACACTATGATGTTGAATAATCGTCTGTATACCACTGTCACCGCAGGCAGAGATATACAGAAGTTTAAAACACACAGTAGCGCTCTTCAGAGGCAGGGATTCTTAGTTTGCATTAAAGAGCTTTAGAGAGACAGTTCAACACTTTCAGAAAGTAAGATTTATTAATAAAAAGTCAAAAGGGTGCAATAAAGATATTTACAGAAAAAGATGTAGCGCATATATATATATATCTATCTATCTATCTATCAGGGCCCTCGAATCCCTCGTTTATTGTATTGTATTGTTACTGTGCTGTCTCGTGTACTGTCTCCCATTATAATGTACATCGCTGAGCAAACTGTTGGCGCTATATAAATACTGTATAATAATAATAATACTTGCCAAAAGCCTTGGTTTAAGCAGCTTTCAAGTTTCAGAGCAGAAGGGTGCCTTATCTCCCAAAGTTGGTTCCTGATGTTAAAAGGGAGATTTCTTCAACTTAGCTCAACTCAGCTTTTTTTAGCTTCAAGCATAACAGCCTTTTTCCAGGAACTCAGCAGGGTGTCTCCCTGAACCAGAGAACCAATCGCCTCATTTGGGGAGGGAGTTGTAGGCAGGAAGCTCAGGCTCTGACCAAATTATACTATGGTCAATAACTTTTCCTAGGTACATTTAACATTCCACCCACGGGTAGATTAATACACAGAATCATCTGCAGAATGTCTAGATATGAAATATGACATACCTGCTAGGACGGTTAAGGAGATGTTATTTTCTGCTCTCCTGGAGCTGTCAGCTAGGGGGTGTAATATATCAGGCGATTTGTATTAAAGTGAGCCATCCGAATATGTGCTCCATGTTTGTGTAATTATTTCCTATTTGGAGATATAAAATTATATGGAAAACTGGGTTTTTAAATGTAAGTCTGTTTCACAGCTAGCTGGAATGTCTTTTAAAGCTCAGTGTGGGCTCGGTTTATGGCTTTACGATATCGCAGATTCAGCAGCTAACAGACATCTAGGCACCAGCTAGGTTAGGATTTTATAGTCCTGAAGCTCTCCCGCTGAGCTTGACTGCCTGTGACCTCTGCCTCATCCAGACCACATCACTCAGAGAGGGAGAGGGGATGAGGGAAGAGGGAGAGAGAGATACAAGATGGAGGGTTTGGAGCAAAATGGAAGACCGTGTCCATCTCTGTGTGCACGATTGCTACACCAGCCTCCAGTCATTCACAAGCAGTGTCAAAGTAGAAATCTCCCTAGAAGTGTGCGTGCTGTGTTAATCAATGAACTCAAAGAAAGGGATTTTACAGTAACAAAAAATCCCGTTTTCTCTTATGTTCGACGGACACAGCTTCTTATTTATCCATTACCAAGCAGGTATGTACCCAAGCAGTGTCATAATGAGGGGCAGGGAACCCAAATAAACAATGGAGAAAAATCCCAGGGCAACATGCCACAAAGGAGTGCCCAGGAATCCTAAACAGCCACCTGCAACACTTTGTAGCCAAAACTAGCATTAGAAGATGCCAACACATCTACTTTATAGAACTTAGTAAACGTGTGCAGAGACGACCAGGTCTCCGCAAAGCAGCTGTCACAGACAGGTACACACAAATTGTGCAAACCACATCCAAGCAATGCAGGGCCACCTCCTTAGGGTGCACTAGACGAGGACACAGGGAAGGAAGGACAATATCCTCATTTAAGTGAAAATCCGACACCATCTTTTGCAGAAAAGAAGGGGGAGGTCAAAGTACCACCTTGTCCTTCTGCAAAACCATATAAGGTGCCTTTCAGGACAAAGCCGCCAACCTAGACACTCACCGTGCAGAAGTGATAGCGACAAGGATGGCAGCTTGTTGCAAAAGTGTAAGCAAGGGTATATCCCGAATGCTCTCAAAAGAAGGCTTCTAAAGAGTCAAAAGTACCAAGTTCAAATCCAAGGATGGCAATGGGGAGCGCACAGGTGGAACCACGTAACAAAACCCCTGAACAAAAGTGTGAACCAAAGAATGCGTAGCTAAGGGACGTGCCTCACACCCCCTGAGCCCAGGCAAGCCATCCAAACCCAGGCATAGACACCTCCCCCAAGCAGCAGGACAGATCCCTGTAGCCCCAGACACCTGGGACCGCACCGGCAGGAGGGAAGGAGAGGCAGGCAGGCTGTGAGGATCTCAACACTACCAGGGCCTAGGAAACATGCAGGCACTTGGCCAGAGCCCACACCTACACTGTGAACCACAGAGTTCAGCGTCCCCACAGGCAGGTCACTGGTGGGAAGGGGGGTGAGAGCGGACCTCACAAGACCAACCAACCCAAGGAGTAACCACGCCCCAGTGTCCGGTGAAGGAGGAGAGTGGGCACTACTTACCAATCCAGCGGAGCTGGCGGGTGAGTCCCGTCACAGATCCTCCTCTCCACAAACGTGGGGGGCTGTTGGCCAGGGGTAACACTGAGACATGGACTATAGGCACCCGGTCATGTGTGTCCCTGTGAGACGTTTAAGTAGCTGGCCATCCCAGTCCAGGATGGGACATCGTCGTGGCCGACCGAGCGCGGAGCTGGCAGTCTATGTATGCTCACTGGTCAGACTAGGGTGAACACTAGGCATAGGTTATCCAGCCCATCACCCAGAACGACTGCTGATAGAAGATTTCCTTACAAAATTCCAAGAAACATAAAAAGGAAAAAAGAAAAGTCGTGGGCCCACAAGTCCCCACAGCAAAAATTCATGCGCACACTACTGAAGACACGAGGCAGAAATGACTAGAGGCCTATAGCAGAGAGGGGGTTTTATACCCAGAGGGGACTGCCCATAGGAGGTGCCGAGTCTTTTTTCGGCCTTGTGTCCTACGCCTGTAGGTGGGGCTAAAAAAAAAACCTTGCTTGGTCATAGAAAAAGAAGATGCTGTGCTTGTCAAACATAAGAGAAAATGTACTTATTGTTCTACATCCGATTTTCCTTTGCCTATTCATTTCATTATTTAATATAAAATATTCAAAGTTGTTACTGTAATCTGTACGCTGGCATACAGTGTGAAGTTTTTAAAAAAAACAAAAAAAAACGACTTAATATTTAATGTTATTCTGCATGAAAATAATATTAAGTAAAATTAAAGATATAAAACACCAGGATAAGGATCCTTATTAAAAAAACAAAACAAACACAAACAAACAAAAACACACACTTTATGTCAGAAAGTGATTTTGTTTACAGAGGATCGTGTTATGCATTCTTTATTCTGAGCTGAGCTAAGCACAATGTAAAACACACACACACACACAACAGATTAGTCCACTCTTTCACATGGGGTTCATTGGGAAGAACTTTCCGGAAAACAATACAGTGATCATGTGAACAACAAAGGCCAATTCTCAATGGAATTCATGATGAGCTATTGATATATGTGTACGCGGCAATATATTATATAAGTATTAATAAGGATAATCTAAGTATAGCAAGCACAGGAAGGATCATCTAAGCATTGCAGCAAGCACCTGGCAGGCCTTCTATAAGGATCGGTGCCAGTCTGTGAGGCAAGAACCCCCACATCTTCCTGTTAGCAGGGGAATGCATTTCCTCCTGACCCAATTCCAATGACAACTGGATACATTGTAAAAAGGAGTGTATCATTATATGTTTTTATTATTTCAAGATTTTTGTCTTTAACCACTTGCCCTCCTGAGGATTTACCCCCCTTCTTGACCAGGCCTCTTTTTGCTATACAGTGCTGCACTAATTTAACTGGTAATTGCGCTGTCATGCAATGCTGTACCCAAACGAAATTGATGTCCTTTTTTCACACAAATAGAGCTTTCTTTTGGTGTTATTTGATCACCTGTGTGATTTTTATTTTTCACACTATAAACAAAAAAAAAAAAAAAAAACGAATATTTTCTTATTTCTGTCATAAAAAAATATCCAAAAAATTGAAATTTCATCATTAATTTAGGCCAAAATGTATTCTGCTACATGTTTTTAGCAAAAAAATCTGAAGAAGTGTATATTTATTGCTTTGTGTGAACATTATAGCATCTACAAACTATGGTATAGATAATGAAATTTACACAGCTTTTACTTTCTGACTGCCCATCACATTTCTTGAGGTGCTAAAATACCAGGACAGTAGAAACACACTCAAATGACCCCTTTTCAGAAATTAGACACCCTAAGCTATATGAGAGGCATATTGAGTCCATGGAAGATTTATTTTTTTTCCCCACGCGTCTTTGGAAAAATCACAAAAACATTTATTTATTTTTTACACAAAGTTGTCACTTAAATGATATATTGCTCACACAAGCCATGGGTATATGTGTAATTACACCACAAAAACCATTCTGCTACTTCTACCAGGTATAGGGATACCACGTGTGAGACTTTTTGGGAGCCTAGCCACATACAGGAGCCTGAAATCCAATGGCCGCTTTAAAAGCCTGAAAGTTCCTCATTACCTATCACAGTTTCGGAGGCCCTGAAATGCCAGGAGAGCACCAAAGGACCCTTTTTCTGAAAGTATAGAACCCAAGGAATAAAAAAAAAAAAGGCATGGTGAGCATTTTGCAGATCTCATTTTTTCTCACAAGGTTTTGAAATATATAAAAAAAAAAGAAAAAATATGTTTTCGTTTTTTCTTCATTTTCCAAAAACTTGTGGCAATAAACGAGATCTGCTAAATTCTCACCATGCTTCTTATCAAATTCCTTGGGGTGTCTTCTTTCCAAAAAGGGGTCATTTGGGGCTTTGGTGCAGCTGCAGGCATTATCCTGGTATAACCAAAGTCCAGTGATATACCAGCACATCACTGGTTCTTGTTGGGTGTATATGCTATGTTTTTTTTTTTTATGTGTGTGGATTTGCGGATTGGGCCACAGCACCTTCTAGATACAAAAGGACAGTGATGATCTTTTCCTGAAATTTTAGGAAGAATCCACTTTGTCCAGTTGCTTTGTAAATTACAAAAGCGTTATATATAGCCAATTGAAATAGACAGACACCTTTTTTTTACCAGCGTTGAGCTTTCCGGGAAACGAGGTATGGATTCATCATTTGGTTGTTGAAGTCCACCCTTCCCAAGTTAAGGTTATAGTCGTGGACACAAGAGGGGTGTCTCAACAACGCCAGATACCGTGTTAATTTGGATTGTCGCGTCTGCGTGAATGGAAAACAGGACGAAAACATCCTATTCGTCCTTCCACTTCACTGCAAGCAATTCATCATTCCCCAAGCAGGCTCTCTCCCCCTTTCTAAGTCAGATATTTACAAACCGTTGGGGGAAACCCTGGCGATTAGGTTGCATGGTGTCACATGAGCCAATTTCAAGATAGTACAAATGTCTAAATAGTGGCACGCTTGTATACAAATTGTCCATGTATAAGTGGTACACCTATGGAACAAACAATACCAAGTCCCAAGCTTTCTTGCCACTGCTCCCCGTGTAATCTGGGTAGTCAGGGGGTTCTACGTCGCTGTCTCTTCCCTCATAAACCCAAAATTTGTACATATAGCCTGTGGCCCTCTCACAGAGCTTATACAATTTGACCCCACATCTGGCACGCTTGCTGGCGATGTACAGTTACTGCAGAATTTGTGGGCTGCCAATCAGGATTTGCAATCACGTTCGGAAAAACACTAAGGGCTCTATGGGCCTGTGTGCGAATTCTTGGTGGCTGTGGGACACTACTTGTACTCGCCTCCGCACCAGCTTGTACTGCACTTATGGGACTCGCCACGTCACCAAGTGATACTGCAGTGCTGGTATAAAATAGACCAGGATGTACTAGGCCGCTGGTGCTTGCCAGTTCACCAAAAGGTAGTCTGACACTAGTACTGGTACTCTGCTGCATAAGAGACAAGTCATGCAATCCTAGCACTTCAGCTTCATGGGGTCGGGTATGCCTGATCTAAACAGGGACCTCTTCTCCATCGCTTGAGCTACTTGTCACGCTGCTGCTGTCTACAGGTTCATATTCTGAGACTGATTGTGTCAGTGAGTCTTCCCCTTCGCTCTCACCTGAAATGCTCAGCATCCTGTAGGCCTCTTCACTAGTGTACCTTTCATGGACATTTTGGACTCTAAATTTACAGGTACTTAGTGCGACTCATGGGGGAAAAAAAAGAGCATCTGGCTGTCAGACTGCTTGAACCGCTACAAAAAAATTTACCGGCCCAATTCTGTGAACACTGTGATGTTGTGTGCAATGTATTACAGGTGACTGTGATCAGAAATTATACTGACACTGCACTTCTTGTTAGGGGTGGGGGGGGAGCATTGGGGCTAAATGCTAGTGCTGGCAGCGAATGGGGAAGATCATGCCAACACTGTGTTTTTGGGGACACTAATATAGTTTTGTTCATGATCAATATATTGCTAGTGGCATCAATGCAGTGATCAGTGAAAAATGCTGTACATTGACACTGTACTAATGGCACTGGCAGGGTACACTCAAAGGGTTAAATGTGGCAATCAAGGGGTTAAAATGTCTAACGTGTGTGGGTGCAGTATGATGCTTTTACTCATGTGTGATGTCTTTCTTCTCTCTTTGGAACAAAAAACGGCTCCAGGGAGAGAAGAACCAGCTAGATCTTATGCCTGTATTTACAAATACAGGCACAGCTCTGCATTTCCATTCGCTGTAAGAGATCGGCAGAGTCCCGGCAAAAATCACTGGCCAAGACCTGCTGGCATACACCTCTTACAACGAATGACAGAGGGGGGATGTGTGCCTCCCCTCTCTAAACCCAAAAGAGCAAAGCTACCACCTGTCTGCAGTACATTGCGGGTGGGCGGTCAGGAAATGGTTAAGGAAACATTGTGAAACCCTCACCAACCTTTTTCATGTCATTTTCCAAGTTCTCTTCTTGTTGGCCTTCAGAAAGCCGCCTCCTAAGCTCTGCAATCTCTCTTTCCACAGAATCTCTGTACTGTCCCCACTGTGCACGCTCCTGCTCCAATCTGCGATGAAACCGAATTTCATATTCACCCACTGTGTCTATAATTGATGCAAACAAAACACTTTCATTCAATAACAGGAAAGAAAAAGAACAGATGCGATTTATGTTGCTGCTGCAAAGCTGACTATACACTTGTATATTTTCGTACAAACATTCGTGAAAAAATCCTCATCAGTACATTCAATAATGTCTACAGAGACTTGACAACTTCAAATTCTGTTGCTTTTACCATTTGATTATTGAATAAATGTAATTTCCCAAATGAACAAAAAATCCACTGTTAGAAATTTGTTAATGAAATATTTTCCATCCTGCTTTTTTTTAATTTTCTTGTCATTTTAGTCGAAAATGATTTCATCCCACAAACTATTACCGAATCAAAATGAGGCTCCAAAAACAAAAATGTTGAAATGAAATTCTACAAGTGTATGGCCAGCTGAAAATGAAACAATGACTACCATATAACGGCATAGTACCAGACAGCAAACAGCATATCAAGCAGAACAGGACAAAATGTCAAGGAGTTCCAAGGTAGTTATTTTTACTTACCGTATTTGCCGGCGTATAAGACGACTGGGCGTATAAGACGACCCCCTACTTTTCCTGCTAAAATGTAGTGTTTGGGCTATACTCGCCGTATAAGACTACCCCTCTTCCAATGCACACCAGTGGGAGGAATAGTGCCCCATCATCGGTATCAGTGGGGGGAATAGTGCCCCATCATTGGCATTAGTGGCAGGAATAGTGCCCCATCATTGGCATTAGTGGGAGGAATTGTGCCCCATCATTGGCATTAGTGGGAGGAATAGTGCCCCATCATCGGTATCAGTGGGAGGAATAGTGCCCCATCATTTGTATTAGTGGCAGGAATAGTGCCCCATCATTGGCATTAGTGGGAGGAATAGTGCCCTATCATTGGCATTAGTGGGAGGAATAGTGCCCCATCATTGGCATTAGTGGGAGGAATAGTGCCCCATCATTGGCATTAGTGGGAGGAATAGTGCCCCATCATTAGTATCAGTGGGGGGAATAGGTGCCCCATCATCGGTATCAGTGGCAGGAATAGTGCCCCATCATCAGTATCAGTGGCAGGAATAGTGCCCCATCATCGGGCACCGCCTCCCTAAAAAGTGTCAGTATGCCGTATACCGGCGTATAAGACGACCCCCGACTTTTGAGAAGATTTTCAAGGGGTAAAAAGTCGTCTTATACGCTGGCAAATACGGTACTCTTTTTTTATTGTATACCAAAAAAATGAAGTTTCATACGACACAAGCTTTAGTTTTCAAGGTAATTAACTGAGAATTACTTGTAATGCTATAATGTTTTTAACCACTTCCAACCCAGCCTATTGTAAAATGAAGGCCGGGGCAGGAGCACTGTTATTCGGGAGGGACATCATATAACGTCCTCCCAGGATCGGGCCATGCACTGGCGCGAACGGTCACCCGCTGTGTCCACCACAAAAGTGTGAGAAACTACCATTTTTCTTTACATATATGTTGTTAGGTAAATACCGGTACATTCTGTAAAGACATAGAAGGTGAATTACACACCAGAGATCTATTTGTTACTGTTATCTGCACCTCAGAGGTGGCCCACTTTTACTCCTGAGTATTATATTTTCAAAAGTAGTACAAGTTATTTAAACAAGCAATATTGGGTTTTTTTTTCTAGTATGTGAAACCCAACATCATGATCATCAATGTTCATCCTGCTAAGTGATGGCAGAAGAGAAGCTACCCTGTTTGAGATCCAGCCAATAAACTACAGAAAAAGTTCGTAAACACCATAAGAAGAAGAAAGTGGAAATGTTAGCTTTTTATTAACAAAACGTTTAACAGGGACTACAAAACAGAAAAGTCCTTGAACCCTGGTTCACATTAATGCAAAGCGACACATTGCTTGTGATTCACACAGGAACCGCACCGAATTCCTGTGCAAATCACATGCGATGTCTGTGCGGTAAGATTTGAGCCATACATTTTGTATTGCTCAAATCGCATCCGCACCAAAAAGGAGCAGGACCCTTCTTTCCCCCCACACCTGATTCGCATTGCATGGGTATTCACATCCATGCGATTCGAATTATGGTAATCGCACTGCATCTTATGATCTGTTTCGGGGTGTTATTATTTAACATTGACACCAATACCAGATCGCATGGACGCCATGCGATTGCAATGCGGTGCAGGCGGCGCACAGGATTCGCTGTGTTTCCCGCACCGCATTAGTGTGAACAAGGGCTTAAAAGACAGTTGGAATTAAATTATAAAATTAATTTCACAAAGCAGTGTTCACACACATTGCCATTGATTTTCCATGGGGAACATGCCTGGGCCCAGACTCGGGGATTGCACATACAGAACACCCATGCTGAGAGGCTCCCCAGGCACATACAAGACATTCTCCTGACACAGGTATGTGCAGGCACATTCTGGTGAGTGCCCTTGGGGAAGTATATTGGTAATTATTTTTGTCTTCATGTTTGTTTTCTAGATGCAGCCTTCAGGTAAACCTGACAGCAACTACTGTTCCCAGCTACATACCTTTCATGATAGCTTGCAGAGATGCCACCTCTTCTTGCCATTGTTTCTTCACCTCATCAATGGCTTCCTGCTTAGTGTTCTCTGACACTGTAGCAATAGCTTTGATGTTTTCCATCTCTGCATGTGCTTCTGATAACTGGAGGTTCAGTTGAGCTATCTCATCTTGTGCAGCCTGTGCAGCGACATGCTGGCGCTTTAAATCCTCTGAGAGATTTATAAAAAAAATGAAAAAAATAAAATAGATATGGTTTAGTATAAAAAAAATTAATGATAAAAATCACTGAATTAAAGACAACAAAATGATTGGCAAAGGAGCAGCTGTACCAATGTATACTCATAAAGCAGCAATTTATAAAATCCTATGTGTAACCTTTAAAACTGAACTTTGGGGAGATACAAAGGACAAAATAGCACAGCTTTGTATCCTATTCTATCCTCAGGTTAACAAAAAGAACCCTTCAAACAGAAACAAAAGAAAATACATCAGAGTGCCTTTGTTTTTGCTTTCCATTCAATACTACTAACAATGAGTCAAGGAGTGCTCCCGCACCACCAGCCTACCATTCCCCGGCAGGATTCACCGGCAGACACTGCTCTTTCTCTGCTGCCGAGGTGATATTCAGCCTGCACATGGCTGACATGGGAAGTAGCTGCAAGGAGACCACAGCATGCAGACTCTTCAACATCCCATCTGACATCTCACAAGCCTCCACAGCCACTAATCTCTGTTGTCATCTGCACTATCTGAGCCACTGTTGCCTGCCATGCCGCTACCAACTCCACCCATAAAAGCCGCAGAGCACAGGCATAAACTATGGGGAGCTAAGGAAAAAGATAGCTTTGCAAACACTCCAACATCCCATCTGCCATGTTCCACATCTGCACAGTGATGCGGATCTGCCGACAATCTGTGCATATGTGGCAAGCATAACAGTGTTCATGGATGACACCCCACATTCTACTTTGCGTCACCATGTTCCCCATCCTCCCCTTTCACCAGCACCACCCTTTCTGCTGTATTCATGCTCCTCCCTTCACACATTGACAGAGTTGAATGCTACACTTCCTAACTTTTCTATTCTATCTTGTAGTAAACAGAAATGGAAACACAGGCAAACGTAGCACTGTGTCTACAAGGGTGCGCAAAAACTGGAAACATGCAAAATCCTCACATGCATAACAACCCACTGACCTGATGCTGTCCCTGACCACCTCGCTGCCTGCGGTCATCTAGCCCATTCTTGTGACCTTAACACATGCCGATATGCAGTCCTCTACAACCCCTGAATCCAAACCAGCCTACAGTCCTCTCCGACCCCTCAACCCATGCCAGCCTGTAGTCCACTCCGACCCCTCAACCCATGCCAGCCTACAGTCCTCTCCGACCTCTCAACCCAGGCCAGCCTACAGTCCTCTCCGATCTCTCAACCCAGGCCAGCCTACATTCCTCTCCGACCCTTCAACCCAGGCCAGCCTACAGTCCTCTCCGACCTCTCAACCCAGGCCAGCCTACAGTTCTTTCTGACCTCTCAACCCAGACCAATCTGCAGTCCTCTCTGGCCCCTCAACCCAGGCCAACCTGCAGTCCTCTCTGGCCCCTCAACCCAGGCCAACCTGCAGTCCTCTCTGGCTCTTCAACCCAGGCCAACCTGCAGTCCTCACTAGTCCCTCAACCCAGGCCAACCTGCAGTCTTCTCCTGCCCTTCAATCCATGCCAACATGCAGTCCTCTCTGGCCCCTCAATAAAGGCAACCTGCATTCCTGTCCACATCATCAATCCATGCTAACCTGCAGTCCTCTCCGGCCCCTCAAAAAAAATGCCAACATGTGGCACTCTCTAGCCACCTCAACTCATGCTGACAGGAAGCCTTCTCTGACTGTTTTGCCCTATGCCAAGATGCAGCCCTCTCTACCACCACAACCCCCTTGACATGCAACCACCAAAACAACATTGTCAAAAACATCCTAAGGGCTTGTGCCAATGGAATTTCTTTCATGTTAGAACTGAAATTTTCCCCATTCAAGTCAACAGGCAAAAAAAAGTAGCTAGCCTAGTATAACCTCTCCCACTTTCGGCATGCCTTAGTTTTGTAGAAAAGCAGTACCAGGAGTAAGACCATAAACACAAGAAAGGAGACCAGTATCCCTCAACAAACTCCAATAAATGGATTTTACAGCAAGTATAAAAGTCCCATTTTCTTTCTCTGAGACGATAAAGACGGCCTGTAAGATAGGAACAGCAGCAACAAAAAAAAAAAAAAAAAAAATTACCAGGCTCACACAAAAAAAAAAAAAAAAAAAAAAAAAAAAACTGGAGGATGCCTGCAGCTCAAACAGCTGCCTGAAGGACCTTACACACCTGAACCTGGCATCAATGAGGCTGAAACATCCACTTTGTTGACAAGTTCTCTAAGTTTTACAAAGGCCAGGTGTCAGCCTTGTAAATCTAGCAAATAGTTACTTAAAGTCCAAAAGCTAAATAGGCACTGATTTAGTAGAGTGTGCCTTCATAGAAAAGGGTGGAAAGCAATTCTTAGAACCATAAGAGGCAGAGAAAAAAACTCCCACTGCTAGCGCATCCAGGAGCAGTGAGTTTTGGCAAAAAAAATAAACATTTCTTTTTATTTCTCTTTCATTCATTGATGGACACAGCCTCTTCTTATTTTCAACCATAGAATTTATAGCACCATCTACAGGAGTAGGACACTAGGCAGAGGAGAAAAAAAATAATTACAATTAAAATGAAACCTGTCATACTTACCTGTTCTGTGCAATGGTTTTGCATAGAACAGCCCCAATTCTACTCTTCTCAAGCTCCCTCCTGGCCACTCTGGGAACCTCCCCCTGATAATAGCCCCATAGCAGCTTTGCGATTGGGGCACTCATGTAGGCCCGCCCCAGCCTCTCCTCACTGGCTGTGAATGACAACAGTGGGATCCATTGGCTGTCTCTTAGCCAATGAGGAGGAAGAGAACCAGGAGAGCCTCTGCTCTCATGCACATTGGATTGAGATCAGGATAAGGTAAGTAAAAGGAGGGCTGGGAGGAGAGCAGGCCACAGAAGGTTTATTTATCTTAATGCATATAATGCATTAAAAAGGTAAAAAAAAAAACCTCCTAGCTTTACAACCACTTTAAAGTGTATCTACACCCAAAAGCAAAATTTTATATAATGAGGTTTACCAGTCCTGTTGTGGGTGCATTAGATTTCTTTTTCCGACTCTTTTTCTATATTTTCACCTGGTGAAATTTCTAGGAATTCACTTTCTGTCCTAGAGTGACAACACTCACTCAATGTGTTGCATCTATGGAGGAGGAGATGCAGCTTTGTCACCCTGGCTAGGTCTGATAAAACTGATTGGGATTTCACTGCAGCAGAAGCATTGTGCTGTCCGCTCACACAAGACAGAAAATTATAAACTCGCTGGATTTCTAGATACATCAAAATTGCTTTTTTACTCCCGCTGCTGTCGGTCAAATCCTGTGAGGAAGGATCAGAAGAAGCGTGCCCTCATGGGTGCCCCTTAGCAGCCAGCTTAACAGGGGGGCACTCTGAGAAACAAGGAGCGGAGAGCGCTGGTGGGACAATGCCAAAGAGGAAGTATTGTATATTAAAAAAAAAAAAAAAAAAAAAAAAAAAAAAAAAAGAAGAGAACCTTCTTTTTATGGTCTACATACACCTTAGAACTGCTAAAACATTGTGTTGTGTCAGGACACAAGCTCTTGTAATATGGCCACCACTCTCTATTGTTATACACCATAAACTCATTCCATTCCCTCTATAACTGACGACGTGATCGCTAAAAATCATTCTGCCTCATTTAAGACCCTAAAATCTATTACGTTATGGTACATTAATATCCAAGTATATTTAAAAACATTACATCCATATTACAGCTCTCACTCTCAATTAGTCACTAAAAACATATCCCATGTGCAATTAACACTGTATTTACCTATCAAATGGAATCTCATTAAAAAAATGCTCCTTTATCACCAGTTCCATAACAGTAATCAAAATATACTAGAACAAATATCACCTCAGAATCAACTGTATGTACACTTAAAATGTATATAAAGCCAAAAGCATGTGTTTTTGCTAGAGTACTGATTAATTAAAACCATGACTTTCTGTAATGGAAACAATGGTTACCATGTCAAAAAAGGACTTGAAAAAGCCAAAAAGTTTTGGCTTTACCTGGACAAAGATATTTTCTATTGCTGAGCACAGTTACACATTACAATCTTTAAATGATCAAGCTAAATAATGGAACCACAAGAAACCTATAACACACACACACACACACACACACACACACACACACACAAAAATACAAAAAATAAGTAGTACACTATTCAAATCACAAAAGCCCACAACAATGACATTAACGTGTTTATAAACACAAAAAAAATCATGTTACTTTAATGTCTATTAACCACTTGCCCTGCTGAGGATTTACCCCCCTTCCTGACCAGGCCATTTTTTGCATTACAGCACTGTGTTACATTATCTGACAATTGCACTGTCATGCAACGCTGAACCCAAATTATATTTAAGTACTTTATTCCCACTAATTGAGCTTTCTTTCGGTGGTATTTAATTGCCTGTGCAGTTTTTTTTTGCACTATAGAAAAGAAAAGAAAAAAAAAAAGACCGAAAATTCTGAGAAAAAAAACAATATTTTTCACTTTTTGCAATTAAACATGTCCAGTAAAAAATCAAATTTCATCGTAAATTTAGGCTAAAATGTATTCTGCTATATGTCTTTGCTAACAAAAAATCCCAATATAGTTAGGTCCATATATATTTGGACACAGGCACAATTTTAGTTTTTTTCAGGTATTTACCAAAATATATTCAAGCTATAGTTATATAATGGAAATGGGCTGAAACTGCACACTCTCAGGTTTAATTTGGGGGTAAGTATATCCAATTTGGGGGAAGGGTTTAGGAACTACAGCTCTTAAGAGTAGCCATCCTCCCTTTTTCAAAGGACCAAACGAAATTAGAAAATTGAATCAAAAGCTGTTTCATGGCCAAGTGTAGGCTACTCCTTCGTTATTTCTTCATCAATTAAGCAGGTAAAAGGTGCATTCAATGGAACTGTCCATGCAAGTAAAATAGGCCATTGTAAGGCTTCAGAAACTAAACAAATACATCAGAGCGATAGCAGCAACATTAGGAGTGGCCAAATCAACAGTTTAGTAAATTCTGAGGAAAGAAGAATGCACCGGTGAGCTCAGCAACATAAAAAGGCATGGACGTCCACGGAAGACAACAGTGGTGGATGATCGCAGGATCCGCTCTATGGTAAAGAAAAACCCATTCACAACATCCAGACAAATGAAGGACACTCTCTAGGAGGTGGGCGTATCATTGTCAAAGTCTACAAACAAGAGAAAACTTCACGAGAGCAAATACAGAGGGTTCACCACAAGGTGCAAACCATTCATAAGCCTAGAATATAGATAAAAAAGGCAGATTAGACTTTGCCAAAAAAACATCTAAAAAAGCCAGACCGGTTCTGGAAAAGCATTCTTTGGGCAGATGAAACAAAGATTAATCTGTACCAGAATGACGAGAAGAAAAACTTGTGGAGAAGGCTTGGAACAGCTCATGATCCAAAGCACACAACGTCATCTGTAAAACATGGTGGAGGCAGTGTGATGGCATGAGCATGCATGATTTCCAGTGGCATTGGGTCATTGGTGTTTATTGATGATGTGACAGAAGCAGCCGGATGAATTCTGCAGTGCTTAGAGGTATACGGTCAGCCCAGATTCAGCCAAATGCAGCAAAGTTGATTGGACAGCACTTCACAGTACAGATGGACAATGATCCAAAACACACTGGAAAAGCAACTCAAGAGCTTTTGAAGGAAAAGAAATGGAATCACCTGATCTCAACCCAATTGAGCATGCATTTCACTTGGTGAAGGCAAAACTAAAGGCAGAAAGACCAACAAACAAAGAACAACTGAAGACAGCTGCAGTTAGAGCCTGGCAAAGCACCAGAAAGGTGGAAACCCAGTCTTTGGTAATGTCCATGGGTTCCAGACTTCAGGCAGTCATTGCCAGTAAAGGATTCTCAACAAAATATTACAAGTCAGCATTTTATTTATGATTATAATCATTTGTCCAATTACTTTTGGTCCCTTGAAAAAGGGGGGATGGCTACTCTTAAGAGCTGTAATTCCTAAACCATTCCCCCAATTTGGATGTACATACCCTCAAATTAAACCTGAGAGTGTGCACTTTCAGCACATATCCATTATATAACTATAGCTTGAATATGTTTTGGTAAATACCTGAACAAAACTAAAATTGAGTCTATGTCCAAATATATATGGACCTAACTGTATGTAAATTAATTGGTTTACGTGAACGTTATAGTGTTTACAAATGGCGGTGTATATATACTATGATTTTTTTTTTTTCTTACTAGTAATGGCAACAATTAGCAACTTATAGCGGGACTGCAGCAGGCATTCTGACACTGGGAGGAACTGACTTGGTGTCACTGACATCCCCAGTGACACCAATACAGTGATCAATGCTAAAAAAAAAAAAAAAAAAAAAAAAAAAAAGCACTGACACTACTAATGGAACAAGGCAGGAAGGGGTTAACATGAGGGGCAATCAAAGTGTTAACTGTGTGCTGTTTCACTATGTGCTGTGTCCGTGTGCTTCACTGTAAGCACACTGCATTGCATGGCCATCCAAAGCAGTGTGCACGAGCTGACAGGGAGAACGGTTTTGTTTATTATTATTATTATACAGTATTTATATAGCGCCAAAGGGTATGCTTAGCGCTGTACAGTAGCAGGGGGAACAGTACATGAGACAAGACAGTAACAATACAATACACGAGGGGTTCGAGGGCCCTGCTCTTTCGAGCTTACAATCTAGGAGACTTACAAACAGTTCTCCTCCCTGTTGGAGACGCTTGGCAATCATCGGCCGGGACCTGGTGATTGACAGCCGAGGCTGCAAACGGCGGCGCAGGTAAGGTGCACGCGCACCCCCTACCTGGAAATGTAATATCACGCATTTCTGCTATAGGGTGGTAGGGAAGCGGTTAATGTGTTTTTTAATGTTACTATTTTATTTGTGCCTGCTGGTGTTGTGCAATACCTGGTTGATCCTGCCTGTGCTGCTCCTCCTGAGAGTATACTGACCACTATAACCATGGAAGCTGATCCTTGCTTGAGTGGTCAGTTTAGGTCTTGTGTCATCTCGCTGTTTGTACGGGTACACTGTGCAAGAGCACAGCATATCTGTACCTTCCGTAGTCAGTAAAAAGCTGGCCCATCCATCCTGGCTTGAGTTTGGTGGATTCCCTTTCAGCCGCTTCTCCCCTCCTGTGTAGCTGCTGGTCTACTTTTGTTTCATTGTCTTTAAAATGCAGGCATTCGGCAGCTAACATTATTCCTTCTAGTGATGTAGTGTAATGATGTCATAAGAAACCTAGATGTAATATTTTGATAGCTTTACTTATTTATAAAAAAAAAATAAAAGTGTTCAACACTACTGAAGTTTACAGCTGCTTTAACCACCAGCCCACCCAAACAAATTAAAAATAAAGTAAAACAAATCCTGTCAGTGGGAAGGTGAGACTTACCTTCCTTGGTCAAGTATAACTCCTTAAACTTAGCTCTCTTCTGATTAAATTCTTGCTCCAGTTGCTGCTTGGTCCTAAGAAGTTCTGCATTTATTTTTTCCAGTTCTTCCACTCTTTTCTCAACAGCAGCTGTTAGGTGGAAGAAAGAATAATTTAATATATTTGCTACATTGATTCTCAAAAAATACCCATTACTTTAAAGAGAGAGGAGTATGCCTGAGGGACATGTCAGGAATGCAGAAGAAAAGAAGTTGTCACCAAAGCTAGGCTAAAAAAAAGGGAGTATTAGAGTTTCAGGCTTTCATGTTCTTGCTTACTCTAAACAACAATTTTTTGCTATGAATCCTATAATCCCATTCAGAATATTCTTTATAAAAGTCAAAACTTAAAGTGTTACTAAACCCAGGACCCTGCATTCACTATATTTGGTCTCCCCAGTACACAGAACTTAGAAAAGCAATTATTTTAGTAAATATGAACTGCTAAATACCTTCTCATCAGCAGTGTATAGCAGTCTATCAGTATCCAACTGAGCACTGGTTAAAGCTTGTAGGAGGAGCTTTCATTCTGCTCTAGCTGTCCTATGAGGCTGCATGATCCCTGACCCTCTGTCTGGGCAGTGCTGATTGGACCTGTGCCGATCACATGCACCCTCCCCCGAAAAAATAAAAATAAAAACACTCTAGCAATACACAACAAAATGAGCATGTGCTGAGTTGCTCCTAGGGTTCTGTACTATCAGCTGATGGATTGGGGACTGTGAAGGAAGGGGAGGGTCAGAGAAGACAGGATCAAACAGCCTTTCTACACAATTCGGAGGATTAACCCCTTAGATTCCACAGTGAGAAAAAAAAGTTGCTGTCTGTCTGTACTATGGATAGCCAATGCAGATTTCAGCATATACTAGCAGATGTAATGTTACATACAGTAACAAAGTCCCACTGTTGAAAAAAAGACGTGCTGAAGAGGTTACAATTTGCCAAAGAGTACATTGACTGGCCTAAAGAGAAATGGCGGAACATTTTGTGGACTGATGAAAGTAAGATTGTTCTTTTTGGGTCTAGTGGCCAGAGACAGTTTGTCAGACGACCCCCAGACACTGAATTCAAGCCACAGTACACTGTGAAGACAGTGAAGCATGGTTGTGCAAGCATCATGATATGGGGATGTTTCTCATACTACGGTGTTGGGCCTATTTATCGCATACCAGGGATCATGGATCAGTTTGAATACATCAGAATACTTGAAGAGGTCATGCTGCCTTATGTTGAAGAGGAAATGCCCTTGAAAGTGGGCCACTTTGGAAGAAAAGGAATTGTCTTGGGCCACAAATAAAATACACAAACAATAAGGATAGCTCATGAGCAGAAAAGGTGGGGAAGATCTCAAGTTAATGATCACAGATATACATAATGTACCCATTATAAAATTATTTTAAATTTTTTTTTCTATTATAAAAGTAAAAGAGGGCAACAAACTAGTGCAATATTGGATACTGTTTTTGATAAATTAACACATCAATATCTGGTTTAATGGATGGAGCAGCAATTCCCAATAAATTCTCAAGGTGCTCATGAGATATTTTGGTTCCAATTTTACCCTTTGTGTAGATCATCCTTGAAAATAGCTGCTCACAAATATAGGCGCCATTGAAAAAACTGATGACATGGGTGAGGAGTGATTGTGTAGAGTGGAATATTTTTCTTTGTGAAGATAAAACTTACAAAAGTCCAGTAAAAGGACACAGTGAACACATGGACTACGAAATACCATATTTTTTCACTCCATAAGACGCACCTGACCATAAGATGAACCTAGGTTTTAGAGGAGGAAAACAAGAAATATTCTGGACCAGAGACTGCGGGCACCATACAGGAGATGACCAGAGACTGCGGGCACCGTACAGGAGATGACCAGAGACTGCGGGCACCGTACAGGAGATGACCAGAGACTGCGGACACCGTACAGGAGATGACCAGAGACTGCGGACACCGTACAGGAGATGACCAGAGACTGCGGACACCGTACAGGAGATGACCAGAGACTGCGGACACCGTACAGGAGATGACCAGAGACTGCGGACACCGTACAGGAGATGACCAGAGACTGCGGACACCGTACAGGAGATGACCAGAGACTGCGGACACCGTACAGGAGATGACCAGACTGCGGACACCGTACAGGAGATGACCAGAGACTGCGGACACCGTACAGGAGATGACCAGAGACTGCGGACACCGTACAGGAGATGACCAGAGACTGCGGACACAGTACAGGAGATGACCAGAGACTGCGGACACAGTACAGGAGATGACCAGAGACTGCGGACACCGTACAGGAGATGACCAGAGACTGCGGACACCGTACAGGAGATGACCAGAGACTGCGGACACCGTACAGGAGATGACCAGAGACTGCGGACACCGTACAGGAGATGACCAGAGACTGCGGACACAGTACAGGAGATGACCAGAGACTGCGGACACAGTACAGGAGATGACCAGAGACTGCGGACACAGTACAGGAGATGACCAGAGACTGCGGACACAGTACAGGAGATGACCAGAGACTGCGGACACAGTACAGGAGATGACCAGAGACTGCGGACACAGTACAGGAGATGACCAGAGACTGCGGACACAGTACAGGAGATGACCAGAGACTGCGGACACAGTACAGGAGATGACCAGAGACTGCGGACACAGTACAGGAGATGACCAGAGACTGCGGACACAGTACAGGAGATGACCAGAGACTGCGGACACAGTACAGGAGATGACCAGAGACTGCGGACACAGTACAGGAGATGACCAGAGACTGCGGACACAGTACAGGAGATGACCAGAGACTGCGGACACAGTACAGGAGATGACCAGAGACTGCGGACACAGTACAGGAGATGACCAGAGACTGCGGACACAGTACAGGAGATGACCAGAGACTGCGGACACAGTACAGGAGATGACCAGAGACTGCGGACACAGTACAGGAGATGACCAGAGACTGCGGACACAGTACAGGAGATGACCAGAGACTGCGGACACAGTACAGGAGATGACCAGAGACTGCGGACACAGTACAGGAGATGACCAGAGACTGCGGACACAGTACAGGAGATGACCAGAGACTGCGGACACAGTACAGGAGATGACCAGAGACTGCGGACACAGTACAGGAGATGACCAGAGACTGCGGACACAGTACAGGAGATGACCAGAGACTACGGACACAGTACAGGAGATGACCAGAGACTGCGGACACAGTACAGGAGATGACCAGAGACTGCGGACACAGTACAGGAGATGACCAGAGACTGCGGACACAGTACAGGAGATGACCAGAGACTGCGGACACAGTACAGGAGATGACCAGAGACTGCGGACACAGTACAGGAGATGACCAGAGACTGCGGACACAGTACAGGAGATGACCAGAGACTGCGGACACAGTACAGGAGATGACCAGAGACTGCGGACACAGTACAGGAGATGACCAGAGACTGCGGACACAGTACAGGGGATGACCAGAGACTGCGGACACAGTACAGGGGATGACCAGAGACTGCGGACACAGTACAGGGGATGACCAGAGACTGCGGACACCGTACAGGGGATGACCAGAGACTGCGGACACCGTACAGGAGATGACCAGAGACTGCGGACACAGTACAGGAGATGACCAGAGACTGCGGACACAGTACAGGAGATGACCAGAGACTGCGGACACAGTACAGGAGATGACCAGAGACTGCGGACACAGTACAGGAGATGACCAGAGACTGCGGACACAGTACAGGAGATGACCAGAGACTGGGGACACAGTACAGGAGATGACCAGAGACTGCGGACACAGTACAGGAGATGACCAGAGACTGCGGACACAGTACAGGAGATGACCAGAGACTGCGGACACAGTACAGGAGATGACCAGAGACTGCGGACACAGTACAGGAGATGACCAGAGACTGCGGACACAGTACAGGAGATGACCAGAGACTGCGGACACAGTACAGGAGATGACCAGAGACTGCGGACACAGTACAGGAGATGACCAGAGACTGCGGACACCGTACAGGAGATGACCAGAGACTGCAGACACCGTACAGGAGATGACCAGAGACTGCGGACACCGTACAGGAGATGACCAGAGACTGCGGACACCGTACAGGAGATGACCAGAGACTGCAGACACCGTACAGGAGATGACCAGAGACTGCAGACACCGTACAGGAGATGACCAGAGACTGTGGACACCGTACAGGAGATGACCAGAGACTGCGGACACAGTACAGGAGATGACCAGAGACTGCGGACATAGTACAGGAGACGCTGGTAGGTTAATTGGCTCCTGTCTAAATTGTCCCTAGTATGTGTATGTATGAATGTGAGTTAGGGACCTTAGACTGTACACCCCTTGAGGGTTAGGGACTGATGTGAATGTACAATATATATGTAAAGCACTGCATAAATTGACGGCGCTAAGTACCTAAAATGAATAAAATAAATCACGCATTAAATATGTGATAAAAATTATAGAACCTAATAATACTAGAAAACATTATCAGTGCTGAAAAACCTGCTCTAAAATCTTTTACCAAAAAATCCCATGATCCACACTACATGTATCTCGGGCAATTTGAAGTTATTTGCTATGCTCTGTAGTTTTACCTTCTGTCCATGTCATATTTTTGACAGCAGTCAGAAGACAGGACAATGATTTCCTTCCTCTATGACTGCTGACTACTGAAAATCGCAGTAGACTTTTTATTTTTTATGTAAAACATGCTATCTTATGAATGAGCAAAAGTGTATTTAGGCGTTTATAAATTGTGAAACCCGTGTATGAAAGAGGATGGTCCTGCAACCTGAACTGTGCAGAGAACAGGAATGAAGTGTCACACGAAATTCCAGTTACAATTAGTGTAGGCTTCATGGTAATATTTTCCTCCACAACAACAAAGGAATGCAGAACATAACCAGCCATTTGTGAAATGTCACCTGACCGAATAACCATCCAGGTAAATTCTGCTCTCCCAGGAAATGAAGCTGGCCCTCAGTTCTAATCATCTAGACACTGGCTATATTTCAAGACTCTCAAATAAGAGGTACCGCTGGAAGCTTTTTCCAGAAAAAAATGTAAAAAGAGGTAGCACTTAAAAGCATTTGCAGATTAGAGAAGGATGTAATATGTTTTATACACCTGTGCTTAGGACTGATTAAATACTCCCTAGTCGAAATAGTGACCAGCTGCAGCTCTATTATGGTGATATACAGTTGCAAGAAAAAGTATGTGAACCCCTTGGGATTACGTGGAGTTTTGCATGAATTGGGCATAAAATGTGCTCTGAACATCATCTAAGTCACAACAATTGAAGAACACAGTCTGCTGAACATAATACTACACAAACATTACATGTTGCCATGGTTTAATTGCACATAACATGTAAACATTCACAGTGCAGGGAGGAAAAAGTATGTGAGGCCCTAGCTTAATGACTTCTCCCAGAGCTAATTGGAGCCAGGAGTGAGCCAACCTTGACTCCAATCAGTGTGATGATATTGGATGTGTTGCTGACAGCTGTCCTGCCCTTAGAAAACACACACCTGTTTTGGGTTTACTGGTTTCAAGAAGCACTGTCTGATGTGAACCATGCCTCGCAGAAAAGAGCTCTCAGAAGACCTACGATCAAGAATTGTTGACTTGCATGAAGCTGGAAAGGGTTGCCATGGTTTAATTGCACATAACATGTAAACATTCACAGTGCAGGGAGGAAAAAGTATGTGAGGCCCTAGCTTAATGACTTCTCCCAGAGCTAATTGGAGCCAGGAGTGAGCCAACCTTGACTCCAATCAGTGTGATGATATTGGATGTGTTGCTGACAGCTGTCCTGCCCTTAGAAAACACACACCTGTTTTGGGTTTACTGGTTTCAAGAAGCACTGTCTGATGTGAACCATGCCTCGCAGAAAAGTGCTCTCAGAAGACCTACGATCAAGAATAGTTGACTTGCATGAAGCTGGAAAGGGTTACAAAAGTATCTCCTTGAGCCTTGATGTTCATGTGTCCACGGTAAGACAGACTGTCTACAAATGGAGAAAGTTTAGCACTGTTGCTACTCTCCCTAGGCGTGGTTGTCCTGTAAAAATGACTGCAAGAGCCCAGCGCAGAATGCTGCATGAGGTAAAGAAGAATCCCAGAGTGTCAGCTAAAGACCTACAGAAATCTCTGGCATATGCTAACATTTTTGTTGACACATCTACAATAAGGAAAACATTAAACAAGAATGGAGTACATGGGAGGACACCACGGAGGAAGCCATTGCTGTCCAAAAAGAATATTGAAGCACGTTTGAAGTTTGCAAAAGAACACCTGGATGTTCCACAGCACTACTGGCAATATATACTGTGGACAGATGAAACAAGATTGAGTTGTTTGGGAAGAACACACAACACTATGTGTGGAGAAAAAAAGGCACAGCACACCAACATCAAAACCTCATCCCCACTGTAAAACATGGCGGAGGGAGCATCATGGTTTGGGGCTGCTTTGCTGCCTCAGGGCCTGGACGGATTGTTGTCATTGATGGGAAAATGAATTCCAGAGTTTATCAAGACATTTTGCAGGAAAACATATGACCATCTGTCCGCCAACTGAAGCTCTGCAGAGGATGGGTGATGCAACAGGACAATGACCCAAAGCATACAAGTCATTCAACAAAACAATGGCTGCAACAGCACAGAATACGCCTTCTGGAGTGGCCCAGTCAGAGTCCTGACCTCAACCCCATTGAAATGCTGTGGCATGACCTTAAGAGAGCGATTCACACGAGACATCCCAAGAATATTGCTACACTGAAACAGTTTTGTGAAGAGGAGTGGTCCAAAATGACTCCAGATCGTTGTGCAGGTCTGATCTGCAACTACAGGAAACGTTTGGTTGAGGTTATTGCTGCCAAAGGAGGGTCAACCAGTTATTAAGTCCAAAGGTTCACATACTTTTTCCTCCCTGCACTGTGAATGTTTACATGTTATGTGCAATTAAACCATAGCAACATCTAATGTTTGTGTAGTATTATGTTCAGCAGACTGTGTTCTTCTATTGTTGTGACTTAGATGATGTTCAGAGCACATTTTATGCCCAATTCATGCAAAACTCCACGTAATCCCAAGGGGTTCACATACTTTTTCTTGCAACTGTACCTTTAATTTACATGTGTTGCTATAGCCACTCTGCCTGGTCTGTGCTAATATATTTTAAATTAATTCAAATTAAAAACCCAGTGATCTGACCATTAAGTAACAAATCATCAGAACATGACAATACTATAAATCAAAATGATACGAGTCCATAAATCATGTGCTTCTTCACTCAAACTATGACAACTGTGCAATCCTCTAGCATTATCCATGATGGTCCTTTAGTGGCTGTGCAAATTATGGTGATCCCCTCCTATGTGCCCATTCACTCACTAGAAAGTATGGATTCTTAAGAGTCATATGCGATGTACAGTACTGAAGGTTGATCTGAGACTTGTGGTCCTCCTAGACGTTTATATCCTGTTTCCCACTTAAGTGACCATATCGATGTTCATTGATCTCATATAGCATGGATATAAACGATATAGAAGATTCCAGTAGTCTAATTCTGCTTTATTAAAGTGATGGTAAAAACACCATTTTAATTTTGATTTACAGTATGTTCATGTTCTGATGATTTGTTACTTAATGCTCAGATCACTGGATTTATCATTTTAATTAATTTGCAATATATTAGCACAGACCATGCAGCGTCTATAGCAACACATGTAGAGAAGGATGTAGCTTCCAGTAATCCTATGTATTCCAATATTCCACTCTAAACGGATAGTGAAGGTAAAAGGAGTATACAAACAGGATTTGATACACAAAGTGTCTATAAACATTCACACATCTGTGCTGTCAAACTTCACCTGACCTGCCAAATGTCTCTTCTCCACTGGTTGATGAAGAGATGGGAACACACGATAGTTACACATTTCAAAGGAATACTAGCTGAAGTTCCATCATCTACATTAGTAGGTGTTGACCACAATAACCAGCACAGTTCAGGCTGGCCAATATACTGAAACTCAACTGCTAATGAATTGGTGTTCTACGACAATACAAAAGAACACTATCATATGTCATACAAACATGGTATTCACCCAAAAATTCTACTAGCACTTTGAACTCCAGGAAAATCAATTTCCCAACATAACATTTTATTCACTAAATTTCCAGCTGACTGTATATAGAGCGCAATACGCAAAGCTAAAAAAATTGCATAAAAGTTAAAGAACCATACAATATTAGTATGAAAATGACGTGGTTACCAGCAGAAACGCAGCAAGCAGTATGAACAAATACAGTGCACGTCTACATTTACACATGGACATCATCCTGAATGAGAGCACTTGCACACTAAGAGGTTACATAGCCTTCAGCAAGCTTCAGGCAACCTTCCTGAAGCCTTCAAAGAAACCTTCTGCTCCAGCCTGGGGATGCTAAATCTGTTTGGGAGTGCCGACTGTCACTCTAGACAAGCTAACAGAGGACCTTTTGAAAGTTTCAGCACTACTTGGGATTTGTCAAGGCCTGCAGAAGCTTGATAGCAGCTTCTTTAAAGTGACGGCACTCTAAATAAGATTTATGTTTAACATCCCCCAAAATGCAAGTGAGGGGGATTTTAGAAGCATCAAGAAAGTTTGCCGATAGCTTTGCCTTTAGAATTAGCATCAAACATCATAGTACCAACTAGAAAAGCTACAATTTCTGGGGAAATTGTGTGAAGTGTTCTTGCCTCCACCAGTAGTCTACAACTGGAGTGGGCGGAGTAACCGGGTGGAGTGGCTTGTCACTCTGCTGTCTGCTCACACACCTGGGTTCCTATGGCAACTCACTCTACAGCAAGGGCAGAGAAGAGCGGTTAAAAACAAACTGCTCCAACTTGCTCACTTCACTGGCGGTTGCCATCTTCAAACGGTTGTAGTTTAAAAATTATAAATCCTACACCGAAGAGCTTTATATTGTGAGAATCACAAGACCCAGACCTACATTTTGATGCATAGTATGTCTCTGAAATATTAAAAATGAAGGCACAGTTGCAGTTTAGAAATTACCCTTCAAATTTGAGGTGGCTAGAGTGGAGTTTCAATGAATGTCAATGGGCGGCGTGAGTTGCAAACAAATGGTCACATTGTGAAAACTATCAGGACTATGGCTTAGCTGTGGACATTTTTAGTGGCAGCAGGGATAGCTGAACGTTTTGATATAAGATTTGTGTAGGTGGCCTTGTAAATGAGAGAGTGATGGCAGTTTAGAAATCATGTCCTGATTTTTCAGCTCACACTCTAGCTTTTGTCAGCTCCCACTCTAATTTTGAACATTGCACCATTCATTCCTATGGGACCAATTTCACCACAAAAAAGGCGATATTTCGTGAACCATTCGGTGAAACGTTCCACAAAGTAATAGCACACCAATCGGGAACAATCCACACGTTTCCGTATATTACCGTCTATGTATTGCAAAAACTGTGGGAGGAGTTAGGGTGGCAAATTTGGCTATAATAATAAGAATATATATGTGAGATAACAGTAAGTGGTCTTGCCATGCAAGAACACTTAATAACTTAGCAATAGAGATAACTGTCACTCACTTGGGGCATGCTTGCATCCAAAGAGTTCAAAGTGAGGTTGAAACCATTAGATTTACCAGCAGATCAGCATGACAAACAAAAAAAAGGTTTAGAAGGAGGTCATCTCTCTTAGCACAGGTTTCCCCATATCTCTGGCACAGTTTAAAAAAAAAAAAAAAAGAAAAGAAAAGAAAAGCTCTGCTATCCTCCTCCCCCAGTCAAATTTTTTGGCATATTATTTTAAAAAAGGTGCTTGAACAGCCCCATTTGTTTACCTTAAAGTAGAACTATAGGCAATTTTTTTTTTTTTTGGATAAAGTACAGGAGAGTTACAACAACTGTAAGGTTTAGTTTTTGGCCTCTTTGTCCCATTGGGGAGATTTACCTTCACTTCCTGTCCCACAGCCACAACAGGAAGCTAGAGGAAAACCCTGCAAATTAAAGGGAGTCTCATAAGGACCCCCAGGTCACCATAACTACTGTCCCCATTAGAAGATTTCCCTTCTATCACTTTTCTACGGACAACCCAAAAGTTTTTATTTTTTTTTAACTTTCACTAATTATAAACAGAGTGAATCTTCCGAACGGGGACACAGATAGCAATAAAAACCCGACAGGTGTTCTAATCCCTCTCTACTCTATCCAAAACTATAAAAAAAAAAAAAAAAAACATTTTGTTATACTTTAACCCTCAGTCACATGACCTTCAGCTGCCTTTTACAACCGCTAGATAACAGGAGGGAGTTAATAGTACTGACCATGTCACATTTTGGACAGCTGGCCTCTGCACTACATTCCCCATGAACCCTCCTTACAAAAATTCCTCTGTCGGTAAGTTTATAGGTATAATATTGAGCAGTGTTTTTCACAACCTAAAAAATTTAAATGGAGGAAGTGTGGAGTTGACAGGTGTTGAGCGCTGTCTTGAAACCAGAGTTTCTAATGCCAATACCCTGACGCTACATGTCACGATGTAAGCTACCAGAGTCAAATAGATGAGTGGTCACATGCACATAAACGGAGCAGTTGCAGGGCTGTTCACCCTCACAGGCATTGCTGATGACCATAGCTTCAGATGGGAAAATAGGGATGTTACAAAGATAGCAAACGTCATATTGTGATAGAAGATCACGAATGCCCATTTTTCTCCTTTTCTAAAGTTTAGGTTTAGGGCTATGTTCAGGCTCTCATTTGATGCACATACGCTATTTTGCCAAAAGTATTGGGATGCCTGCCTTTACACACACACATGAATTTTAATGACATCCCAGTCTTAGTCCGTAGGGTTCAATATTGAGTTGGCCCACCCTTTGTAGTTATAACAGCTTCATCTCTTCTGAGAAGGCTGTCCACAAGGTTTAGGAGTGTGTCTATGGGAATGTTTAACCATTCTTCCAGAAGTGCATTTGTGAGGTCAGGCAGTGATGTCGGACGAGAAGGCCTGGCTCGCAGTCTCCACTCCAATTCATCCCAAAGGTGTTCTATAGAGTTTAGGTCAGGCCATGTTAGAACAGGAAGGGGCCATCCCCAAATTGTTCCCAAAAATTTGGGAGTGTGAAATTGTCCAAAATTACTTGGTATGCTGATGCCTTAAGGAGTTCCCTTCACTGGGACTAAGGGGCCAAGCCCAACCCCTGAAAACAACCCCACACCATAATCCCCCCTTCATCAAACTTTACAGTCAGGCAAGTACCATTCTCCTGACAACCGCCAAACCCAGACATGTCCATCCGATTGCCAGTCATAGAAGTGAGATTCGTCACTCCAGAGAACACGTCACCACTGTATCCGACGCTTTGCATTGCATTTGCTGATGTAAAGCTTGGATGCAGCTGCTCAGCCATAGAAACCCATTCCATGAAGCACTCTACACACGGTTGTTGTGCTAATCTGAAGGCCACACAGAGTTTGGAAGTCCTTAGCAATTGGCTCTGCAGTTGCCGACTTCTGTGCACTTCCGGGTCCCTGTTGACATCACTTCCGGGTCATCGAGGCCGGGAAAGAATGTAATGCGGTGCGATGTACACTGCATTACATTCAGTGTAGTACAGAGCAGACATGCAGGGTCTTTTAGACCCTGGATGTCTCAAAAAAGAGAAACTGTCACCAAAAAATCATCACATAGGGGACTTTTTGTCCACTATGTGATAAAAAAAAACAAACGTTAAAAGCAAAAATTTTTTTTTTTTTTTTTTTTAAAAGATTGCACTGCAAGGTCTCTTTCCTCTTTGCTAGTCCTCAGGTGCGGTGCTGGGGACAGGAAGGGAAGTGAGGAGATAAACAGCACAATGTTAAAAATATTAAACGTGTAGCCTCCCTAGCGGTCTGATTATGTCAGTATTCTGTGCTCAAAGCAGTACATTTTTTTGCTTGGAAATATATAATTTTTTTTTTAATTGTAGGCCTGTAATTCTTAGGAGTAACTCACTGAAATCTGTCCGAATAGGAGTCTAGTAACCATCCCGGGTATGTTAAAATTTTAAACACGAAATCATAAATTATAATTTAATAAATAATCATAAAAAATAATATAATAAATTTAATTCAATAATATTATCAAACCAAAAACACTGAAATTTGAAATATAGCGCCAAGTTCACACATCACTGAGCAAAGTCGCAAAATCGTTTTCAGTGTCTGAAGACAAATTTCCCCACGAATCATCACTCAATTCTGCAAGTGGTTCTGATTTACTATCGCTGTTCTCTAGCTGGTCTAAAACCGCTTTTGACCTAAAGGGACGCTTTTTGGACATTTTCCAGTTTCCAGGCAGAAAGAACAGTAAATATGCAGGCAGGGCACAGGACAAAGCACTAGGGACAAAATGTATGTGAAATGGTTTGATACAGTAATATTTTACTATGTAATTTTAGTGTATTTAGTAAATGTCACTTTTTGACATTTTTAAATTTCCTGTCAGTTCCATCCACGTACGTCCTGATGTCACAGGGAACGGAACCCAGAAGACAGATGCCGGCATCCGCCGGAGGACATTGCCGGGGACACTGCAGGGGGGACATCGTGGGAGCACAGGACAAGGTAAGTGCAGAAGGGATCCCGGAGCAACGCTGCAAGGTATTCCCAAGTATAGCTCGGGGTTACCGCTTGTGGTGTTGAAATTTTACCCCAAGCTACACTCAGGAATACCTCCAGGGAGGTTAAATCGCCATAAAGCCCCTTTTCTTTTAAAAAGCCCCAGACAATACTTAAAGCAGATTTAAATACGGTTTTGGTTAAAAAAAACAGGACAAGTAGATTGTCATGAGGGGCAAGTAGATTGGGACACCAAATTATTCCCTGGAAAAGTAGCTTTTTCAAAAATTTTCACACCACTGATAGTGTATATGCATCTAAAGAACTGGTTTTGCATTACCTGCAAGTTCTGCATTTACTTTGTTACCATGATGTTATATAGTGTACTTTAATCCCAGTTTTAAAGTGCTTATTATGGACAAAGCCCTGTTCCTTCATTGTCTGTGATATGTAAAAAATACTGGTCACCCAATAAAAGCACAACTACAGTGAGTATTGAGCTACTACCCATAGAAACTAGAGGGCTGGTGTCATTTGACATACTGTATGAAATATGGATGTTTTCCTTTTCAACGGCCTCTGATTAGTTTTCTTAACAACTTGTAAAACTAGAAAAGAAAATCTATTAAAAAATGTTTATATACCTATTCACACAGCCAAGACATAAGTGTTTTTGTTTTTCAAAGATCAAAAGGAGAAGTACAGCCAAAGCTCTTCTGGTTGTACTTTTCCTGTGGATCACTCAGTGACCAGTGCTCAGCTGACAGAGGGTTGACGTCCGCTGTTGGTTGACGTCATTCAGCCGGTCCAGGCTGGGGAAAGATCCTGACCTTAAAGTCGGGATCCACCCAGAGTCTGGAGCGGCACCTGGCTCAGCCTATCAGTGAGTTGCTGAGAGCCTGAGCCAGCCACTCCCGCCCCCTCCACAGCGCAGAGATTCAGTGAGCACTGGGGAGGTGCAGAGCAGACAGCAGTGACTAACAATCACCGCTCTTTGCTCAGAGCGGCTGTGAGAACTCAGCGATCAGGTGATCGTTGCGTTCTCACACACAGAGCTGATGGGGGACTGATGCTGCATCCATCAAGGTAAGTATAAATGGGGGAGGGGGGAATGCCCTACTTTTTTAAGTTTGCTTCAAATGTTAGACAGAATAAAGTTAAAGTTCCAACAGTACAGAATACAGAACTTAATTGAAGGATTGTGAAAGTAGTGTCCTATGCTCTTTATAGCCATCAAATGTGCTATAGCTAGGGCCTGGAAGAAACTCTCAGTCTGGTTCGCAGAAGTGAAGAGCATTTTAACCAGCCTAATGGTTCACAAGATGACCAGTATTTTCCATGACTACCACCGCAAATTTCTCAAAGTGTGGAGCCCATGGTGGACCCAACTTTTGAGTGCCCCAGGCTGCCACAGCGAGTTATCTGGCCCCCAGAAAACCCCTCCTCTTCTTAATCCTGCTTTGCCCTTTTTTTTTTTCTTCTGCTACTCTACTGTTCCTCTCCCCCTACGTTTCTCTCTCCTCCCTCTCCCCCCCCTTAACTCCTTCTCTTATATCTAGTCCTAGGTCTTTGTGCCCAGATACTCATTGTCATTCCCAGCATTGGCTGCAGTTGACTGTTTCATACAACTCAAAAAACGTATGTATTTTATAACCGTTTGTATACTTGACCGCTACGGTCCCCTGCGAGCAACTCACGTTTCATGTGTATACTCTATTATGCCCTTTAAGCTTCAATAAAAAATGATTGTACCAGAAAGTAGTGTCCTATGTTAAAGGCACTGCTGTAGTACAATCTGGTCTAGAATTGGGTGAGTTGAAAGTAGTGCTCTATGGGAAAGGTACAGCTGTAGTACTGACTGTTCTAGAATTGTGTGAGCACTCCAAATGCAAGATGGTCGTTGACCTTTTAGGCAGGCATGGGAAGATCAAGGCCAGTAAAGCTGTAGAAATAGAAAGTCCTGTGGGAATGGAAAGAGGAAGGTAGACACAAGAATAAAATGAGAGTAGGAGGGAGGGAGTTGGATGGACCTTGAAAAGGCTGCTAAATTGACCAAGGAGTGGGATAAGAAGAGAGTGTAAAGGAAGAAAGGGTAGAGGGTGTGAATCGACCAGAGGAAGAAGCACCTCCATCTTTTTTATAAAAAAGATGGGAGCACCCCTACCCCAAACATCAGATGCCAAGAGCCCCCCAACCTCCCTTACATCACAGTGCACCCCCCTTACCTTCTGCTGCTGGGACTGCACAGAGAGGCGCAGTATCTGTAGGAGGAGTCCTGCCCTCCTCTCTGCAGATGACTGCTGAGATGGGGGGGTGGTTGAGATGAGCCTCTCCATGGCTGCACAGAATCTGGCTCGGGAGTTCTTTTCTCCTCTCCACTGCTTCTTCTGAGACAAGGGGGTTGGTGTAACTGCAGAGGTGGTGTGAAGGCCACACATGAAATGGCCTTGTGGGCCAGATTTAGTTCATGGGCCTTGTGTTTGACACATGTGCCATAAGGAAATCGATCAGCCATGACATTACAAACTGCAGCCACAATATGTGAGCCAATCGTTACAAGGTAAGGCCAACAAACAACACAGGGAATACAACTACACTACTACCTAGTTAAAACAAAAACATTTGAATGAAAACAATGCCTTAAATTTGAATTACTTATCACCTTTTAGGGCTCATGTACACAGGCCAACTGGATTGAACAGCGTAAAAAACAATGTTTTGGGGCATCCAGGAGGCATAGGGGCAGTGTATAGCTCACTGCCAGCAAACCCTCAAAATCAATGACAAGCTGAAATACACAGTGGCTGTACGTCTCACACTCACGTACAGGAACGTATACTCTGAACATAGACTTTCTGCCCTCTGTTCAAGTACTGCTTGGAAGAGTATGAAGCCCCGTACAGCTATTACCTATTGCAGCCAGTCACTGATTTTGACAGACTGCTGGCAGCAGGTAGTACTCTACACCTGTGCCTTCCAATCACCCCTGAACGCCCATCTTTTTAAGGCGTGTAGGCCTAACCACCCGTGTGCAGAAGCCCTTATGGTGCTGCATTGTAACGATATTATTCATGAGAAGCGAAAAGCATGAAGGCACCAGAAACTATGGGCAATAAACTGACAAACAGAAAAACATAGTCTAGATAAGTCATACTTTTTATTATAAACAACTTTATTAGATCACATTACACGGGTTCATGATAACCAAAGCCAAGACAAGATGACAAACATGGAACACTGTCATTACTGGGTAAAGGATTGGATAACAGTCATACTCGTCACCATTACCCAAATATGCTGCTTAAGGAGATGCAGATTCAGACAGGTTCAGCCTGTCCAAGATTACGATTCTATACCTCACACCTAAACATATTATCAGTGGCATCATAAATGAATGCCTGTATCACAAGACATGCAACAAATATGTCACTTTAACTTCCTGGGAATTTAACCTTGCTGTTAAAGCAATAGTAAACTGTGGGAAAGAAAAAAAAAGTCCCCTGCAAGGTAATGTCATAATGTGCTGCTAGTGCACATCACACAACACCACATTATGTAAAGCTTACCTTAAAACAGAGTCCTCCAGCGGCCCGCTGTCACAGCTGCAGAGGCTTCCATCTTCACCCGGTCTTCCTTCCGGGTTCGCGAGCTCTGGCCATCTGACAGGCCGGGCAGCGATGACATTGCTCCTGCGCATAGGAGTCCCAGGCCACGGCACACAGCTAAAGGAACAGCGTAGGTATGCCGTTCCTTCAGAACGCATGCGCTGGCTTATAAAGAGAGAACATCTCCTAAACGGTGCACATTTAGGAGATATTAATCTTACCTACAGGTAAGCTTTATTATAAGCTTGGATGTAGGTAAAATTTTAAAAACCGAGTTTACTACCACTTTAACCTATTCCTGCTTGGCCAATAGTCAGTCGATCTGGGTGGGCGTCATATGACGTCCTTCGCGGGGCAGCGATGTGGAGAGATCTGTCACCGGCTGTGTACCTCAGACACAGCCGATGACAGATCTGTTTACCAGCCCGTTACCAGTACCATGTGACCTGCTGTGACCAATCACATCAGGACACATGACAATTGTAAACAATGGATGGCTCTTTTTCATGCCATCCATTGTATACAATTGTGTCACTAGCTGTGATTGGTCACAGTGATCACATGTACAGACTAGGCCAATCAGAGCCCATTTGTGTCCTGTGATTAGCTGTGGCCAGTTAAATGCTTGCTTATGGCAAAGCAATTCTTTGCTATAAGCAATCATAATATGTTAAAAAAAAAAAAAAAACACAACACTGATAAATTGGTAACATTATACTACTCTGGTCACAGCGTGTTAGGAAAAAAAAAATCTTAAAATAAGAAAATATTTAATAAAAAAAATAATTTATTTTAATTATTTTTTGTACTGTTACCAGTGTCCCTGATCACTGCCACACTATTTATATGATGATGCTGTACTGCACTGGTGACAGTATGTAAAAAAAAAAAAAAAAAAGTTAACTTTTTCTTTTTTTTTTTTAATTTCATTTTCCAAAAATTCTGACAAAAAATTACAACTTCAAAAAACTAGCCATGCCTCTTACTAAATACCTCAGACTGTGCTGTCCTGACATTTTTGGGTCTCAAGAAATTAGACTGTACTTCAAGATTGATCGATTTTCAGATATATAATAGTTTGTGGACTCTATAAGTTTCCTACAGACTAAATAATTAATACTGATTTATTTTTTTTTCACCAAAGAAATGTAGCAGAATACATCTTGGCCTAAATCTTTGAACAATTATTTACTAAATTTTATACACAGAAAAAGAAAAATGAGGTTTTTTTTCAAAAATTACGGTCTTTTTTTTGTTAATTTAGCAAAAAATAAAAACCCCAATGGTGAATAAATACCAACAAAAGAAAGCGCTAGTTGTGCGAAGAAAATGATAAAAATCTAGCTTGAGAACAGCATTGCATGACCGCACAATTATCATTCAAAAAGTGAGAGTGCTGAAAGCTGCAAATTGGCCTGGGCAGGAAGGGGGTAAAACTGCCAGGTATTGAAGTGGTTAAAGCAATATTAAACGTTCAGGGTTTTTTGTTTTTTTTTTACAATAACAAACACCCCACTTACGGTGGGGAAAATATTTACTTGATCCCCTGCTGATTTTTTACGTTTTCTCACTCACAAAGAAATGAAGAGTTTATAATTTATCAAAGGTGTATTTTAAATGATAGAGACAGAATATCAACCACAAATTAAGAAAAAAACATGATGCAAATGTTTTAAATTGAGTTGCAGTTCAATGAGTAAAAAATTTGATCCCCAAGCAAAACATGACTTAGTGCTTGGTGGAGAAACCCTTATTGGCAAGCACAGAGGTAAGACTATTCTTGCAGTTGCTTACCAGGTTTGCACACATCTCAGCAGGAATTTTAGTCCACTCTTCTTTACAGATCTTCTCTAAATCCTTAAGGTTTCTAGGGGGTTCCTTGGCAACTCGAAGTTTCAGCTCCCTCCATACATTTTCTATAGGATTAAGGTCTGGAGACTGGCTAGGCCACTCCATGACCTTAATGTGCTTCTTCTTCAGCCACTCCTTTGTTGCCTTGGGGGTATATTTCGGGTCATTGTCATGCTGGAATACACATCCACTACCCATCTTCAGTGTTCTGGCTGAGAGAAGAAGGTTCTAAGATTTTACAATACATGGCTCCGTCCATTGGCCCCTCAATATGGCAAAGTCAGCCTGTAACCTTTAGCAGAGAAACAGCCCCAAAGCATAATGTTTCCACCTCCATGCTTGACTGTAGGGATGGTGTTCTAAGGGTCATAGTCAGCATTTTTCTTCCTCCAAACATGGCGAGTCAAGTTAATGCCAAAGAGCTCAATTTTGGTCTCATCTGTTCACAGTCCTTTCTCCCAATCCTTCTTGGAATCATTTAGATGTTCATTGGCAAACTTCAGACAGGCCTGTACATGTACCTTCTTGAGGAGGTGGACCTTGCGGGCGCTTCAGGAATTAAATCCATGGTGGCGTATTGTGTTACCAATGGTTTGTTTGGTGACTGTGGTACCAACTGTCTTGAGATTGTTCAGAAGCTCCTCATGTGTAGTTCTGGGCTGATCCTTCACTTTTCTCATGATCATCCTTACCCCATGAGGAGAAATTTTGCATGGAGCTCCAGATCGGGGGGGGGGGGGGGGGGGGGGTGATGGTTATTTTGTATTTCTTCCATTTGCAAATAATTGGTCCAATGGTTGTCTCCTTCTTCACCAAGCTTCTTGCTGATGGTCTTGTAGCCCATTCCAGCCTTGTGCAGGTCTACAATCTTGTCCCTGACGTCCTTTGACAGCTCTTTGGTCATTTGCCCATGATGGTGAGGTTTGAATGGAAGAAAGCGTTTCTGTGGACAGGTGTCTTTTATAAACATAACGAGTTGTCCTTAAGAGCACCTTCCTAAATTGACAGGACTAATATGTGTACCACATGAGCACATAGCCAGTCTGTAGGAGCCAAAATTATTGTTGGTTGGTAGGGGATCAAATATTTATTCTACTCACTGAACTGCAACTCAATTTATAACATTTATATCATGTGTTTTTTCTATATCTTTGATATTCTGTCTCTATCATTTAAAATGCATCTATGATAAAAATTATAGACCCTTCATTTCTTTGTAAGTGGGAAAACTTACAAAATCTACAGAGGATCAAATAATTATTTTCCCCACTGTACCTGCTCTGTGCAATGGTTTTGCACAGAGCAGCCCCAATCTTCTTCTTTTCGAGTCCCCAGCCAATGCTTCTGGCTCCTTCCCCTTAACCAGTGCCCCCAATAGCAAGCCGTTTACTATCGGGGCACTGGTGCGTGCTCGGCCACACCCTCTCCTCATTCAATCACTGGCTGTGATTGAGAGCAGTTGAAGCCATCGAGGGAGAGAGACCCGGGACTGCCAAGGCTCCCATGCACATCGCTGGATCGAGAGGGGGCTCAGGTGAGTATTGGGGGGGGGGGGGATGTAGGGGGAGCAGCACACAAATCACTGGTGCCATGCAGGTCTCCCAAGTATATCTACTTGCTCGTACATCTCATATGAGCAAGCTGATACTTCTGACAGGAAGGATCAATAAACTACCATGGTAGTTCACTGAAAACTACAAGCTGCCAGCCGCAAAGGCTGCCGTGACTTGTAGTTTTCTCATTCTCGAATACTGTGAATGAGTGATGCGGCCAGATAGGTGAAGCCCCCACACGGCCAAGTCTTTTTTTAACTTGATAGCTAACGAGGGGGGAGAAGATCCCCCGCTAGCAGTCACAGAACGGAGTGGGGGCCAGTCTGATCATAACATGTTACAGTTTATAGCCCAAATATGGGTGTAACATGTCACGAAAGGTGAACTTAACCTTTAAATGCTCGTTTTTATCTAGGGGCTCTAAATGTAAAGATATACCTTACCAGCTGATCCCCGAGCACAAGGCCAGTCCCTGCAGTCCCCCCCCCCCCACTAGTCTTATGAACGGACTGTTCCAGACGTCATCACGCCCACAGACTGGCTCAGTACGTGAGGATGGCAGGCACAGTACACTGCTGGATGTGGGGGAGCGTGGTTTTCTGGAGGATAGGGTATGTACAGCTTATCCCTGAGCCCCTAGACAAAATGAGCACTTAAAGCAGAGTTCCACTTAAAAGTGGAAGCTCCGCTTATTTACCTCCTCTCCCCCTCCACTGCTATATTTGGCACCTTTTGGGGGGAGCGGATACCTGTTTTTGACAGGTACCCGCTCCCACTTCTGGCTCAGTTCACCGTGGCGAAGTGAGCCGGAAGTTTGGCCCCCTCCTGGTTGTAAACTCTTACATATGCCCAGTGAATGACTAGCCTCAAGTTATACACAGAGATAATAAAAAAATCCCCCTACATAAATTGAACCTGTTTATCTGCAGTCTTCTCTTCATCTATTCAAAGTGCTTGTCTGAGAGTTCAGAAAAAAGGGGAAGAGCTGAAGTTACACACTGCAAATTCAGTAAGGAGAGCTCTGAGAGCTAATTGGAGAGAAGGAACACACCCTCCTCCACACAGCTCACTGGAACAGAGCGGAGGCTGTCAATTTGCTGGAGGTCCCTCCCTGTCACCATTTTTCTATTGGTTTTAGGAAAACTTATCAGAAGTGACTGAGAAGCAGCAGACAAAGCTGCAGATAGAAATGACACCTAGTGCTGATAGACAACTACACACTATAGAGGGATGTGCATATCTAATGTCAGAAGTTTACAACCACTTTAAAGCCGAGCTCCAGCTGTCACTTTAAAACGGCTTGGTCCAAACAAGCTATTACCTTCACTAACACATGCAGTGGCTATCAGCGCTGAATAAACTGTATGTAGAAATAGCTGCATACAGAATACAGCACTGTATTCTGGCACCTTGACAGGGACTTCCCATCTCACTTCCAGAACAAAATAGAGCAGGGGCGACTACTACTCAGCCATTCACAGTAAGCCGTATATTTTCTGAATGAGTACAAGACTTCCTCCGATTTGCTGAGGTGGAAATCGAAACGTCATCCACCCACCTCTTAAACTGGCCTGGTCATATAGTTCTACATAGATCAACATATTTTTTTCCTGGCCCTGCAGTTCTACAATCACTACATATCTCTAACCTCTCATGGTCCTATATTTCTACAATATTCCCCATTCCATGATTTCTCCTGAAACGTATAGTTCTGCAATGACCTCCAATCTCGTGTGAGTTCAGACTATCCTCTTAACACCCCTGAACTCATCCCTGGTGATCACTGATGAACCGTGCGTTCCAGGAGAAATGAGGGAATGGTGATCATTGTAAACCTATGATGCCAGGTAAAACCAGAGAACAGTGATCATTGTAGAACTGTAGGGCAAGGTGAAATCACAGAATGGTGATCAATGTAGAGCTGTAAAGCCAGGTGAGATCAGAGAAAAGGGATCATTTTAGAATTGTGGGGCCAAGTTAGATCAGAGAACGGTAACCATTGTAGAACTATGGGCAGGTGAGATCAGAAAACAGTGGTTGTTGTAAAACTATACGACAGGCGAGATCCGAGAACAGGGATCACTAGAGAACTATAGGACAGGCGAGATCCGAGAACAGGGATCACTGGAGAACTACAGGACAGGCGAGATCCGAGAACAGGGATCACTAGAGAACTATAGGACAGGCGAGATCCGAGAACAGGGATCACTGGAGAACTACAGGACAGGCGAGATCCGAGAACAGGGATCACTGGAGAACTACAGGACAGGCAAGATCCGAGAACAGGGATCACTGGAGAACTACAGGACAGGCGAGATCCGAGAACAGGGATCACTGGAGAACTACAGGACAGGCGAGATCCGAGAACAGGGATCACTAGAGAACTACAGGACAGGCGAGATCCGAGAACAGGGATCACTAGAGAACTACAGGACAGGCGAGATCCGAGAACAGGGATCACTAGAGAACTACAGGACAGGCGAGATCCGAGAACAGGGATCACTGGAGAACTACAGGACAGGCGAGATCCGAGAACAGGGATCACTGGAGAACTACAGGACAGGCGAGATCCGAGAACAGGGATCACTGGAGAACTACAGGACAGGCGAGATCCGAGAACAGGGATCACTAGAGAACTACAGGACAGGCGAGATCCGAGAACAGGGATCACTAGAGAACTATAGGACAGGCGAGATCCGAGAAAAGGGATCACTAGAGAACTATAGGACAGGCGAGATCCGAGAACAGGGATCACTAGAGAACTATAGGACAGGCGAGATCCGAGAACAGGGATCACTAGAGAACTATAGGACAGGCGAGATCCGAGAACAGGGATCACTAGAGAACTATAGGACAGGTGAGATCAGGGATCACTGGAGAACTATAGGACAGGTGAGATCAGGGATCACTGGGGAACTATAGGACAGGTGAGATCCGAGAACAGCGATCACTGGGGAACTATAGGACAGGTGAGATCCGAGAACAGCGATCACTGGGGAACTATAGGACAGGTGAGATCCGAGAACAGCGATCACTGGGGAACTATAGGACAGGTGAGATCAGGGATCACTGGGGAACTATAGGACAGGTGAGATCAGGGATCACTGGGGAACTATAGGACAGGTGAGATCAGGGATCACTGGGGAACTATAGGACAGGTGAGATCAGGGATCACTGGGGAACTATAGGACAGGTGAGATCAGGGATCACTGGGGAACTATAGGACAGGTGAGATCAGGGATCACTGGGGAACTATAGGACAGGTGAGATCAGGGATCACTGGGGAACTATAGGACAGGTGAGATCAGGGATCACTGGGGAACTATAGGACAGGTGAGATCAGGGATCACTGGGGAACTATAGGACAGGTGAGATCAGGGATCACTGGGGAACTATAGGACAGGTGAGATCAGGGATCACTGGGGAACTATAGGACAGGTGAGATCAGGGATCACTGGGGTACTATACGACAGGTGAGATCAGGGATCACTGGGGAACTATAGGACAGGTGAGATCAGGGATCACTGGGGAACTATAGGACAGGTGAGATCGGGGATCACTGGGGAACTATAGGACAGGTGAGATCGGGGATCACTGGGGAACTATAGGACAGGTGAGATCGGGGATCACTGGGGAACTATAGGACAGGTGAGATCAGGGATCACTAGAGAACTATAGGACAGGCGAGATCCGAGAACAGGGATCACTAGAGAACTATAGGACAGGTGAGATCAGGGATCACTGGAGAACTATAGGACAGGTGAGATCAGGGATCACTGGAGAACTATAGGACAGGCGAGATCAGGGATCACTGGGGAACTATAGGACAGGCGAGATCAGGGATCACTGGGGAACTATAGGACAGGCGAGATCCGAGAACAGCGATAACTGGGGAACTATAGGACAGGCGAGATCCGAGAACAGGGATCACTAGAGAACTATAGGACAGGCGAGATCCGAGAACAGGGATCACTAGAGAACTATAGGACAGGCGAGATCCGAGAACAGGGATCACTAGAGAACTATAGGACAGGCGAGATCCGAGAACAGGGATCACTAGAGAACTATAGGACAGGCGAGATCCGAGAACAGGGATCACTAGAGAACTATAGGACAGGCGAGATCCGAGAACAGGGATCACTAGAGAACTATAGGACAGGCGAGATCCGAGAACAGGGATCACTAGAGAACTATAGGACAGGTGAGATCAGGGATCACTGGAGAACTATAGGACAGGTGAGATCAGGGATCACTGGGGAACTATAGGACAGGTGAGATCAGGGATCACTGGGGAACTATAGGACAGGTGAGATCAGGGATCACTGGGGAACTATAGGACAGGTGAGATCAGGGATCACTGGGGTACTATACGACAGGTGAGATCAGGGATCACTGGGGAACTATAGGACAGGTGAGATCAGGGATCACTGGGGTACTATACGACAGGTGAGATCAGGGATCACTGGGGAACTATAGGACAGGTGAGATCAGGGATCACTGGGGAACTATAGGACAGGTGAGATCGGGGATCACTGGGGAACTATAGGACAGGTGAGATCGGGGATCACTAGAGAACTATAGGACAGGCGAGATCCGAGAACAGGGATCACTAGAGAACTATAGGACAGGCGAGATCCGAGAACAGGGATCACTAGAGAACTATAGGACAGGCGAGATCCGAGAACAGGGATCACTAGAGAACTATAGGACAGGCGAGATCCGAGAACAGGGATCACTAGAGAACTATAGGACAGGCGAGATCTGAGAACAGGGATCACTAGAGAACTATAGGACAGGTGAGATCAGGGATCACTGGAGAACTATAGGACAGGTGAGATCAGGGATCACTGGGGAACTATAGGACAGGTGAGATCAGGGATCACTGGGGAACTATAGGACAGGTGAGATCAGGGATCACTGGGGAACTATAGGACAGGTGAGATCAGGGATCACTGGGGTACTATACGACAGGTGAGATCAGGGATCACTGGGGAACTATAGGACAGGTGAGATCAGGGATCACTGGGGTACTATACGACAGGTGAGATCAGGGATCACTGGGGAACTATAGGACAGGTGAGATCAGGGATCACTGGGGAACTATAGGACAGGTGAGATCGGGGATCACTGGGGAACTATAGGACAGGTGAGATCGGGGATCACTAGAGAACTATAGGACAGGCGAGATCCGAGAACAGGGATCACTAGAGAACTATAGGACAGGTGAGATCAGGGATCACTGGAGAACTATAGGACAGGTGAGATCAGGGATCACTGGGGAACTATAGGACAGGCGAGATCCGAGAACAGCGATCACTGGGGAACTATAGCACAGGCGAGATCCGAGAACAGGGATCACTAGAGAACTATAGGACAGGCGAGATCCGAGAACAGGGATCACTAGAGAACTATAGGACAGGCGAGATCCGAGAACAGGGATCACTAGAGAACTATAGGACAGGCGAGATCCGAGAACAGGGATCACTAGAGAACTATAGGACAGGCGAGATCAGGGATCACTGGAGAACTATAGGACAGGCGAGATCAGGGATCACTGGGGAACTATAGGACAGGCGAGATCCAAGAACAGCGATCACTGGGGAACTATAGGACAGGCGAGATCCGAGAACAGGGATCACTAGAGAACTATAGGACAGGCGAGATCCGAGAACAGGGATCACTAGAGAACTATAGGACAGGCGAGATCCGAGAACAGGGATCACTAGAGAACTATAGGACAGGTGAGATCAGGGATCACTGGAGAACTATAGGACAGGTGAGATCAGGGATCACTGGGGAATTATAGGACAGGTGAGATCCGAGAACAGCGATCACTGGGGAACTATAGGACAGGTGAGATCCGAGAACAGCGATCACTGGGGAACTATAGGACAGGTGAGATCAGGGATCACTGGGGAACTATAGGACAGGTGAGATCAGGGATCACTGGGGAACTATAGGACAGGTGAGATCAGGGATCACTGGGGAACTATAGGACAGGTGAGATCAGGGATCACTGGGGAACTATAGGACAGGTGAGATCAGGGATCACTGGGGAACTATAGGACAGGTGAGATCAGGGATCACTGGGGAACTATAGGACAGGTGAGATCAGGGATCACTGGGGAACTATAGGACAGGTGAGATCAGGGATCACTGGGGAACTATAGGACAGGTGAGATCAGGGATCACTGGGGAACTATAGGACAGGTGAGATCAGGGATCACTGGGGAACTATAGGACAGGTGAGATCAGGGATCACTGGGGAACTATAGGACAGGTGAGATCAGGGATCACTGGGGAACTATAGGACAGGTGAGATCAGGGATCACTGGGGAACTATAGGACAGGTGAGATCAGGGATCACTGGGGAACTATAGGACAGGTGAGATCAGGGATCACTGGGGAACTATAGGACAGGTGAGATCAGGGATCACTGGGGAACTATAGGACAGGTGAGATCAGGGATCACTGGGGAACTATAGGACAGGTGAGATCAGGGATCACTGGGGAACTATAGGACAGGTGAGATCAGGGATCACTGGGGAACTATAGGACAGGTGAGATCAAGGATCACTGGGGTACTATACGACAGGTGAGATCAGGGATCACTGGGGAACTATAGGACAGGTGAGATCAGGGATCACTGGGGAACTATAGGACAGGTGAGATCAGGGATCACTGGGGAACTATAGGACAGGTGAGATCAGGGATCACTGGGGAACTATAGGACAGGTGAGATCAGGGATCACTGGGGAACTATAGGACAGGTGAGATCAGGGATCACTGGGGAACTATAGGACAGGTGAGATCAGGGATCACTGGGCAACTATAGGACAGGTGAGATCAGGGATCACTGGGGAACTATAGGACAGGTGAGATCAGGGATCACTGGGGAACTATAGGACAGGTGAGATCAGGGATCACTGGGGAACTATAGGACAGGTGAGATCAGGGATCACTGGGGAACTATAGGACAGGTGAGATCAGGGATCACTGGGGAACTATAGGACAGGTGAGATCAGGGATCACTAGAGAACTATAGGACAGGCGAGATCCGAGAACAGGGATCACTAGAGAACTATAGGACAGGCGAGATCCGAGAACAGGGATCACTAGAGAACTATAGGACAGGTGAGATCAGGGATCACTGGGGAACTATAGGACAGGTGAGATCCGAGAACAGCGATCACTGGGGAACTATAGGACAGGTGAGATCCGAGAACAGCGATCACTGGGGAACTATAGGACAGGTGAGATCGGGGATCACTGGGGAACTATAGGACAGGTGAGATCGGGGATCACTGGGGAACTATAGGACAGGTGAGATCGGGGATCACTGGGGAACTATAGGACAGGTGAGATCGGGGATCACTGGGGAACTATAGGACAGGTGAGATCAGGGATCACTGGGGAACTATAGGACAGGTGAGATCAGGGATCACTGGGGAACTATAGGACAGGTGAGATCAGGGATCACTGGGGAACTATAGGACAGGTGAGATCAGGGATCACTAGAGAACTATAGGACAGGCGAGATCCGAGAACAGGGATCACTAGAGAACTATAGGACAGGCGAGATCCGAGAACAGGGATCACTAGAGAACTATAGGACAGGTGAGATCAGGGATCACTGGGGAACTATAGGACAGGTGAGATCCGAGAACAGCGATCACTGGGGAACTATAGGACAGGTGAGATCCGAGAACAGCGATCACTGGGGAACTATAGGACAGGTGAGATCGGGGATCACTGGGGAACTATAGGACAGGTGAGATCGGGGATCACTGGGGAACTATAGGACAGGTGAGATCGGGGATCACTGGGGAACTATAGGACAGGTGAGATCGGGGATCACTGGGGAACTATAGGACAGGTGAGATCGGGGATCACTGGGGAACTATAGGACAGGTGAGATCGGGGATCACTGGGGAACTATAGGACAGGTGAGATCGGGGATCACTGGGGAACTATAGGACAGGTGAGATCGGGGATCACTGGGGAACTATAGGACAGGTGAGATCGGGGATCACTGGGGAACTATAGGACAGGTGAGATCGGGGATCAGTGATCCCCGATCTCACCTGTCCTATAGTTCCCCAGTGATCCCCGATCTCACCTGTCCTATAGTTCCCCAGTGATCCCCGATCTCACCTGTCCTATAGTTCCCCAGTGATCCCCGATCTCACCTGTCCTATAGTTCCCCAGTGATCCCCGATCTCACCTGTCCTATAGTTCCCCAGTGATCCCCGATCTCACCTGTCCTATAGTTCCCCAGTGATCCCCGATCTCACCTGTCCTATAGTTCCCCAGTGATCCCCGATCTCACCTGTCCTATAGTTCCCCAGTGATCCCCGATCTCACCTGTCCTATAGTTCCCCAGTGATCCCCGATCTCACCTGTCCTATAGTTCCCCAGTGATCCCCGATCTCACCTGTCCTATAGTTCCCCAGTGATCCCCGATCTCACCTGTCCTATAGTTCCCCAGTGATCCCCGATCTCACCTGTCCTATAGTTCCCCAGTGATCCCCGATCTCACCTGTCCTATAGTTCCCCAGTGATCCCCGATCTCACCTGTCCTATAGTTCCCCAGTGATCCCCGATCTCACCTGTCCTATAGTTCCCCAGTGATCCCCGATCTCACCTGTCCTATAGTTCCCCAGTGATCCCCGATCTCACCTGTCCTATAGTTCCCCAGTGATCCCCGATCTCACCTGTCCTATAGTTCCCCAGTGATCCCCGATCTCACCTGTCCTATAGTTCCCCAGTGATCCCCGATCTCACCTGTCCTATAGTTCCCCAGTGATCCCCGATCTCACCTGTCCTATAGTTCCCCAGTGATCCCCGATCTCACCTGTCCTATAGTTCCCCAGTGATCCCCGATCTCACCTGTCCTATAGTTCCCCAGTGATCCCCGATCTCACCTGTCCTATAGTTCCCCAGTGATCCCCGATCTCACCTGTCCTATAGTTCCCCAGTGATCCCCGATCTCACCTGTCCTATAGTTCCCCAGTGATCCCCGATCTCACCTGTCCTATAGTTCCCCAGTGATCCCCGATCTCACCTGTCCTATAGTTCCCCAGTGATCCCCGATCTCACCTGTCCTATAGTTCCCCAGTGATCCCCGATCTCACCTGTCCTATAGTTCCCCAGTGATCCCCGATCTCACCTGTCCTATAGTTCCCCAGTGATCCCCGATCTCACCTGTATAGGACAGGTGAGATCGGGGATCACTGGGGAACTATAGGACAGGTGAGATCGGGGATCACTGGGGAACTATAGGACAGGTGAGAAGTGGAAGCCCCAGTGGTGTCCCAGGCAGTCTTCCAGGACATGAGATGTCAGACAGGGTGTGTGCACTCATTATACAAGCAGCACATGTAGCGGGACTGCTCCATACACAGGCCTGTCATCACACCCCGGGTGCTCACGTGTCCTCCCCTAGCTTCCAGCACTCCATCCAGCCACTGCTGAGGACTGCACGGCCCCCAACTCTCCCAAGCCTGTCTGTCACCCCCTCATGGAAAACCACATATACAAAAGCCAATGCCGAGGGCTCACTCACCGTCCATGGGGACGTCTTGCCCCGACTCCGCCATCCCGACCTCCAAAGCCGGCTACGGTCAGTGTCGGGAAACGTTCAACGCTGAGCTCGGCCTGGGCATCTTCGAGTACCGCGTCATCCTGACAGCGTGACAGGCAGCGTCATTACGTAACTGGACGTGACGCTGTGACCTGCCGAAGAACGTGAGATGCCATGTTTCTGTCTGGCAGGGGTATTACTGAGCTGTGATGATAATAATATGTGAGAGCATTTACTCACAGTTTCTGAGAGATAAAATCTCTCTTCTGTAGATAACTTTTCCTTGTAGTCATTAGGCAGCACTACTTCAGAAGCCAGAACAGTATTATGTGTGTTGTCCCTCAAAAACCCATACGGAGCCTTAGGAGGGAAAAGAAATAGAAGGGGTTATGTTTAGGGCGCATGTGGGTGGAGCTTTGTGTTGTTACAAAACATTGCTCTATTTACTTTTTTTAAAGTTTATTAGAAATGTTAAAGTGATATTTATAAATTTTGTGCAGCACAACAGACCTGGGGGGTTGACAAATGACAGTGACTTTAACTACTTGTCCTCCAGAGGATTTACCCCCCTTCCTGACCAGGCCATTTTTTGCATTACAGCTGCGTTACTTTGACAATTGCGCGGTCATGCAATGCTGCACCCAAATGAAATTTGTGTCCTTTTTTCCCACAAATTGAGCTTTTTTTGGTGGTATTTGATCACCTGTGCGTTTTGGGGTTTATTTGCGCTATAAAAAAAAGACCGACAATTTTGAGAGAAAAACAATACTTTTGACTTTTTGCTATTAAACATTTCCAGTAAAAAAATTTAAAAATCAAATTTCATCATAAATTTAGGCCAAAATGTATTCTGCCAATTGTCTTTGCTAAAAAAAATACCAATACATGTAAATTAATTGGTTTATGTGAAAGTTTTAACATTTACAAATGGCGGTATAGATACTGGAATTTTTTTATTTTTTTTTACTAGTAATGGTGACGATCATTATATTGCGGGACTGCGGCAGACATTCTGACACTGGGGGGAACTGACTTGGTGTCACTGACATCAGAAGTGACACCAATACAGTGATCAGTGCTAAAAAAAAAGCATTGACGCTCTGCTAATGGCACTGGGCAGGAAGGCATTAACAGGGGCGATCAAAGGGTTAACTGTGTGCTGGGAGTGTTTTACATAGGGGGTGGTGTCAGTGTGCTTCAATGTAAGTACACTGCTTTGGATGGCTGTGCTGTGCACAGCCATCCAAATCAGTGTGTCTGAGCTGACAGGAAGGAGAACTGTTAGTAAACAAAACAGTTCTCCTCCCCGTCGGAGATCGGCGGAAATCACCGGCCGGGACCCAGTGATCGACAGATCGGTGGTGCGGGTAGGGAGCGCACGCAGCTCGTGTGCGTCCCCTACCCAGAAATATATGTGATATATACCCTGCATTGTGAATGTTTACATGTTATGTGCAATTAAACCATGGCAACATCTAATGTTTGTGTAGTATTATGTTCAGCAGACTGTGTTCTTCTATTGTTGTGACTTAGATGACGTTCAGAGCACATTTTATGCCCAATTCATGCAAAACTCCATGTAATCCCAAGGGGTTCACATACTTTTTCTTGCAACTGTAGATCAAAAACACAATTTTCTCAAATTAGAATACAGCCCATTATTCATTTAGTTTCTCGAGCCACTGTGGTAAATTAATTCCAAAATGTTCTAATCCTACAAAATTCATATATCATAAGATTTATACATTTGTATTATAGCTTGCAATAGTGATATATGCCTTGTTCATTATTTTCAAATATCTCTCAAATCAGTGCTTATTGTGAGCTGGTATAACCCTTAGACACTAAGGGGTCTACTTATAAAAAATTTGTTGGACAGATGTCTTACATGCTGTAATTTCTCTAATAGAGTAATCCCTTTGATTATCAGCTACATCAAGTGGCCAAAATGCAGTATATTTTTTTAAATACATCCATGAAAAAATACATTATGTCACATTTTGGCCTTTAGAAAAGGCTGATGATCATAGGGATTACTCTTGTTACAACTAATGTTTTAAAAATAGAACCCAAAATGTTCTATTTCCTTTATATGCAGGAAGAACGTACTACATTTAGCATGATCTAAAAAAAATGCATACATAAATCTTAATGACAATTTACTAATTATTCCATTCTTAGAGAAGTTTTTTCCAGGATTTAATTAATAGTGAAACAATTTTTATATCCCAGTTGCTTGTTTTTCTTAAATCTAATCCTGAATCTGTTTGTAAGAGAAAGTAATTTCATATGGCTGACCAAACTTCTTCATTTTAATAGAGGAAATATGCTTTCGTTTGTTCCCAACAAAAGATTCCACCTTTGGGAAACCCCTTTCATTCCAGTCATAGTATACTATGTATTTAACCATTTTACTGCGACCACTGTACTGCTTATGGTTGTGGCAGCAAGTGGTTGTACACTCCACAAGCTGTCACCTTTCTAATGAACAGCTTACCAATCACTTTCTGTGACCCCCTGCAGTGTGTTCCCTGCAGCAACAGCTCCAGATAACATTTTTTGGGGTTGCTATGCTGGTGCTGGAAGTAAGAGTAGGAGTCCTAATGCAGTGCAGGAAGCCCACCGCCTACCTTGCACATGTGGGCATGGCCAAAAATTGGGTGTGACAAGCAAGTGGGTGTTTCTTCATGGTCTATGGCTTGTGGTGTAAAACATTTCTCCTTTTCTGTAGGCCAAATAAAACCTGGGGGTGAATTGAAGAGACTGTGGGATTAAAATAAGCCCAGCTGGGGTCAGAAAATATAACCCCCAGCTTGTGTTAAGTTTAGCAATAACCCCCAGCACAGGATAATAATGAACTCCCAGCGCACCACAATATTAACACACAGTAGGACTCATAAATTAACCCCTAGCACAGCACAGGAATTAACCAGGTCATGGTTCAATACTTAGCCCTCCGCACAGTCATTAACCCCAGCATTGCACAACAGTTAACCCCCAACATTGAACAACAATTAACCTTCAACATTGCACAACAATTAAACCCCAAAATTACATAACAATTAGCCCCCAACATTGCACAATAATTAACCTCCAATGTTGCACAATAATTAACCCGCAACACTGCATGATAACTAACCAGCAGCACAGCACAGCAATTAACCCCCAGCACATGCCTCCTTTATTGTGCAACATACAACATAGCATACAGAGTGAAGAGGTCAGCAGTAAATGTGTAGAGCGTGAGGGTCAAGACAAAGTACATTAGTTCCTCAGTGTGCCCTCTTATATTGGTGGTCAATAATCTTCAGGCTCTCTTACATTAATGGTTAGTGTGCATCTGCACAATGATGGTTAGTGTGTCCCTTGTGCAAAGGTGATCAGTATGTCTTCTGTACATTAATACAAAGCAAACAATGCAGCGCAATCCTACACTTCCTCTATAAAATAGTACAAATGGACTATTTGCAATGGTTAGACCTATATATGATTGAATATCCAGTGCAGATCAACCAATGTATTGCAATATAGTAGGAATGGTGTCATCCTCGCTGCAAAAAATATTTTGAGAAGCAGCAGAGTTGTAATGTGCAAACAATGGTAAAACCCTCTACATACAATAATAATAACAGAGGTGCAAATCAAGTAGTGATGGTGGTACCCTCTGCAAAAGTAAGAAGTATTGCAGAACTGCAATGTGCAAATAGTGGTGAAACCCCATACATATAATAATAAATGTAAAATATGCATCGATTATACATTTATTATTTTTATTATTATTATTATATGTATTGGTTCACTACTATTTGCACATTACAGCTCTGTAACATTTCTTAACATTTGCAGAGTGGGTGATACCATTCCTACTATGTTCTAATACACTGGTTGATTTGCACCACTTCTATTAATATTGTATGTAGGGGGTTTCACCATAATTTGCACATTGCAGCTCTGAAATTTCTCAAAATATGTTTGCAGAGAGGATGACACCATCACTACTATATCACTAATATATTTACTTTGAATGTGGGAATATATATCAATGGTAGCAGCAACCAGCTAAAAAGATTCTGTGAATCTATGAAACCAGCCTGCCGGGACTCACTAAAGGGTGTCGCCTTACACGGACGGAGCAGCTGTATCCATCCACAGGAAAAAAGAGTCCCCAGCCTTCTGGCATCAACAGAAGATGTGCAGGTAAATTGAAATTCAAAAAAAAAACACTGTGACATCTGAATTTTGTGGATGCTACAGGGGTGCCTAAAGAATCTTTTGGGGTGCTTCAGCACCCCCAAGCACCCACCTGGCACCGCCTCTGGTTCCCCTGTGCAACTCCTCCACCATGTTTCCAAGGCCCTGCTGTCCTGCGTGTGGGCCCAGAACCCACATAGCAGGCATCGCTAGGTGGACATCTGGGGACGGAAGATGCAATGGCTGTCTGATCATGTAACTGCAGGATTAAAGTGGGTGGAAACCCTTACATATACCCAATAAAGTGAATCAACAAATCTCTTACATCATTTGTACCTGTTTATCTATAGCTATGTTTCCCCTACATCCATTCAAAATTTACACTGATTTTTCAGCACTGAAAAGCAGGGGGCGGGGAGCTGAAGTTACATCAGTGAGGAGAGCTCTGAGAACTGATTGGAGGGAAGGGACACACATTCCCTTCACACTGCACACAGGAAAAGAGCTGAGGCTGTCAATTACAGGCTGTGCACTCCCCTGTCACCATTTTTCTCTTGGTGTCAGGAAAACTCAGCAGAAGTGACTCATGCTGATTGCAGAGGAAAAAGGCAGCGGACAGAAATGACACTTGGTGTAGTGCTCTGGATTGAGACAAGCACACACTATGCGGGAATATTCTTTGTTCATATTTCATGTCTGAGATTAACAACCACTTTAAAGAATAAAAAAGGTATATACCAGGTTTTTCCGTTTACTGTAAAATCAAGCTCAGCAAGAGATTTGGGTGCCATGTATTATTCCTGTCTGGATTCAAAAAAACTTTAAAGGATAAGTTCACCTTTTGACAACAAATAATAAATGTACATTTTTTTTGCAGGTAAAAAAATATGCATTTATTTTTTTTTGGTTGCAGAAGCCTGTAAACCATTGCACCAGCGATCAGCAGATCGCTGGTGCCATGCAGGTCTCCTGCAGGATTGGGAACATGTTACATGTTCCACCCTAAAAGTGGATGGAACATGTAACATGTTCCCAAAGGTGAACTTACCCTTTAACTAAACTCCAGCGAAGAGGAATAGAATATCATTATCAAGGTGCTTTCTTACCTTCTGCCTTGACGTTTACTGCAAAGCAGTGGTGTGCTTCCTTCTGTGGTGGACAGCACCTATGCAAGGCCTGCCAGTAGTCTAGGATAAGCTTTGAGTACTGCCTGCATGGTCACTGTTCAGTGAATTCCCATGATATAATGGGAAATGTAGTTAATGTGGTCTAATATGACGTGCGCCACCTACATAGATCTTCCCCACAGTGCCCAGGCAAAGTAAACATAACAAAAGAAGCTTAGGGCATAAGCATAAAATAATCATCAAATGCTCAAAAAAAGTTTGGTGTTTTTTTAAATGTTTAAGAGAATTTTTATTGTGATGGGGAAAGAAAGTTAAGGGTCAATAGTGGCTAGGAACCAGGAGTTCAGCTTTAAAACTCTACATAATCAGATGATTACCTTGTATGTCTCCACACAAATATGTATAAAGGCACTAAAGGTTTGTCATGCATCATTGGTTCTCTTGAGTAAATTATTCATCAGTGTGTAAATCTATATCCATTTCCTTAATTTATGTGAGAGAAAGAATATGTTTTGTTTTTGGTTTTGTTTTTTGCATTCTTGATTTCTGTTGTTTTTACATAGCAATACAAATCAATGATCTGAAGAAATAGTCTAAATGCCTAAAGTGTATTAACAGTAGATAAATAAAAGGTAAAATTAGATAACATTTTTACATGAAGGGCATTTGAGGTAACCAGGAGTTTCAGGCCTATTAGCATCACTGCTCCAGCAATGCCACTCCTTAACTAATCTCCCCATCACGTAGCCAGGCTTGTTTATTAGAAGTGTCAACTCAAGACTACTCTGTCTAATGCTTTTCCCTCTACCCTGTCTTCTAACTGTCACCCAACTATCTTCCTCTAGTGACTGCACCTCCATATCACCACCCTCCTCTATACTGGCCCCAGACAGCACCTAACAAGTCTACAGAATAAATCTAAAACAATCCACCCCTAAGTGATAATAAATATTCACCTTTTTTCTTTAGTGTATGTCTCGTGACATCAGAGAACCTGATTGGGACTTAAAAAAGAGAAAAGTCCATTAACTGAGCATTTCAAACAACGGCATAAGCCCTCAGAACAGGATTGAAGTTCAGCGGTATCTATAAATTGAAGTTACTGGCAAGAAGAGGCAACAAAGATGAAATCCTCCTTCAAATGGAGGTGAGATAGATTTATGATTTGAATACAATAGCCCCTCTAGACTTAAATAATAAAATGATGTTACAGCCATTCTTACGATACATTGTAATGGGGACAATGTAAAAAGAAGTGGCTTGGTAGCAGGTGTGCATGTACTGACAATAAAAACTGCCTGAATGTAGTTGTTGCCAGATATAACCAATGTTGCATAACAAATTTGTGGGTTTTTTTTCAGAATATTGCTTTCTGTCCCTTTAAGGTCAAAATTGGGCAGTCCTGGATAACAGATGGCAGATTGTAAAAGCCCTTCCTGAGATTGGGTAAGTTCATCCTAATGAAGTCCAGCTGTGGTTGAAGCACATCAACATCATCAGCTGTGTCTTGCCCTCCCCTTGGCATGTGGGATGGCCAGATGAGAGACCAGGAAGATCCCCGGCATGTATCATCTCCAGCCCCTTACCCATCTACCATCCAATTATAATACCATTAGGGTTGTTCATGCCTTACATTGGGCAAAACATGGCTCAGAGAAGATACCCTCCCTCATACTGGCAACAGATGCTGAAAAGGTCTTTGACAGAGTGGATTGGCAGTATATGGAAGAAGCCCTAGGAGCGCTAGGATTGGAAGAAAGGATGTTGGCTGGATTTTAGCTTTGGATCAGAATCCAAAGGGGAAGTTGAAGGTTAATGGCATGCTTTCCCAGTCCTTCCCTAATACTGACAGAACTTACCAGGTATGTTCCCAGTCGCTTTACTATTCACAGTGCTGTTGGAATCTTTCCTTAGAAAAATAAGGAACAATCCAGACATTAAACTGGTTGTAAAGGTAGAAGGTTTTTTACCTTTATGCATTCTTTGCATGAATGTAAAAACCTTCTGCTTGCAGCTACCCCCCTCCCCAACCCCCAATTATTCTTACCTGAGCCCGGTCTCGATCCAGCAATATGTGCAAGAGCTGAGGCTCTCTCCTCTCTCTGAATCCTCATTGACTTAGGTACAGCAGTAGAAGCCATTGGATCCTGCTGCTGTCAATAACAGGTGGTAGCAGGGGCAAGACAGAGCCATGCTCTGTGTGTCTTATAAACACACAGGGCCTGCTCTGGAGTGAGCATGCATGGGTGCCCCCACAGCAAATGGAGGAGCCAGAAGCACTGGCAAGGGACCCGAGTGGAGGAGGATCAGGGCTGCTGTGTGTAAAACCATTGCACAGAGAAGGTAAGTATAAAATATGTTTGTTATGTTAAAGAAAAAAAATGATTGTTTAATAATAAGGCATTCAGATAGGGTCTCAGGAACATGAGGTCTCTGCTTATGCAGATGATGTTCTATTCTGTATCATACAACCACTTTCCACCCTCCCAATCTTAATGTCTGAATTGTAAAAATCTGGATAGCTGTCCAATTTTAAGATAAATTATAATAAATCTGAAATTTTACCAATGATTATCCCTTCTGATCTAGCCTTGTGATTGCAACAATTTTTTCTGTTTGTTTGTTTGTCAGAAACTACTCTCTCGCCTGGGCACGCACATATCCTCTGATACAGGATATACAGTATCTCTTCATTAGAAAATATGATACATTCCTTGGTATGGTAAGAAGGGATCTTAAAGCATGGAAAGGTCTTCCACTCAAACTTCAGTGTTTCGGGGCAGAAAAAAAAATGTTTTTGTAGAGTTTTTGGGAGTGTTTTTCCAGCAGAAAAAAAAGCTGAACGCTCCTAAATGCTACTAAAAAGCTCCTAACAGCTTTTTTCTAGCTTTTTTTCCCCTACATGTATTGTAAAAATGCTGATAAAATGCTAACACTTCTAAACACTACTAAAACGCTACAAAATAAAATGATATTATCAAAATTTTTTATCCAGGGTTTTTTCCAGCATTTTTGGAGCTTAAAAAAAACGCTAATGTACATGGAGCCTTAATATCTGCTTCCTTTCTCCTCTCTGTGCCTAAAGTCATAAACTTCTGGGGGTGTGGAGAAACATGAGGAGATGGTTCTGTGGTTGAAGTCTGTCAGTCACAACCAGAGAGAAATGCTCCTGCTGTGTTTACAAGGTGCCTGTACATGCAATCCACCATGTCGTCAGTGCAGCTCTTGTTAACAACAGGGGTGGACAGACCATTGGGAAACTCGGGCACTGCCCGAGGGCCTGGGGTCAGTAGGGGGCCCCATGAGATGCCCCTGGTACCTTTTTCATAGGCTTTTTTGAGTTTGGGCAAGGACACAAGGGGGCCCATGATCCCCTATTGCCCAGGGCCCCATGAGTTGTCAGTCTGCCCCTGGTTAACAATGTCTGCTATGTCATTTGGACCTCTGCAATTTCACCTCTTCTTAAATAAATACTAATCTTATTTTCAAAAATATACATTTAAAAACAAATAGTCTAAACAATTATTTTAATTTAAACACAACAGTTTAATTGTATTAGCTGCTACCAGCAACATTTCTTGTCTTATTTCTGCAGTGTGTACTTCTCACCGTTAGATGTCATTCTTGATGAAAATGATGTTTGCAAAGTAATACAAATGTTCCTTAGGCCCCTTTCACATACGCATCATCAGTTAAAGTGTTACTAAACCTACAACAGTACAATCAGTCTGTACATGCAATATAGCATGCTTGAGTAAAGCATGCTTGATATACTCACTGTGAAACCTAAGGGGTTAATCCACTGAATTGTGTAAAAAGGAGGTTTGATCCTTTTTTCTCTGCCCTTCCTCTTGTTGAAATGACCACCTGATACAGACTGAACCCGTGGTCATATGCACATGCTCAGTTTGGTGTGTATTGCTGGAAAGGGTTTTTTTTTCTTGGGAGGGTGCATGTGATCAGCACAAGGCCAATCAGCACTGTCCAGACTGAGAGTCAGAGGTTTCACATCCTTCTAGATCAGAAAGAAAACTCCTGCTACAAGCTTTAACCAGTGCTCTGCTCAAGTCACAAGACTGCTCTAACTGCTGATAAGAAAAGGTATTTAGCAGTTTATATTTACTAAAAGAATTGTACTTTCATGTTGTGTGTACTGTCGGATACCAGATATAGTGAATTCAGGGTCCTGGGTTTAGTATCCCTTCAAGCTGCATTTTTTCCAGGTAAAAACAGATTCCTTTCACATCAGTTTACATCTGTTTTTTCATTGGTCTTCCATTCAGTTCAGCTAAGCTTTGTCAATAAAACCTGAAAGCTGATTGGTTTCTATATGACCTTGAGGTAAGAACACATTCATTTCTCCCTTCAAGTGTGTAAAATATAGCTTGTGTTTTAATATGGTGTAAAATTTTAACAGTACTTTTCTATAATACAGTATATGTTGCGGACCCCTGACCCCAGCATCAGAGAGGGCTGACATTTCACCTCAGGGTGCTGGTTATTAGGCGTGGTGGGTGTGGACAGGTGCAAAAAATGGGCGCCAGTCACTTTTAGGCTGAATAAAAGTGAGTTTATTGCTCATAACAACAAAATTTATGGAGAGAGGATTAGGGCACAAGACACCCTAGGACAGTAGGCAGACAGACCAGCAGACAAAAATAACAAGGTAGACAGTAGTACAGTAAAAAGGGCCTTAACCCGCAGCCAACATTCTGTACCTCAGTAGCATAGCAACAAAAAATCATAGTACCATTCAGGGATTATCCGGGTGAGTCCGTCTAGGTGCTTTCCCAGACTCTCTACAGTTCTAGGTCCATGGAAGAGTAAAATGTGGTACTTCATCTCAGGGCTCCATCCCTCTCTTCATGCCTCCAGTGACTTCCTTGCAGAGCCTAGAGCACATGGCTAGGCCTTAGGCATTAACCCTACCCAACACAGCTTTCCTCAACCACCCACACCAGACCAAGGTCTGCGTAGGAGGACCCTGATCACGAGACCTCTCCAATATTTATACTGTTTCCCAGCATGCACCAGTGACCAGAGAAAATCCTACTGATTGGTTGAGAGAAGTATGCATATACATAATCCAGCTTCACTGTAGCTCATCATACTAATGCCAAAGGTTGTAGTGACATCGACTGGCAAAAAGGAAGAACCACAGCTATACTAGACTTCGGGGTGAACCCAAATGACCAAAAGACTGCAAATCAGCCAGATTAATTACAGCTCAGCAAAGCTAAATTTACTGGAATCCCCTATATAGGACAAGGAGGCTACATATATTTTTCTCTAATTTTAAGTATATTTTATATATATGTTATCAAATAATTCTAATATCAGCGCAGGTCTGGGGTAAGGGGGCTGTGATAATTTTTTGGCAAAATGTATTTTATCCCTGAATGCTGCTTCGGAAAGAAAGAAGCTAAAAGAGATGGACATTCTCTTCTAGGTTTCTTTCTGCCAGCCAGTCTTATACCTCCTTAAACCACTACTTCTGGGAATTTCTACAATTTTTAAGATAGTGCGCAATACCTAAAAATCAAACAAAACTGCGCTACATACGTGAAACAATACAAGTCCTAAAAAACAAAAATAAAATTCAAAATTGCTGCCACTTCCAATATATCATTATAACACATAAACGAACCCTCAAAAGTGATTCAGTAGCGAAAAAAAACGTGAATAAATGTGAATTTAAAAAATCCACAAAGGGGAAACAATAAAGTCCAAAGAAAGTTCTTATCCACCAAATGAATCTTCAATTTCTCCAGAATAAATCACCACGTGCAAAAGAAACTGGTGTCTTTCGGGTATACACTCACCAAATGGTGATGCCTCCCATTCTCATGGTTGGCTAAAATCGCTCAATGAGTACCTTCCAGTGGGATAAAGGATCAATTAGTATCAATGTGCTTCCTCTCCTCCAATGTCCATATCTGCCTTTCCCCAAAATAGTTGGCAATACTTTCAGAAATTGGTGGATTCCCAATACAGAGGCACTTATGAAAGCATAAAGGTTAACCTCCTTCTTAATACTCTACTCTCAGGTATAGTGGTCATGTAAAACAAAGCAAGAAAGCCCCAATGCTGCAGTGCAAAACAGCTCCTTTATTCACTAAAATAGAAAGCCACTTACAGTGAAGGAAATAAGTATTTGATCCCCTGTTGATTTTGAATGTTTGCCCACTCACAAAGAAATTATCAGTCTAAAAATTGAATGTTAGGTGTATAGTAACACTGAGAGACAGAATAGCAATAGAAAATTCAAAAGAAATGCATGTCTAACAAATTATGCACTGATTTGCATGTTTATGAGGGAAATGAGTATTTGATCCCCTTCACAAACCATGACTTAGTACTTAGTGGAAAATCCCTTGTTGGCAATCACAGAGGTCAGACGTTTCCTGTAGCTGGCCACCAGGTTTGCACACATCTCAGGAGGGATTTTGGCCCACTCCACTTTGCAGATCCTCTCCAACTCATTAAGGTTTGGTGGCTTACGTTTGACAACTCGAACTTTCAGCTCCCTCCACAGATTTTCTATCAGATTAAGGTCTGGAGACTGGCTAGGCCACTCCAGGACCTTAATGTGCTTCTTCTTGAGCCTTTGTTGTCGTGGCCGTGTGTTTTGGGTCATTGTCATGCTGGAACACCCATCCACGACCCATTTTCAATGGCCTGGCTGAGGGAAGAAGGTTCTCACCCAAGATTTGACGGTACATTGCCCCGTCCATCATCCTTTTGATGTGGTGCAGTTGTCCTGTCCCCTTAGCAGAAAAACACACCCAAAGCAGAATGTTTCCACCACTATTTTTGACAGTTGGGATGGTGTTCTTGGGGTCATAGGCAGCATTCCTCCTCCTCCAAACACGGCGAGTTGAGTGGATGCCAAAGAGCTCGATTTTAGTCTCATCTGACCACAACACTTTCAACCAGTCCTCATCTGCATCATTCAGATGTTCAGTGGCAAACTTCAGACGGTCCTGGATATGTGCTTTCTTGAGCAGAGGGACCTCGCAAGCACTGCAGGATTTCTATATTTTTTTTTTAAAGTTGGGTGGTGTATATAATGTTTAAAGGCAAATTTGTCTTTATTATTTTGCATAAATTTAAGAGACATAACATGAGAAGTATAAAGAACATGTACAAGTAGATAAACAACAAAAAAAACAGCACAGATGAGGTTATGATCCATATGGATGTAAGAAAATGATGCAGTAAAACTGCCAGAGGAAAGGATCAATAACTTATATTACGGAGGCATAACATAATAAAGTATCATGGGGGTATCCCTGGGCGAGATGTCTGAAACAATATGAGAGAACTACATACAACCAAAAATGTAAACAAAAAAAAAAGGAAGGGGGGGAAGGAAAAAGTCAGCGGAAAGGAAAGCAAAAGAGGAGAAGAGAGAGAAGAGAGGGGGTTGGAAGATGGGGGCATTAGAAAGCCACAGTAGGGTGGTTCCTCAACTGAATCTCACCTAAGCGACCCCGCTGTCCGCATCTCAGCACGGACCGCAGGGGCAAATCGGCAGATAAGCCAAAATGAAAATTAGTCGTGGGAGCAATTATTATTATTATACAGTACTTATATAGCGCCAACGGTTTGCTCAGCGCTGTACATTATAAAGGGAGACAGTACACAAGACTTGCTTACAATCTAGGAGGGAGGGGATAGTGGTACAGGAGGAAATAGCTGTGGGGGGTGGAGTGGTAGGAAGAGTGGAGGAGTTCAGTAATTAGCTGAGGGCGGGGTAGGCTTCCCTGAAGAGACAGGTTTTCAGAGTGCGCCTAAAGGTGAGGAGAGTAGGTGACAGTCTGATGGATTGGGGTAGGGAGTTACAGAGAATGGGGGAAGCCCTGGAGAAGTCCTGGAGACGGGCTTGGGAGGAGGAGACCAGGGAACTAGGGAGTAGGAGGTCTTGTGAGGAGCGGAGAGTATGTTTTGGGTGGTATTTGGATACCAGATCGGTGATGTAGTTTGGTGCAGTATTATGAACAGCTTTATAAGCCAGTGTTAGCATTTTGAATTTTATCCGTTGGGCAATCGGAAGCCAGTGGAGGGATTGGCAGAGATGGGTGGCGGATACGGAGCGGTTAGTAAGGTGGATGAGTCTGGCCGCAGCATTCAAGATAGACTGAAGCAGGGATAGTCTGCAGTGGGGTAAGCTGGTGAGGAGAGAGTTACAGTAGTCGTGGCGTGATATAATGAGGTAGTGCATGAGTTGCTTAGTGGTTTCGGGGTTAGGAACGGACGTATTTTGGAGATGTTACGGAGGTGAAGTTTGCATGAGTTTGTCAGCGAATGGACTTGGGGCTGGAAGGACAGATTGGAGTCTAGGATGACACCTAGTATCTTGGCTTGAGGGGAGGGACTGATGGTGGTGTTGGTCTTGAAGGAGAAGTCGAGGGAGGGGGGATGGGCTGGGGGGAAAACTAGGAGCTCAGTTTTGGACAGATTTAGTTTGAGGAAGTGGAGTGACATCCAGTCCAATATGTTGCTCAGTAGGCTTGTGATACGAGCGGAGAATGAAGGGGTGAGGTGAGGGGTAGAGAGATAGATTTGCGTGTCGTCGGCATAGAGATGGTAGTTGAAGCCGTGAGAGTGTATCAATTGGCCAAGGGAGGAGGTGTAGATGGAGAAGAGAAGGGGCCCAAGGACAGAACCTTGAGGGACCCCAACAGAGAGGGGGAGTGGAGAGGAGGTGGCAGCGTTATAGGTAACACTGAGAAGCGCTGTGATAGATAAGAAGAGAGCCAGGAGAGAGCGGAATCTCTGAGGCCAAGAGAGTGTAGTTGTTTGAGGAGGAGGGGGTGGTCAACCATGTCGAAAGCCGCAGAGAGGTCGAGGAGTAGGAGCACTGAATAGTGGCCAGTAGCTTTTGCGGTTAGCAGGTCGTTGGTGAGTTTGAGTAGGGCAGTTTCAGTGGAGTGTAGGGGGTGGAAGCCAGACTGTAGGGGATCAAGGAGGTTGTTGTCGGTGAGGTGGGAACTCAGGTGATTATAGACTAAGCGCTCTAGAAGTTTGGATGTAAATGGCAGCAGGGAGATGGGTCTAAGGTTGTTCGGGTCGGTGGGATCCAGGGAGGGTTTTTTAAGTATGGGAGTGATGTGCACGTGGTGATGCAGGCTTCAGAAAAGACCTTAGTGACCTCTTCAGTGGTAGCGAGGTCGAAGGAGTGGAGTGTTGAGGGGGTTTTAGTGTGAGGAATGCTAGGTGGGGTGGAAGTCTGGGCAGTGGCAAGGTCGAAGGATTGGAGTGTTAAGGGCGTTTTAGTGTGAGGAATGCTAGGTGGGGTGGAAGTCTGAGCAGTGGCGATGTCCCTACGAATTGCGTCGATCTTGTTTTTGAAGTGGTTAGCAATCTCGTGGGTGGTAAGATACTGGGTGGAGGTGGAGAGAGTAGAGAGTTAAAAGTGGAGAAGAGCCGGCGAGGACTGAAGGAGAAGGTAGTAATGAGGGTAAAAAAGTAGGCTTGTTTGGCAGCGTGAAGGGAGGAAGTGTAGGTTAGGATGGTAGATTTATATCGGGTGAACGCTTGTTGGAATCTGGTTTTGCGCCATAGTCGCTCCAGCGCACGACTGCAAGGCTCAACTAGAGTGCAACAGGGGAACATATATCTCGGAGAATCGCAGAGGAGGAGAAATGGAGCCAGATCGACCACAGCAAACGCCAGCATTTCCCACTGCAGGATTTCAATCCTTGTGGGCTTAGTGTGTTATCAATTGTTTTCTTGGTGACTGTGGTCCCAGCTACCTGGAGATCATTGACAAGATCCTCACGGGTAGTTCTGAGATGATTCCTCACTGTTCTGATGATCATTGACACTTGACGAGGTGAGAACTTGCATGCTGCACCAGACCTAGGCAGACTGACAGTTGTTTTGTGCTTCTGCCATTTGCGAATGATTGCACCAGCTGTTGTTACCTTCTCACCAATCTGCTTGGCGATCGTTTTATAGCCCAGTCCAGCCTTGTGTAGGTCTACAGTCTTGTCCCTGACATCCTTGGACAGCTCTTTGGTCTTTGCCATGGTAGAGAGTTTGGAATCTGATTGTTTGTATTGCTCCTGTGGACTGGTGTCTTTTATACAGGTAACAAAATGAGATTAGCAGCACTCCCTTTAAGAGACAGCTTGTTACCTGTATGAAAGACATCTTGTAGCCAGAAATCCTGCTAAATGATAGGGGATCAAATACTTTGTTCCCTCATGAACATGCAAATCAGTGCATAATTTGTTAGACATGCATTTCTTTTGAATTTTTTGTTGCTATTCTGTCTCTCAGTGTTACAATACACCTATTATTCGATTTTTAGACTGATAATTTCTTTGTGAGTGGGCAAACATTCAAAATCAGCAGGGGATCAAATACTTATTTCCTTCACTGTACAAACTCAAAGTAAGTAAAAGGCCCAAAGATGTTGCAATAGGTGTAAACACTGATAGGAACCAAGACAGTGCTCTCGCCACTGCCAGATTCCCAGTCACTGGTGCTCTCACGTCACTTCCAGTTCCAGTCACGTCATTTATAATTAAACTCGGTCTTTTCTCCGTAATAAAGTTCCTGTTTCATGTGCCAGACCGCTTCTCCCCACACAGCTGGTCATGTGGCTATGATGTCACGAAAGGTCCTTTAGCCCTCTCGGATGTACCATCTAACCTGGCAATAAGAATTATTTGGTGGATAAGAACTTTCTTTGAACCTTATGTTTTCACCTTTGTGGAGTTTTTTTATTCACATGTTATTTGTGCTACTGAATCACTTTTGAGGGTTCGTTTAAGTGCACAATACCTGCCTAGCCATATGGGAAGAGCTCCATTCATCGACCATGCCATTACCAGATGGGAACATGTGGTGAGGTATAGCAGATGGACTTTGGACCTGGACCAACTTTCCAAACTGCATAGGAGCCCTTAATGGGAAACATATCCGCATACACATGCCTCCTGGTTCTGGATCTAGATTTTATATATATATAAATATTTCTCAGTGCTCTCACGGTTATCTGCAATAGCAATTATGAATTCATAGTTGTGCACATTGGGGAATATGGCAGTACATCAGATTCAAGAGTTTTCTTGGAGTCAGTAATTGGTAGAAGGCTGCATGAAGGGCAATTTCGACCTAACATCTGATCAGTGCAACTTAGCCATGAGAATGCTGAGTTAACAATCCAGGCTTACTGTGTCCTCCATGATATTGTCTGTGATAAGGAGGGCATAAACCTTGAAGAAGAAGATGAATTCAACGTGTCCTCCGTACGTTATAGTGGAGTGCGAGCAACTAGCTTAAACATTACCATGCGGGAGAACTTTGTAGACTACTTCATATCTCCAGCAGGTTCCATGGTAATAACAATATGTGTGAAAAAGTACACATTTCATATTTGTATAATAATTTTCAATAAAAATTGCCTCTGATTTCATTTGTGAAATTGTTATTTAAATAAAGTTCTGTAAATTTGCTGTTTGATTTAAAAATAGACAAACACGTGTTATCCACTGGCCAACTGTGCACTATAGTTTTACTACTACAGTGTGGGCCAGCTGCGCAAAATCACATATACAGAATATATACACGTAATTTTGCATTTCTGGGTAGGGGGCTCACGCCTGCCCCCCAGCTGAGCTGTCACTGGCTCCAGCACATGCCGATGATTTATGGCAGGGATCCACCGATCAGCTGAGCAAGTGAAAGGAGAGAGCTCTATGTTGGTAAACAACACAGATCTCTCTACTGACAGCATTGATGTGCCAGTTTTTGTTTCACATTACTAGGCACAAAGTTAACCCTTTGGTTACCTCAGATGTTAACCCCTTCCAAGCCAGTGTCATTAGTATGATGTCAGTGTATATTACCAGCACTGATCACTATATTGTCAGTGGCAGTTAGTCAGTTCCCACAAAGTGTCAGTTAGTGTCAGATTGCCTGCTGTACTATCACTGTCCTGCTATAAGTTGCTGATCACTGCCATTAGTAGTGTAGAAAATAATAAATAACGATTTCCAGTATCTATATACCATAGTTTGTAGACACTGTAACTTTCATGTAAACCAATCAATCTACACAAATTGGGATTTTTTTTTTAACCTAAGACAAGCAGTAGAATACATTTTGGCCAAAATGTATGCATAAATTTGATTTCTTACATTTTGTTTATTGGATTTGTTTTATAATAGAAAGTAGAAAACAATGGGGGGGGGGGTTCAACATTTTGGGTCCTTGTTCATTTATATTGCAAAAAAACAAAAAACCTAGTTGTGATCAAATGCCACCGAAAGAAAGCTTTATTTGTATTATTACTTTTTTTTTTTTTTTAGGAAATGGGGAAAATATGTTCAAAACATATTTGGTTTGCTTTTCACTAACGAAAAAACAAGCATTCAAAACACATAAACTATAACAAAACTTTTATTTTCCTTTTTTTAATTACAAATCTTGGTAGAGAAGGTTAAGAGATGGGACAATGCTGTTGAAAGTTGGGAAGAAGTCCCATAGCTGGATTGGCTCTGTGTTTATGGCAAATGGAGATTGTGAGATAGGATTTGAATTTACAGGATATATTCCCTGTGCAGATTGAGCAGGAGAGGAACTACCGTAACAAGGAGGCCTCTGTGTATGGTGAACAGAGCTGTGTGAATGGAAAGAAGGTGTGCATAAGGTTGATTTGATATGGATGATGCCTCATACTGAAATTGATGGTATGGCCTCTGAGGGGGATCATATTGGCTAAAATTAGATAAGAGAATTCCTGACATTGCAGCTCTAATACCCCTGCATAATTAAATAAGCAAAGTTGGTTCTCCAACTGTCTTTCTACTGATGCTCTTTCGAGGACATGGTACATTGTTCTCAGGAAGCACGCAGTAGCATTATTGGGATCACAGAATGGATAATTTCTGTCTGATTGTCTGTCTCTAAGAGTGGACATCTTCTCAATGAAGGACATCATGGCTTTGTCCATCTCATTATTTTCAGCCCTTTTCCCATGACGAGAGTTTCTTGATGTGGTTGGCCTCTCTTGATGGACCTGTGGAGAATAATAATAATATTCAATATATATACCGTATAAGCACTGCAATGATGCGTTTGTGTACATCTGAATTTGCTGATTATTGAATAGTATATTTACGCGCATATGATGTCCTTAATGTATGGATCTTTGTGAAGGCCCAGGACGTGCTGACTCCCCACCAGACTTGGACAAAAAGCACATCAGCACCCTAACATCAGCCTCTGCAAAAAGTCAACTCTTCATGCCACCCCAGAGTTCCTACTGATAACTGGTACACAGGAGCTCCTTCACCTCTCGTCTCTGTGTCCTCAACAGGCTCCTGACCACTAAGGGGGGAAAAGAAAGACACACAAAAACAGGTAACCAGCATAGTTAACACACCCAACCAAGAAGAGTGCCCTAGCTCCACTTACATGGGGAAGACTGGTACCAGAAACTCCTGCTACAAATCCATTTTTGACTTTAAAATGTCTCTTGCATATGCTAGCCCCCTCTTCCCCCCCTTTCGAATTTTGAATGCAGATTATCTGCTTTTCAAGCATTTGTGGTGTTCCTCATAACTTCTGAATTTTACTTTCTCAGAGCCAACAGAAAGGCTATTTGTTCTACCTATGGCACTCTCTCCTTCAGAACTGGTGCCTACACAAATTTCTAATCTCTTTAATAGAAATGCTGGGAGAGTGCAGTATACAAGGCACAGACAGCCTTGTTTTAAGGATGGCTAAAGGTATCAAAAGGCACTATAAGTTGCATTCCCAATACGAAGTATTCAGAATGGGCATGAGGCTGGGTTTAGTATAGGTGCCTAGTGCACATTAACCCATTCATTGTTGTGGGAATACAAATCATCTTTACTATGTCAGAGTACTATTAACTATTCTGATGATTCTGCTGTGATTTATTAAAACATACAAAAAGGAAACTGAGATCTTGAAAAAGCTTGTAGCGCCACTCAAAGCCTAGGCTCAAAAGTCTGGTGATCAGAAGACAGGAGCAGGCGTCTAATTCACCAATCCAGAAGTGTCGGCTTGTCATGCAAAGGACAGCGCTTGGACCAAACCGGTGCTTGTGAGGTGTATGGCCTCAGCCAACGCTGCTCTGGCCATGTCCCTGCACATTTCACTCCGCCCATCAGGGCCTGGTCACAGAGGTCCAATCAAGCCCCCGATAGGTGGGGTAAAACACGTCAGTGGGCATGGCCCGAGCAGCGCTGGCTGAGGCCATACACCTCACGCGCACCGGCTCGGTCTGAGTAGCGTCCTTTGCAATACTAACAGGAAACATTACTCCTCGTCCAATAAAATATGGCGGGGAAATTTTGAAGCCTGCAAATGTATCTTGAATGTGAATTGATCACAAGTGAACATATTATACTCACAACCACATTATAGCCAGTTTTAAAAAGAACAAGAATCCCCTTTTAGTTTATCAGCAGTGCAGTAAAAAAACAGGCTCAATCTCCTGGGGAAACGCTTTATTTGGAGCTGACATGCAATTTAAACATTTATATAGTTGTTTAACTACATCAAAATGGATAGAAAGACTAGTCTCTCTATAAAATCAATGAAAAAACAAAATCACCATATTTTCTCTCATGTGCATAGTTCCCTATATCACCACAGCCATCTAGTGGTCATAAAGTGTTTTTTTCCTCAGCATTACAGCAACTACTGTAGATGGTGCTATTGATATATTAACATGACAAAATTCGCAATTTTCCCCTTTCCACTATGCAGATTTTTGTCCAATTGGTATAGCAAATGTTTACTATATAGACACCAAAGTGTTATTTTTTGTTATATGATTAAGAAACGCATATACTTTTAAGTATTCTACAATGTAATTATATTATCTCTTTTAGATCTTCCAACAGCATATTGCAAAGGCTCCCCTAATTAGATTTCAATTTAATGGAAAGCAAAGACTGAAGTACATGATCTATGCTGTTTAGTAACAGTGATATAATTCCATTCATGTATACTTGTCATTTTCATTGTAGTTTCCCAATTATCCATGGCTTTCTGAATAGGCAACACAGAGTTGCATGATGGCCCTCATAGGCACATTGACTTAGAGACTATAAGGGTTTTTCTTGGCTTTGGCCTGAAATGTCCACATCTACGTCTTTGCTTCTCTATGGGGAATGCTATGCTTAGCACTGTTTTCCAGGAGTCCACATAACACTGTTTTGTAGAATGACTAGTGGGACCACATCTGAATTACCTTAGAGAATCCCCCCCCCCCCCCCTCTTTGAAGCAAGTAGCTGAGCAACCAAAGATTTGGGTTGGTAAGACTCACAATGGTCTCTTTAAGGACAGTTAGGATGTGATCCTCTTTTGGAGCATTTTTGCCTTCTTAGGAGTACAAAACTGAATGTCAGCCTCCTGTCTCTTCACTAACTTCATTCACTAATGGAAATTCTTCATTCTTCACCCATGGAGTGAATTCTGTCACATATTAATATTTTGAGCAACTGAATTGTCCTCACAGAGTCCACTGCAGAAGGAAATATAGCAGTGTGACAGTGGCGTAACTAGAACTTTCAGGGCCCCAGTGCAAGAAACCTTGAAGGGCCCCCCAACCCTCCATCAGTGCCCGAGCGCTTTCCTCTGGTCCTGTGGCCCTCCCCACTGATCTTGGGGCCCTTTACTCCTGCTGCAGGGCCCTTTATTACGTTCCCGCAGCGGGACCCTTTCATATGTTCTGCAGTGGGCCCCCTTCTTACCGTCCTGGGGTCCCTCGTGGTGGCAGATAACAAGAGATATGTCACCAGCACACCAGTAAACTCCATATAAGGGTCCAGCACAGTGGCAGAACTACCATGGTTGCAAAGGTCACACTTGCAACTGGTCCCTGGTGTTATGCCGCCATGGGGGTCCCCAGCCTCCTCTTGCTGTCCTGTCCCTGCTATTGACAGCGCTGGTCTGCCATCTCTCTCTCCATGGCAGCGGTGGCAGTCTATTGAGACACTGTGCCAGTTACATTATGGGGCTGATGGGTGCATAAGGGGGAAGGCTGGCACTATTGGTTGTAGACAGCTGAGCCCCCAGCTACTCACCTAGCAGTGGTAACACTGCATAACTTTCTCTGTTGACATGCCGATCAGGATGTGATCAGGTGATGCTCCTAATCAGATCTAATAAACACAATATTTATTAGAATACCTCTTCCTCAGGCACAGCTGCACATCAAGGATAGGAGCATGGCGGGGCTGGGAAGACAGAGGAGGAACAGGGGCGGGAGAAGGAGCAGCTGTGTTCCTCTCTGCTCTCCCGTCCATGAGGGGAGGGAGGGGAATGCTCACTTGCAATGTCATAGACACTCAGCTCAGCTAGCCGACAGTCGCTACATTCACAGACTGATTATCCTGTCCTACGGATTTTTTCCCAGTCCAGGCTTGACTGTAACTGATTAATAAAAATGGAAACATCTTCACCTTCCTTCTAACAAGACATATGGTAGTCAGGAACCATCTGTTCATGATCATAGTTTGACTCAAAGTGATCAGACCGTACCTGAAAGTGGTGCATAGCACATATGCTTTTGCATGGCTTCTTCTGAACAGGTCCACTCCCTTAGACATCAGAGAGTGTGCTCTCTCCAGACTTCTGCTTGTTGCACAGGAACATTACCAGAAAACACTTTCAACTTCCTGTAATGTGCTGCCTGTAAACCCTGTGCTAATATTTCACTCAGTTTGGCTATAGATCCACTTAATTATTATTGTGAGAATAGCTAACTGATATGGGTTCTTCTTTTACATGAAGAGATAGGAAGGTACAGTATAAGTCTATCGCCATATCTAGGAATGGATTACACCCTTTGTGAGCAGGTTGAGGATGCTTAGTTCAGTTGCAGGGGCCCCTAAGGATGATCATGATGCAGAATCCACCTTTATTTTGGAGACCTGAAGACAAGATCAGTGGTGATAGAAAGATCCAACAACTGTTGTCCAACCAGCCTGGAATGCAGCTTTTCACTCAGAGGAACGGTGGTGTAGCACTAGAACGTATAGTCAGCATATCTACTCTGAGTTTTAGCCCCTCCCTAGTTGTTTATTATATAACTTGCATCTAACTAAAAGAAGTGGCCATCGGATGCCTAGCCTGGCTTTAGCCTATGCTGGTTGGATGGTATGAATTGGTTGCAGTTTAAGGAAACTTTCTTGTGTGGTGATAGTAAATGCCCCTATTGTTCCCAAATAATAAGAGGTAACACAGTGCATTCTACAAATAGTGACAGGAAATGCAACATTTCTTCATTTATAAACTGCAAAGCTAGGAATTGGGTTTATGTTATCATCTGTGGCATTTGCTCTGTACAGTATGTACACGACTCTACATCTGTGGGATCGCCTTCATGATCACATCTGTGGCACTATGAAGAAAAATTCAATTAATGTTGCCAAACATTTTATCGAGTATGATGAAGGCTATCTTGCAGCCATGCATATTTAAGGCATAGAGAGAGTTATGACTCCCGGAAGAAAGGGAGATGTATTCCAACTATGCTAACGTGAGGATATGTGGCTGGGACTTGCTTTCTCTTTCCACTTTCTTCTTTGTTTTTTTTTCAAAGTCAACCTCTCAGAGACAGGAAGTGTTAATACATAACTAGAAAAGCTACAATTTCTAGGGAAATTGTGTGAAGTGTTCTTGCCTCCACCAGTAGTCTACTACTGGAGTGGGCGGAGTAACTGGGTGGAGTGGCTTGAGTAACTGTTGTGTGGTTGGAGTGGCTGGAGTAACTGTGAAAAGGTTGGACTGGGCAGAGTAACTTTATGGAGTGGGCAGAGTAACTGTGTGGAGTGTTTAGAGTGAGTAAAGATAGTAAACATTACATTAACCAATTGATCAAATTTAAAAAGTGCACATGGCAAGCTTGATAGAGTGAGAAATGCATTTCAACTTTTAATTATTTATATAGCACATCAAACGGTTGTAGTTTAAAAATTATAAATCCTACACCGATATTGTGAGAATCACAAGACCCAGAGCTGCATTTTGATGCATAGTATGTCTCTGAAATATTAAAAATGAAGGCACAGTCGCAGTTTAGACATTGCCCTTCAAATTTGAGGTGGCTAGAGTGGAGTTTCAATGAATGTCAATGGGCAAACAAATGGTCATATTGTGAAAACTATCAGGACTATGGCTTAGCCGTGGACATTTTTAGTGGCAGTAGGGATAGCTGAACGTTTTGATATAAGATTTGTGTAGGTGGGCTTGAAAATGATGGAGTGATGGCAGTTTAGAAATCATGTCCTGATTTTTCAGCTCACACTCTAGCTTTTGTCAGCTCCCACTCTAGTTTTGAACATTCCGCCATTCATTCCTATGGGACCAATTTCAACACAAAAATGCCGATATTTTGTGAAGCATTCGGCGAAACGTTCCACAAAGTAATAGCACACCAATTGGGAACAATCCGCATGTTTCGGTATATTACTGTCTATGTAGTGTAAAAACTGTAGGAGGAGTTAGGGTGGTAAATTTGGCTATAATAATAAGAATATATATGTGAGATAACAGTAAGTGGTCTTGCTATGCAAGAACACTTAACTAGAAAAGCTACAATTTCTGGGGAAATTGTGTGAAGTGTTCTTGCTTCCACCAGTAGTCTAGGGCTTGAAAATGAGGGAGTGATGGCAGTTTAGAAATCATGTCCTGATTTTTCAGCTCACACTCTAGCTTTTGTTACTCTGCTGCCTGCTCACACACCTGGGTTCCTATGGCAACTCACTCTACAGCAAGGGCAGAGAAGAGCGGTTAAAAACAAAGTGCTCCAACTTGCTCACTTCACTGGTGGTTGCCATCTTCAAACGGTTGTAGTTTAAAAATTATAAATCCTACAGTGAAGAGCTTTATATTGTGAGAATCACAAGACACAGACCTACATTTTGATGCATAGTATGTCTCTGAAATATTAAAAATGAAGGCACAGTCGCAGTTTAGAAATTGCCCTTCAAATTTGAGGTGGCTAGAGTAGAGTTTCAATGAATGTCAATGGGCGGCATGAGTTGCAAACAAAATGGTCATATTGTGAAAACTATCAGGACTATGGCTTAGTCGTGGACATTTTTAGTGGCAGTAGGGATAGCTGAACGGTTTGATATAAGATTTGTGTAGGTGGGCTTGAAAATGAGGGAGTGATGGCAGTTTAGAAATCATGTCCTGATTTTTCAGCTCACACTCTAGCTTTTGTCAGCTCCCACTCTAGTTTTGAACATTCCGCCATTCATTCCTATGGGACCAATTTCAACACAAAAATGCCGATATTTTGTGAAGCATTCGGCGAAATGTTCCACAAAGTAATAGCACACCAATTGGGAACAATCCGCATGTTTCGGTATATTACTGTCTATGTAGTGTAAAAACTGTGGGAGGAGTTAGGGTGGTAAATTTGGCTATAATAATAAGAATATATATGTGAGATAACAGTAAGTGGTCTTGCTATGCAAGAACCCTTAATTATACATAACACTGTGATATTAGCAGCTAACAGTAGAGGGCAGCAGATCCCTACAAAGGGAAGTTGTGATAAAAGTAAGATGGTAGCTCCCAATACAAGCTTATTTTATATCCTTTGGTGGACAGTGGGGTGTTAAATGTCCACTTACATTCCTATGCAATCGGCGGTCATTGGAAATTTAATGTCCCCTATTATAATAATGATTAGAGGGAGAAAAACTCCAATTTTGTATTGGTGATCAGTGGGAGAATATTCTCAGCATTATTCTCAGCGTGATGCCAATGTAAGACAAGACATTTTCCTCCCACCAATGTAGTGGGGGGATTTAATTACATTAGTGGTAAGAGAGAGTTGGTCAGTTTGAAAATAATTTCCAATTCCTCCAATGACCACCAATGTATGTTGGCTCTATTTTCCATTGACCACAAATGTAATAGGGGGCATTATATTTCCACTAACCATCAAGGAAATAGGGAGCATCTGTATCTGTTTTACATTTATGGCCTGGTGTGGCTGATTGTTTACAGAACTGCTACCAGGATAAAAAATGCATAACAATCCTTTGATTTCCTATAATAAGAAAATAAAGACAAACCAGTATCAGTTTCCCAGAGCTGACCACAGTACAATACTGTCTTAAAAGTACATTGCTGTATGCTTAGTTTCCACAGACAGGCAGTAGAGCTCTGTCCTTGGAGCCATTTTCTATTCCACTGTCCTTTAGCCCTGGCTGGTAGTGCTGTTTTAGGTGGGCTTGCTGTCTTTATTTAGTAGATTAAGTGCCTGGTCACAGCAGGTGCGACTTGCCATGCGATTTGCCATGCCATGCGTATTGCAAATCACATGATAAGGCACACCCTATTTTCCGCAATTAAAGCAGTCATATCGGTGCGATTCTGAGTTGTTCGGAGCAGCACCGATTTCTAAAGTAGCACATGCACTACTTCTGGTGCGACTTGCATAGACATCTTTGTCTTGCAAGTCACAGAGGTCTTGCAAGTCGCACCTCAAGTTGGAATAACATCTGACTTTGAAATCATGCAACTTCACTGGAAGCCGCACGATTTCAAAGTCAGATTGGTGTGACTGGTGTGTAAAGGCATATTGCAGCACAGACACATACGAGCATGTTTGTGACAACACTAGATGCTTTTTACTCCTTTAACAGGCTAGGCAGTCAACCAGATCATCAGACAGATAGGTAGTTACTATAACTTACAGTATATTAACCCCTTCGCATCTAAGGGTAAAACAAATCTTAAAGACTAAGCACAATTTGTCAACTTTTCCATGTGTTAGTAAAACTGTACATACTTTGTGCATCCAGGTGGATTATGCATCAGGACTAACTGGACTTTCATTTGCTGGTAAATTGTTATTTATTTTTTTTTACACACACACTTTTTTTTACTCTGTAAAAGGACAGAGGGAGTTACAATGTATTTCTCTCCTCCATTCAGAGAGAGAAAACAAGTTGGGTGGGCTTCAGAGTGACTGATAACTGTGAAAGCCAATCAGAGGCTATCACATCGATCAGGTGACCCAGAATCAGGAGTTCTGGGTCCAGATCGTTAGAACAGGACCCAGGGCTTTCAGTGAGAACCCAGTCTCTGGGCTGGGAGCCCGCTGTGCGGAATGGAAAAATGCATGTTGCCTGGCTGTGCAGGACTATAAGGGGACCCAAAACGTCAGCGACTCCTAAGGGGGGTAGTGCAACATGATGAAATTTTACTTAACAAAGAATAACCAATCACTTGCAAAGACATTAAAAAATATAGCATTATTGCTCACAGGTGACTGGATGATGGAAGTCAACAGAGCTTCACCGTATTCACCAAGTTCTTTATTTGGCTTTAGTAAATAAACCCTAAAAGTCCACACTAACCCTAGACACTGTAACACTTAATGAGCAAGAACTTTCATCAGATTCTTACTCATTCTGTTGTGGGAAGCTGAACCATTTCCTGCTGACTCACATATATTCCTGTGAAGCACACAGAAGTGCCATGTGCAATCAATGGCAAATCCTCTGAAAGTAAATCTATCTGCTAATAAACGTAACCATGGCACTTGGCAAAATCAGGCTTTGTACATGTGAGCAAAAGCAACAAAAGAACAGGCCAGGGGCCAGGGGCATTGTTGGGATTGTGAAAGACCTGGAGCATCCTTGGACACCCTGAGGAGCGTGGTGAAACTGTACTAACAAGGCAAGATGGCTAAACAAAACCTGAGCCTACTCACTGTATGCATGACACACATGTGCCACAGTCCTTGCATCCTCAAAATTTGCCTTATTTAGTATGTCAAAACCTCACAGACACATATATACTGTATAAACCTCAGCACAATCTTTTTTTGTCTTTTAAAATGATTCTCTCTTACTACATACGCTTTTCATCACACAGAAAATAAACAGAGATGATACTTTGCTACATAGTTACATAGTTTATAATGTTGAAAAAAAAGACACAGATCCAGCCAGTTCAACCTATGTGTGTGATTTATATTCTCTAACAATTCCCATAACCCTGTACATTCTTCTTACTGAGGAAGACATCTAAAAGTTTTTCAAATTGTTGACACTCTCAGCTAGGACCACTTCCTTGAGGGGTGGTTGCATTTTTTACTCTCTTACAGTAAATAACCCTTTCTGCAAACTAAGAAATCTTTGTTCTAACCTCAAAATGTGGCTTCTTATCCTCTTCAGGGGCCGTAGAGTAAGCAGTTTGTTACAGGTATGGAAGTATACCTGCTCAAAAAATTAAAGGAACACATTTTAATCAGAGTATAGCATCAATTCAATTAAACTCCTGGGATATTGATCTGGTCAGTTAAGTAGCAGAGGGTTGTTAATCAGTTTCAGCTGCTTTGGTGTTAATGAAATTAACAGGTGCACTAGATGGGCAACAAAGAGACGATCCCCACAATAGGAATGATTTTACAGGTGGAGGCCACTGACATTTTTTTCCCTACATAGCGCACCCCTCAACCCTGCACTCCGTACACAGGGCAGCCCTCAATCTTGCACTCCATACACAGTGTAACCCTGAACTCCGAACACAGCACACCCCTCAACCCTGCACTTCATACATAGAGCACCCCTCAACCCTACACTCCATACACAGCGCACTCCTCAACCCTGCACTCCATACACAGCGCACCCCTCAACCCTGCACTCCGTACATAGCGCACCCCTCAACCCTGCACTTCATACATAGCACACCCCTCAACCCTGCACTGCATACATAGCACACCCCTCAATCCTGCACTGCATACACACCGCAACACTGAACTCCATACACAACGCAACCCTGAACTCTGTATACAGCGCACCCCTCAACCCTGCACTTCGTACAAAGTGCACCCCTCAACCCTGCAGTCTGTACGTAGTGCCCCTTCAACCCTGCACTCTTTATGTACCCTGGCAGCCCATCCTTGGAGATGCTGCCCACATTGGGCTCTGTTCCTATCTGCACTCAGTCAACGTTGATAGTTGTGTGTTCTCTACTATGCTCATTGCTAATAACAAGTTCTAGAATTGTCTATCTATTGGTGGGTCTAGTCCCCTCCACCATCTGTGGTGTGCGGAAGGAAGGAGATTGTGTGCTGTAATCTCTAGCAACCAATCAGTGAGTGGTAATGATGTTAAGTAACTTCTAAGAACCAAGGGGTGAGTGGTAAGGATGCGCAGTACCCTCGAGCAATTAATCAGTGAGCAGTAATGATTTGCAGTAACCTCTAACAACCAATCAGCAAGCAGAAATAATGTGTTGTAAGCTCTAGCAACTGATCAGTGAGCCGTAATGCGTGCTGTAACCTCAAGGAACCAGTCAGTGAGCAATAATGATATGCTGTAACCAGTGGTGTATTTAGACTTTGTGCTGCCCTAGGCAACACAAAAATTTTGTGCCCCCCCCCCCAATGAGAGAGCGAGAGAGTCAATAACTGTGTGTATGTGCGTGTGTATGTATATATATATATATATATGATTCTCTCTCTCTTTCTCCCTCTCTTCCCTCTCTCTCGCCCCCTCTTTCCTCTCCCCCCCTCTCTCTTCCTTCTCCCTCTCCTCTCTCTCTCTCCCCTCACTCTCGCCCCCCTCTCTCTCCCCCCTACCTCTCTTCGCCCTCTCTTTTCCCCCTCTCTCTCTCCTCCTCTCTCTTCCCCCCCTTCCCCCCCCTCTCTCTCTTCATTCCCTCTCTCTTCCCTCTCCCTTCCCTCTCTTTTCCCCTTCTCCTCTCTCTTCCCTCTCTCTCTCATTCCTCTCTCTCTTCACTCTCTCACCCCCCTCTCTCTTCCCTCCCCCTGTATCTTCTCTCTCTCTCTTTGTTCCCTCTCTCTTCCCACTCTCCCTCTCTTCCCCCTCTCTCTCTTCCCTCTCTTTCTCTCTTCATTCCCTCTCTCTTCCCCCTCTCTCTCTTCCATCTCTTTCTCTCTTCATTCCCTCTCTCTTCCCCCACTCCTCTCTCTCTCTTCTCTCTCTCTCTCTTCCCCCTCTCCCCTCTTCTCTCTTTCTCTCATCCCTCTCTTTCTTCATTCTCCCCCTCTCTCTTCCTTCCCCTCTGTCTCTTCCCTCCCTCTCTCTTCCCCCTCTCTCTCTTCCCCCTCTTTCTTCCCTCTCTTTCTCTCTTCATTCCCTCTCTCTTCCCCCTCTCTCTCTTCCCTCTATTTCTCTCTTCATTCCCTCTCTTCCCTCTCTCTTCCCCCTCTCTTCTCTCTCTCTCTTCCCTCTCTCCCCTCTTCTCTCCCCCCCTCTCTCTCTCCTCTCTTTTCCACCCCCCCTCTCCTCTCTTTTCCTCTCTTTTCCACCCCCCTCTCTCTCTCCCTCACTCCCCCTCTCTTCCCTATCTCTCTCTATTCTCTCTCTCTCTTTCCTCTCTCTCCTCTCTATCTCCCCTCTCTCCCCTCTCTCTCTTCTATCTCTCCTCCTCGCTCTCTTCTCCCCCTCTCTCTCTTCTCACCCCCTCTCTCTCACCCCCCTCTCTCTCTTCATTCCCTATCTCTTCCCTCTCTCTCTTCCCTCTCTCTTCCCCTTCCCCCCCTCTCTCTTCCCCTCTCTCTCCCCTCTCTCTCATCCCTCTCTCTTCCCTCTCCCCCTCTCTCTCATCCTTCTCTCTCTCTGTTCCCTCTCTTCCCTCTCTTTCTCTCTTTGTTCCCTATCTCTTCCCCCCCCTCTCTCTCTCTCTCTCTCTCTCTCTCTTCCCCCTCTCCTCTCTCTCTCTCTTCCCCCTCTCCTCTCTCTCTCTTCCCCCCCTCCCTCTTCTCTCTCTCTTCCCTTGCTCCCCTCTCTCTTCTCTCTCCCTTCCCCTCCCTCTCTCTTTTCCCTCTCTCTTCTCTTTCTCTCTTCCCTCACTCTCTTCTCTCTCCCCTCTCTCCCCCCTCTCTCTCTCTTCCTTCTCTCCCCCCCTCTCTCTTCCCCCCTCTCCCCTATCTCCCCCTCCCCCCCTCGCTTCTCTCTCTCCTTTCTCTCCCCCTCTCTCTTCTCTCTCTCCCTTCTCTCTCTTCTCCCTCTCCCCCCTCTCTCTTCCCCCCTCTCTCCTCTCTCCCTCTCTCTCTCTTCCCTCTCTCCCCTCCCCTCTCTCTCTTCTCTCTCTCTTCCTCCTCCCCCTCTCTTCCCTCTCTCTCTCTGCTGATCTCCGTGCAGCAGGAAGTGGGGGAGGTGTGTGCAGTCCCATATGATCTGTCAGTGTAGGGAGGGAGGCAGAGAGATCCCACAGAACACAGCACAGCACAGCTCACCTCCTCCGGGTCCTCTCCTCTCCCTGCTCCAGGCTGTTCCCATGGTCCTGGCTCATCAGCTGCTGGAGGGAGAGGTACAGAAGCATCACTCTGCAACTGCCCTCCCCCGCATCGATCCTCCTGCTGTCCGGGCCACTGCAAGAGTACCGAAGGTACCCCTCTGATGGCATCCCTGTATGGCTCTGTCTGCCGCTTCTCAAAAGGTCCCTTCTTCCGGGGGAGTGGTGCCACCCCCCCTAAAAATTGCCACCCTAGGCAAATGCCTTGTTTGCCTTGCGGTTGATACGCCCCTGGCTGTAACCTCTGGCAACCAATCGCTGCCTGATCTGCTGCAGTAAACTGATTTTGAGTCTAGCTGCTATTTATTGTATTTCTCAGAGTGGGGGGCTCGGGGGGGTGGCAGCTATGAGGGCCCAAAAAAAATGTACATGGCAAAAAAATGTGCCATGTACAGAATGTAGGGGTCAGTAGTGTATAAAGCACAGAATGCAGGAGTCAATAGTATATAACACACAGGCCATCATACAAAGTGCAGTGGTTAGAAGTATGTAATGTATAGCTCCGTGTACAGAGTGTTGTGGTCAGGGTATGTACAGTAGTATGAGAGGGCAGCATCCATAAGTATGTAACATAGAGCATAGCATATGAATTGTACAGTCCTGTTTACTGAGTGCAGAGTTCAAGTCTACTCCCACTGCACCTATTCAGCCAACCCAAATGGAAGAATGCCTCCCTGCCTCCTACCAAGAAAAATTCCCCCCTCCCCTGGCAAAAATCTTAACCAAGAGTACAAATTCCCCAAACAAAAATCCCCACCATTACAAGCATCTCATCCTTCTACCCTAACCCCATTCTTCCCCTTGAGGGGACTGAAGTTCCTCTTTAAGGTGAATAGTAAATTATACTGTGATCACAATGGGATTATTTTTCAATGATTATAGAGGTGAAAGCAATATGTCAGTGAATCTCTAAAAACAATGTTATGACATATGGGTGTTCTTGTTTTCTGGAAGCTGCGGTCAGATCAGTGTCACTGGGCTCTAAATCTTCACATAAAGCATCAATATTGAATGCAATCATGAATTCATGGAATGTTTGTTAAAGTCATTTACACGTAAATAGCACCAACGAGGAAGTCAGAATGACTGTTTCAAAATATAGTACCGCTTGCATGTTACTCAATTCAATTGCTTTATACTGCTGCGATGAGAAGTAGCTTAAAAAGACTGGAGTGGACACATAAATAGGATTGCCTGAAAAGACTGTAAGTTGTTATAATTGTTGCTATTGGCTACATAAAAAGGTATGTTTATATAGTTATTAGTATCAATGTTTGGCTTAATGTATTCTCTAGATACTTATTTGTCATAAGATTAAGAAACACTGTTTTGTGTGCTAAACACAATCTGTAGT